>NC_045434.1:202588681-202848166 GCF_002776525.5 Piliocolobus tephrosceles | reverse complement strand
TTCCTTCCTTCCTTCCTTCCTTCCTTCCTTCCTTCCTTCCTTCCTTCCTTCCTTCCTTCCTTCCTCTCTCTCTCTCTGTTTCTTTCTTTCTCTTCTTTTTTTTCTACTCTGTCACCCAAGCTAGAGTGCAATGGCATGATCTTGGCTCACTGCAATCTCTACCTCCCAGGTTCAAGTGATTCTCCTGCCTCAGCCTCCCAAGTAGCTGGGATTACACGCATCCACCACCATGCCTGGCTAATTTTTGTATTTTTAGTAGAGACAGGGTTTCACCATGTTGGCTAGGCTGGTCTCGAACTCCTGACCTCAAGTGATCCATCTGCCTCAGCCTCCCAAAGTGCTGGGATTACAGGAGTGAGTCACCACGCCCAGCCACATTATTGCCATTTCTATTAACATTATTGTGGAAGTTCCAGAAGAGCAGTTAGGAAAAAGAAAACAAGGAAGAAAGGAAGAGAAGAAAGAGGAAGGAAAGGAAAGGAGAGGAAAGGCAAAGAAAGTCATGTAGATTGAAAAGGAAGATGTAAAACTATTTCTATTTGCACATTACATGATCTTTTATATAAAATATCCTAAGGAAGACATTCCCAGACACTCCCACATATGTATTATTACAGCTAATAAATAGGTTCAGCAAGACAGAAGATATAAGATCAATATATAAAATCAATTATGGCCGGGCGCGGTGGCTCAAGCCTGTAATCCCAGCACTTTGGGAGGCCGAGACGGGCGGATCACGAGGTCAGGAGATCGAGACCATCCTGGCTAACATGGTGAAACCCCGTCTCTACTAAAAAATACAAAAAACTAGCTGGGCGAGGTGGTGGGCGCCTATAGTCCCAGCTACTTGGGAGGCTGAGGCAGAAGAATGGCGTGAACCCGGGAGGCGGAGCTTGCAGTGAGCTGAGAGAGATCCGGCCACTGCACCCCAGCCTGGGCGACAGAGCAAGACTCCGTCTCAAAAAATAAATAAATAAATAAATAAATAAATAAATAAATAAAATAAAATCAATTATATTTTTATATACTAGAAATTAACAACCTCAAAATGAAATTTAAAAAAATTCCATTTGTAATAGCATCACAAATAGGAAATACAAATACATTTAGCAGAAGAAGTGCAAAATGTATACTCTAAAAACTACAAAACATTGTTGAAGGAAATTAAAGAAAACCTAAATGAATGGAAAGATATCCTATGTTTACGGATTGGAAGACTGAATATTGTTAAAAGGTCCACACACCCCAAATTAATCTACCAATTCAATGCAATTCCTATTGAAAACCTAACTGGCTTTATTTTTGCAGAAATTGACAAGCTAATCTTAAAATTTATGTGGAAATTCAAGGGATCCAGAATAGGAAAAACAATTTTGAAAAAGAAGAATGGCCGGGCGTGGTGGCTCAAGCCTGTAATCCCAGCACTTTGGGAGGCCGAGACGGGTGGATCACGAGGTCAGGAGATCGAGACCATCCTGGCTAACACGGTGAAACCCCGTCTCTATTAAAAATACAAAAAACTAGCCGGGCGAGGTGGTGGGCGCCTGTAGTCCCAGCTACTCGGGAGGCTGAGGCAGGAGAATGGCGTAAACCCAGGAGGCAGAGCTTGCAGTGAGCTGAGATCCGGCCACTGCACTCCAGCCTGGGCGGCAGAGCGAGACTCCGTCTCAAAAAAAAAAAAAAAAAAAGAAAAAGAAGAATAAAATAGGAGAACTCCCACTTCCCGATTTCAAAACTTACCACAAGGAGCTGTAGTAGTCAAAACCATGAGGCACCGGTATAAGTATAGATTAACTGAATAGAGTAGGGAGCCCAGAAATAAACTCATACATTTATGGTCAATTGATTTTCAACAATGATGCTAACACAATTCAATGAGGGAAAGAATAGTCTTTTCAACAAATGGTGCTGGAATAACTGGATATCCACATTTAGAAGAAGTAAGTTGGACATAATTTACCAAAATTAGCTCAAAATGGATCAAAGACCTAAACATAAGAGCTAAAAGTATAACATTCTTAGAAGAAAGCATAGGTGTAAATCTTTATGACCTTGGAATAATCAATGGCTACTCAGATGTGACACATCAAAAAAAAAATGACCTCATGAAGATTAAAAATGTTTTTGGGCCGGGCGCGGTGGCTCAAGCCTGTAATCCCAGCACTTTGGGAGGCCGAGACGGGCGGATCACAAGGTCAGGAGATCGAGACCATCCTGGCTAACACGGTGAAACCCCGTCTCTACTAAAAATACAAAAAACTAGCCGGGCGAGGTGGCGGCGCCTGTAGTCCCAGCTACTCGGGAGGCTGAGGCAGGAGAATGGCGTGAACCCGGGAGGCGGAGCTTGCAGTGAGCTGAGATCCGGCCACAGCACTCCAGCCCGGGCGACAGAGCGAGACTCCGTCTCAAAAAAAAAAAAAAAAAAAAAAAAAAAAAAAAAATGTTTTTGGGCTCAGTAGCTCACACCTATAATCCTAGCACTTTGCGAGGCCGAGGTGGATGGATTGAGTGAGCTCAGGAGTTTGAGACCAGCTGGGGCAAATAGTGAAACCCTGTCTCTACCACAAGAAATACAAAAAATTATCCGGGCATGGTGGCGTGTGCCTGTGGTCCCAGTCTCTCAAGGCTAAAGTGGGAGGATGGCTTCCTCCTGGGAGGCAAAGGCTGCAGTAAGCCATGATCCCACCATTCCCTGCAATCTGAATGACAGACTGAGACCCTATCTCAAAAAAGAAAAAAACAAAAATTAAAAACCTTTATGTTCCAAAGGCACTATTATAAAAATGAAAAAATAACCCACAGAATGAAAGAAAATATTTGCAAATTCTATATCTGAAAGAGTCTAGTATTCAGAATATATAATAAACTCTTAAAATTTAACAGTAAAATACAAATAGCTCAATTTAAAAATGGGCAAAGAATTTGAACAGATATTTCTCCCAAGAAGATATGTAAAGGACCAATAAACAGGTGAAAAGATGCAAACTCAAACCACAATGAGATATCATTTCCCACCCACCAGAATAACTATCATCAGAAGACAGACAATAACAGGTGTCGGGGGAAATGTGGAGAAATTGGAACCCTCATATTATACATTATTGGTGAGAAAGCAAAATAATTCAACCACATGATTTGGAAAACATTTTGCCATCTCAAAAAGCTAAAAATGGAATTCCCATATGACTCAGCAACCCCATTCCTAGGTATATACTCAAGAGAATTGAAAACATGTTCATATAAAAACTCGTACCTGCATGCTCATAGTAACATTATTCATAATAGCTGGAAAGTGGGAACAACTCAAATGTCTATCGACTGATGAATGGATAAACAAAATAATCATCTATCAATACAATGGAATGTTAATCAGCTATAAAATGAATGAAGTACGGACACGGGCTACAACATGGATAAACCTTGAAAACATTATACTAATTAACAGAAGGCAGACACAAAAGACCCACATATATGATCCATTTATAGTGTCCAGAATATGCAACTATGTAGAGTCAGGAAGTAGATTGGTGGTTCCTGGGGGATTAGTGAATTAGGCTGGAGAGATTTGGAGAGTTATTGCTAATGGGTTTGAGGTTTCTTTTTGGGATGATGGAAACATTCTGGAATTAGACAGTGATGATGGTTGTACAATCTTGCAGATATACTAAAAAACACCATGTGGTATACTTTAGACAGGTGACTTTTATGGTATGTGAATTATGTCTTAATTTTAAAATAAGCCTAATTCTGCGTTATTGGAGAAGGAAGAGACAAGTATGGCAAGAGAGAAATCGCTAAGAAACCCTGGTTCCAATTGAAATTGGAGATTTGTGCGTGAATTCATGGCTTTCAATAGACATAGATGGATAAATATGGAAATAAAGGTAGATTTCAATGTGTGTATGCAAGTGTGTGTGTACATTCCTTATCACTGTCCACGGGGGCCTGGGAACAGTGACATCAGAAATGAGCACAGAACTTGGTTTCTAAATTCCATTCTTGGCTGGGCACACTGGCTCATGACTATAATGCCAGCAATTTGGCAAGCTGAAGCAGGCGGATCACTTGAGGTCAGGAGTTTGAGACCAGCCTGGCCAACATGGCAAAACCTCATTTCTACTAAAAATACAAAAATTAGCCGGACATGGTGGCATGCACCTGTAGTCCCCGCTACTCAGAAGACTGAGCCAGAAGAATCGCTTGAACTCAGGAGGTGGAGGTTGTAGTGGGCCCAGATCACACCACTGCATTCGAGCCTAAGTGACAGAGTGAGACTTCATCTCAATCAATCAATCAATCAATTCCATTCTCTACCGAGGATTCTGTCAAGGAGTCCAAGGAACCAGGGCAACTCAGAAACACGGCTGCTTCCAAGGCTGGAGTGGAGACAGTTCATGATGAATCTGAAACATGTTGTGCTAGAAAGTAAGGAAGTACTCAAAGAATTCCGTCCCACTGTTCAAATCAGAGTCAATTTGGTATCAAAATAAGTAATGATAATAACGGATTCAAACACGTGGAATAAAGTAGAAAGCCATGAGTCTATACACATGTAAGTCAATAAAATAATACACTGAAAATGTCAGGAGGGGCCGGGCGTGGTGGCTCACATCTGTAATCCCAGCACTTTGGGAGGCCAAGGTGGCGGATCATCTGAGGTCAGGAGTTTGAGACCAGCCTGACCAACATGGCAAAACCCCATCTCTACTAAAAATATAAAATTATCCAGGTGTGGTGGTGCATGCCTGTAATCCCCGCTACTCAGGAGGCCGAGGCAGGAGAATTACTTGAACCTGGGAGATGGAGGTTGCAGTGAGCCAAGACTGTGCCACTGCATTCCAGCCTGGGCAACAAGAGTGAAACTCTGTCTTTAAAAAAAAACTTTTAAAAATGTCAGGAGAAATAGGGTATTTAGGCAGTTTCAAAGTACTTCTCTACACAATACTTACTAATTACAAAAGGAAAAAAGAATAACATCATAGTGGAAAAGTCAGACAGACAGAAACTTAATAATAATGAACATCATAAAAAATGGGTGGATCTAAAAGTTACTCTATCTAGGCCAGGCACAGTGGCTCACGCTTGTAATCCCAGCACTTTGGGAGGCCAAGGTGGGCAGATCACGAAGTCAGGAGTTCAAGACCACCCTGGCCAACACAGTGAAACCCTGTCTCTACTAAAAATACAAAAATTAGCTGGGTGTGGTGGCAGGCACCTGTAATCCCAGCTACTCGGGAGGCTGAGGCAGGAGAATCGCTTGAGCCTGGGAGGCAGAGGTTGCAGTGAGCCGAGATCACATTGCTGCACGCCAGCTTGGGCGACAGAGCTAGACTCCATCTCAAAAAAAAAAAAAAAAAAAGTTACTTCTTCTAAGAGGATACAAGGAGAAGATCTCAACATTGCTTCTGTGGCATTCCTGCCAACGATGCAAAACCTAAATAAAATCGTAAGGAAACATCAGTCAAACCCAAATTGAGGAACTTTCTATAAATTAACTGATAGGCCGTCTTCAAAAATGTCATGCACATGCAAGTCAAGGACAAACTGAGGAACCGCTCAGGTTTAAGGGGAGTTTAGAGACACTTTACCGCGAAACACAACATGAGATCCTGAACCGGATTTTTTTTACTATCAAGGACATTGTTGGGACAGTTGGTGAAACTTGCATGAGGCCTCTGGATTAGATGGTGTTCATGTTAATTTCCTGATTTTTCAGGGTTCCTTGTGGTTGTAAGGAATTGTGGAATGTCTGTGTTTGTAGGAACTACATCCTCTAGTATTTGGGAGTGATGTATCAGGTTGGTAACCTATTCTCAAACGGTTCAGGGAAGAAAGTTATGTGTGTCAGTAGTGCGCTAAGGTCTGTTATCCTCCACATCTTTCCAACTTCACATGCAGTGACCTCATGTTGGCAGCATGACATTGCCTGTAGTGGGAGTATTTACACCATGGAAATTGGCAAATGTTACAACTCCAGCCTTTTTCCCTCTGGACAGCCAGTTGTTAAACATTCACCAGCACACTGTTCTTTGTACCATCTTTCCAAATTTTTAATAAATTTGTGATTGTTTCAAAAAATTATTAACTTGGCCAAGCATGGTGGCTCATGCCTGTAATCCTAGCATTTTGGAAGGCTGAGGCAGGAGGATTGATTGAGGCCAGGAGATCAAGACCAGCTTGGGCAATCCAGTGAGACCCTGTCTCTATTAAAAATATATTAGATTAAAAAAAGAGAAAGAAGTTAATAAGTACTGCTTTAAACCTTCTTTTGAACAAGGCTTACAATAAATGTATAACAGGCATTTGTATTTTAACCTATCTCTATGCTTTCACTTGATACTCTTTTTTTTTTTTTTTTTTGAGACCGAGTCTTGCTTTATCACCCAGGCTGCACAGTGGCAAAACCTTGGCTCATCCAACCTCAGCCTCCCAGGTTCAATCCATTCTCCTGCCTCAGCCTCTTGAGTAGCTGGGATTACAGGCACATGCCACCATGCCTGGCTAATTTTTTGTATTTTTAGTAGAGACAGTGTTTCACCATGTTGGCCAGGCTAGTCTCAAACTCCTGACCTCAAGTGATACGCCCACCTTAGCCTCCCAAAGTGCTGGGATTACAGGCGTGAACCACCGCGCCCAGCCCTATTCTTGTTAATCCTGTGAAGTTGAAATTATCACACCCATTGTAGAGACAAGTAAATGGAGACTTGGAGAAACTGCCTGGCATATTCCTTGGCATGTAGTAGTTGCTCAGTAAATGATGGCTGTCCCTCTCCAGGTACAAAAGGCAAATCTCATACCCACAATTTATGACTCTAAATCTCATGTACTTGCTTTTTTAAGATAAACTTTTAAACATTAGTTTTAATCACACAAGTACTGCATCTGCATGAATATATATTCAATCATAAAACTTAACACAGTAGACCAGGTGCAGTGGCTCATGCCTGTAATCCCAGCACTCTGGGAGGCCGAGGTGGGTGGATCATGAGGTCAGGAATTCAAGACCAGCCTGGCCAAGATGATGAAACCCCGTCTCTACTAAAAGTTAGCTGGGCATGGTGGTGGGCGCCAGTAATCCCAGCTACTTGGGAGGTTGAGGCAGAGAATTGCTTGAACCCGGGAGGTGGAGGTTGCAGTGAGCTGAGATTACGTCACTGCACTCCAGCCTGGGTGACAGAGCAAGACTGTGTCTCAAAAATAAATAAAGAAATAAGTTTAACACAGTAGGCCATGTGCAGTGGCTCATGCCTATAATCCCAGCACTTTGAGAGGTTTGGACTCAGGAGTTTGTCTCTCTCTAAAAAAAAAAAAACTCCTGAACCCTGTCTCTCTCTTAAAAAAATAAAAATAAAAAATAAAAAATAAATGCACTAAAGAGAAGCCTAACTTATCCTTTATCACATGTACCAACTACTCCAAGGGCCTAGTCTCAGTTCCCTCTACAGGAGCAGCCTTCCTCATCAGTCTGGTGTTCTCCTCCAGGTCTTTTTCTACGCATTTTTGTTTTGCTCTGAACCACACTGACGGCAGGTTCATGGCCAGCTTTGATGATCTGGAGCATTAGCATTTTCCCTGGGAATGAGCTTTACCACCTTCTCCCTTTCTTCTATCCTCAGATTGTTGACCTTGATTTTTCTTCCCTCTTTCATAAAAAACACATAAAGTCATTTCACTGGCAATTGAGCCACCCTCATCTGCACAGAGGCCTCGGGAGATTTATTTCCATCCCAGAGTAAAGTCCTAGGCTGTAGTCTTGGCTCCAGCCTGGGTCCTGCGTTACAGGAAGAAAAAAAAATACCACAGTTGTTCAGTTTTTCCCTGACAGTGACCTTGTGCTCTAAAACAACCAACCAGGACTGAAAAGGGGAGGAAAGAAAGACACAATGTTTTCCAAATGTGATACAGAATTCAAGGGTGAGAGGATGAGAGGGTGAGGGAGTGAGGGGTGGAGCTTGGAATATTTTCCTTTCTTTGTTAATCTTCTGTGGGAACTGTCTTTACTCTACAAGGTCAGCATTACCCATTCATCTCCAAGACATTTGTTTCCTAAAACAACTGAGTCAGCAACGGAGAGACCTTCCTCCAGTGAGTGCTGAGACATAGGTCAGAGCTCGTGGTTGGCAGTATCAGTTTTCTGCCAAAAACACTATTTGCTTGAAAAGCAAATGGATCTCTTGTTCGTAGTAAGAACACAGAATTAAAATAGGCCGGGCGTGGTGGCTCACGCCTGTAATCCCAGCACTTTGGGAGTCCTAGGCAGGCGGATCACTTGAGCTAGGGAGTTTGAGAGCAGCCTGACCAACATGGAGAAACTCTATCTCTACTAAAAATACAAAATTAGCCAGGCATGGTGGCGCATGCCTGTAATCCTAGCAACTCAGGAGGTTAAAGCAGGAGAATCTCTTGAACCCAGGAGGCAGAGGTCGTGGTGAGCCAAGATCACGCCGTTGCACTGTAGCCTGAGCAACAAGAGAGAAACGCCATCTCAAAAAGAAGAAGGAAGAAAGGAAAGAAGGAAGGAAGGGAGGGAGGGAGGGGCAAAAAAAATGGAGAAAAAAGATTTAGTTCATTGAGAAGAAAAACCCTTTTATCAGAAAAACGAGTTCCAAGAAGAGAAAAACAGAGGCCTTTTAAGTATATGCATAGCTTTTTAATTCCCTTTTAATTAATCTGACTTTTAACCATAGTGCTCTTTAAAAAATAAATCCTTTTAGATTTCTTCTTACCTGACTTTAGCCATGCCAAGCTGCCAATATTCTTAGCTTTTGAACTTTACCAAAGGTAACCTCCTAGGTGCTTAGAGAAAGGAAAATTTAAGACAGTCCATGGAGAAGAGAATAGACAAGGTCACACAGATATTAAACCAGAAACAACTTACTTTCTGGGTGGGGAATTGAACCTGACCACCATTCTGAAAGTGCAAAACCTTGGATACTGAGTTACAGGATGGGACAGTTCCCATATCATTTTCCAGAAGAGGTCTAGAATACTTAATTTTGAGCTTGCAAAGGCTTTTAACTATTTAATATGATTTTTAGAGCTAAATATGGTATGAACCCTAAAATTATTGTTCCCTGAAGGCAGACACCAAAAGAAAGTACTGCCATGTGGTTAAAAGGTGAAACTTCCAAGGGCATAAAACAAGGTGGATATTTCATTCAGTTTCTTGTTTGTTTCAGGGACCTGCAGCCAAGTTTGTTACTGACCAACTTGCTGGGTTGTCTTGAAAAGTGGGCTTACAGGTGTTCTAAGCACGTGTTTTGTCTTGAAGTACCCCTCAACACTGAAAAATGAATTCATAGCACAAAATACACCAGCTTAAGACTAGCCTTAGAATTCTTTTTCGCACTAATTGAAACTTTACAGGGGAGATAAACACCGATTTATTTATTTGTTTGTTTGTTTGTTTTACCATTCATTCAACCATTTGCCCAGAAAGAAAGAAGTCAGATATTTAACTGGTAAGAAATTCTTACCTTTTTGCTGGCATTCCAGGGTTCTGTGTTCCCTTTCTTTGAGAGGCCTTAGTGATCCAGCTTGCAGCACCATCGCCCTGGGGGTCAAGCCGCATTATAAAGGAAAAACATTTTTTTTTCCTTCTGGCCAGAGCAAAATATGTGTGATAAAATACAGACATTAGCCACTTTGCTTAGCACCCAATATTAAACTGGCAAGTCTTAAATTTGCCCTCAGACGGGCCCCATCATCTTAAATCCAACCTCCCACTTGGAGTTTCAACACATGGTCTCTGGGCAAGATGGTTGCCCTGAGTAACAGAAAAGATAAAAAAAAAAAAAAAAAAAAAAAAAAAAAAAAGGAAAGGAGAGAGAGAAAAGCATTGCCTGAGGCAGGGTGGGGAAGGTGAAATGATCAGGGAGGCCAGAGAAAGACCCACCCATTGCAGCGACAGTTCAGGCGGCTGCGGCTGTAGTAAAGGGATCTTTTCCAGCAAAGGGATCTTTTCCAGCAGTCCCATTCGCTTTCAAGTTTTTCCTTTCAGGGAGGAAAAAGCTCCCCATGCCCCAGATTCTGTACGTGTCTAATCCTGTCACCCACAGCCATTAGCAAAGGGTACAAGGCAGATGAATCCAAAGAGAGTAACAGTTAACACCCTGTAGTGGCAAACCTGTTCTTAAAGGGACTTTACCAAGAGGGTAAATTTTAGCCCCCCCAAATTTTAGAAGGGACTCTAACCCTCCTAAGTTGGGTCTCTAACACGAGGTTGGTTAAACATTCCTGTCTTTTATTAAGAGGGCCCTCTAACCCATTCTGTCTTAGGAGAGACTCTAACTCCCGTAAGTTGGGCTTTTAACCCAATCCCATTTTTCACCCCAGTACCCCATTACTTACCCAAAGTCGTCCAACCAGTGCTCCAGTCTATATCCTTTGGGGGGGGGGGGGGGGGGGGGTTTCCTTAGTATATGTTACAGGACCCCAGCACTTGCCCAAAGGTAGCTGTTGGATCAGGGTTTCTGCACTGTAGTTGCGGTGGCCAGAAGTATATTACAGGAAAGGGGTCCTGATGCAGACTCCAAGAGAGGGTTCTTGGATCTCGTGCAAGAAAGAATTCAGGGCAAGTCCACAGTGCAAAGTGAAAACAAGTTTATTTAGAAAGTAAAGGAATAAAAGAATGACTGCTCCATAGACAGAGCAGCCCCGAAAGCCGCTGTTTGCCATTTTTATGGTTATTTTTTGATAATATGCTAAAGAAGAGGTGGATTATTCATGCCTCCCCTCCCTTTTTTTTTGAGACGGAGGTTTGCTCTTATTGCCCAGGCTAGAGTGCAGTGGTGCAATCTCGGCTCACTGCAACCTCCACCTTCTGGTTTCAAGCGATTCTCCTGCCTCAGCCTCCAAAGTCACTGGGATTACAGGCGCCTGCCACCATACCCAGCTAATTTTTTTGTATTTTTAGTAGAGATGGGGGTTTCATCATGTTGGTCAGGCTGGTCTCGAACTGCTGACCTCGTGATCCACCTGCCTTGGCCTCCCAAAGTGCTGGGATTACAGGTGTGAGCCACCGCGCCCGGCCTTCTTTGATTTTATTTTAGAGATAGGATTTTGCTCTGTTGCCCAGACTGGAGTGCAGTGGCGTGATTATGGCTCACTGCAGCCTCTGTGTGAGCCACTGTGCCCGGCATGCCTCCCCTTTTTAGAACATATAGGGCAACTTCCTGACTTTGCCATGGCATTTGTAAACTGTCATGGCGCTGATGGGAGTGTAGCAGTGAGGATGACCAGAGGTCACTCTCATCGCCATTTTGGTTTTGGTGGGTTTTGGCCGGTTCCTTTACTGTAAGCTGTTTTATCAGCAAGGTCTTTATGACTTGTATTTTGTGGTGACCTCCTATCTTATTCTGTGACTTAGAATGTCTTGACCGTATGGAAATGCAGCCCAGTAGGTTTCAGCCTCATTTTACCCAGCTCTTATTTAAGATGGTGTTGCTCTGGTTCACATGTCTCTGACACTAGTTCTTGCAGCTCAGTCTCCTAAAGTGAGTCCCATGGAACAACCATTGAAGGAGATGTTTTGCAAACAAGAGATTCTGTGGGAAAAGCCCAGGAAATGACCCTGTAACAGGATTTGCTACCACATTTCTTCTTGCACAAGTACATGCATTTGAATTGCCAAGGAGCATGTGGGGTCAATGTGTATTATATTGTTTCCCAAACTTATTTGATCATACAACTTCCTCTTCCCGTTTTAGGCAGAGCATCTTCCGTAGCTAAGTGGAAGCAGAAAGTTTTCAGAAACTCATCTGTGGTTTCATCACAGCTGAAGACATTCCAGCTTTTCACCACATGGTTGCAGACCACCACCAGAGTAATCCTGGTCTCTGAAAGCAGCCAAAGGGAAAACCAAGCTGATACACCCTCCCCAGCAGGAAAAGTCCCTTTCTTCATAAGTGGAGATGATGGAGTTGAAAGGCTGCCATAGGACAATGCAGCTTCAGGATCCCGAGAGATGGCTGGGGCTTCGTATAGAAGGGGAAGCTGAGCCCAGAGAGAGAAAATGGCTTGTCCTAGTCACCCAGCTAGAGCTATAACCCCTTCTTAAGGCCCAGTACCAAGGGGCTAAGCCTCAGTGAAATCCAGAAACTTTATAAACTTTATCTTGTTTAACTTTTTTTTTCTTTTTCTTTTTTCTTTTCTTTTTTTTTTTTTTTTTGAGACAGAGCTCTGCTCTGTCGCCCAGGCTGGAGTGCAGTGGCACAATCTCAGCTCATTGCAACCTCTGCCTCCTAGGTTCAAGGAATTCTTCTGCCTCAGCCTCCTGAGTAGCTGGGATCACAGGCGCCCGTCACCACACCTGGCTAATTTTTGTATTTTTAGTAGAGACGGGGCTTTGCCATTTTGGCCAGGCTGGTCTCGAACTCCTGACCTCAAGTGATCCACCCGCCTCGGCCTCCCAAAGTGCTAGTGCTGGGATTATAGGCGTGAGCCACCATGCCCGGCTATCTTGCTTAACTTTTAAGAAATATATATACACAGAGTTTCTGTACTCTTCATTTCATGGCACTAGCAACTGCCTGTAAAAGAAGGGTTGCCAGATGAAATCTACGGTGGCCAGTTAAATTTAAATTTCAGATAAGCAACAAACAATGCTTATACTAAAAAACTATTCATTTCTTCTCTGTGTTTTTATTTGCTAAATCTTACAGTCCTACTTGGGTCTGAAGCCCTTAGGAAAAATTTAACCATGGTGTAGTGAAAAGCATGGAAAAGGATTTTTTGTTGTTGTTGTTTGTTTTGTTTTGTTTGAGACAGGATCTCACTTTGTTTCCCAGGCTGGAGTGTAGTGGTTATGATCATGGCTTACTGCAGCCTCTACCTCCCAGGCTCAAGTGATCCTCCCTCCTCAGCCTCCTGAGTAACTGGGACCCCAGGCATACACCACCACACCAGCTATATATATATATATTTTTTGTAGACACAGGGTTTTGCTGTGTGGCCCAGATTGGTCTCGATCTCCTGCTCTCAAGTGATCCTTCTACCTCAACCTCCCAAAGTGCTGGGATTACAGGTGTGAGCCACGCTCCTAGGCAAAAAGTTTTGATATTAGGTTAACATTCTAATTTGGCCACTTACAGGCTTTGTGACCTTGGACAAGTTACTTAATAACTCTGAGCCACAAAGAGTTGTAATCAAAATTAATTGAAACATATAGGAAAGCTCCTAGCACAGTGTCTGGCATGTAGTTGGCACTCAAAAATGGACAGTTGTTATTATTATTATTATTATTATTATTATTATTATTTTCTTAGACTAACACCTCTGGACAGGCCCTTGTCCTGGTCAAAAAAAGACATAAATGTAGATCTTAAGGGAATGAGTTGAAAAATGTGCACTTGGCTTGGCAACCTGACCATATACTTCACCCTGTCTCCCATTACAACCAGAAAAATCCATAGCAAAATGGAGAATGTGGGCTTTGGCCTGTGTGGCAGGCACTGCTAGATGCCCACCTGGGGTAAAATCAAGTTTTGTGGAACCTGAAATTTATGCATTTTTGGGTGGGTGGAAAGACAAAAATAATGTACAACTAAGTATATACAATTAGATATAATGCTGGGCACGGTGGCTCACACCTGTAATCCCAGCACTTTGGGAGTCCAAGGCAAGTGGATCACAAAGTCAGGAGTTCAAGACCAGCCTGGCTAACATGGTGAAACCCTGTCTCTGAGAAAAAAATATAAAAATTTGCCAGGTTTGGTGGTGTGCACCTGTAATCCCAGCTACTCGGGAGGCTGAGGCAGAATTGCTTGAACCTGGGAGGTGGAGGTTGCAGTTAGCCGAGATTGCACCAGTGCACTCCAGCCTGGGCGACAGAGCAAGACTCCGTCTCAAAACAAAAACAAAAACAAAAGCAAAACAAACGAACACAAAAACCAATTCGGTACAAGGCACTGGAAGGGGGCCTGACAAGCAAGATGCCCCGAAGCTTGAGCTTCATTCGCTTTTCAGTAAACCTACTCTAATGCTTACCCAATACCCATTCCCCACTGCTTAATTCTGAACAGAACACACATTTTATTTGGGTGGCACTGTTTCCAGCTTTAAAATAATAATAAATAGCCCTCCATTTCCTGGGTTCTCTTGCAGTGAGACATGGCCAAATGACCTACTTCTGGCCCACTCAATGTTAATGAAGTCTATTACAACTTATAGAAAAACAAAGATTTCCCCGATTAAGAGGGACAGCCTCCTCTGGCACTCTCCTTTGTCCTTGCTCTTTCCCTTTCTCCTTTCTCAGAATGATGACAGATTCCAGGAGATGGCAGCCATCTTGGTACCATGAGGACAAAAGCCACAGGTTAATATGGTTTGTCAGAAAGATAGAAGTCGCATGGATCCCAGGTGGGTGGCATTATGGGGCCAGCATACCTGCACTGAATGGCCTATCTCCAGAATTCTTGTTATGCGAGAAAAATAAGTCCCTTTGTTTCAGCCACTATAGTCTGATTTCTGAAACGTGGAGCCAAGTACAATCTGAACTGGAACAGCATCAGACATACCAGGGTTCAAGTCGTGACTCTAACACTTACTATTTGGGCAACTTTGGGCCCAAATTATCGAAATTCTCTGCAATTTAATAGTATTTATAAAACAAGGGTTACTATGATGATTAAATATTAAATTAATATTATAATATATTAATATTCATAGAATAAATACATTAAATATTAAATACAGAACTCAGAAGCAGACTTGTTTCTATGACAGATTGATATATGATAGAAGTGGCTTCAGAAACAAGTAGAGAAAGGACAGGTTTGTTACTTAGTAGATGGTGCTGGGGAAACCAACTCACTCTATAAGAGAAAAAGTTGGATGCCTAATTCCTACAATATGAAAAAAAAGTCCTTAAAGAGCTTAAAGACCTACCCAAGAAAGATAAAAACTATCAAGCTAATATAAGAAAAATGTAAGATCATATCTTGGACATTTTGACCTGAGTATGAATTTTAAGAACAAGAGTCCAAAACACAAATTTTAGGGGAAAAATGAATGGACTCAGCTACATTAAACGTTAGCAATTTTTTTTTTTTTTTTTTTTTTTTGAGGTAGAGTCTCAGTCTGTCACCCCGGCTGGAGTACAATGGCATGATCTCAGCTCACTGCAACCTCTGCCTCCCAGGTTCAAGCAATTCTCCTGGCTCAGCCTCCCGAGTAGCTGTGATTACAGGTGCCTGCCACCACGCCTGGCTAATTTTTTTTTGTATTTTAGTAGAAACAGGGTTTTGCCATGTTGGTCAGTTTCAAACTCCTCAACTTGTGATCCGCCCGCCTCAGCCTCCCAAAGTGCTGAGATTACAGGCATGAACCACCGTACCCGGCCTAAAAATTAACATGTTTTTTAAACAAAGGATACCATAGCAAAATTAACAGATAGGTAGACCAGAGAAGAGATTGTCAACCTAAAACCAATAGGGAATTAGTATCTAGAGTTTAGATTCTAGGCCTGCAATGTTCAATATGGTTGCTACCAGTCATATGTAGTACTGAGCACCTTATAATGACACAGTCAAAATTGAGATGTGCTGAAGTGTGAAACATATAACCAAATTTCAATGTCTTAGCATGCACGAAGGACTGTAATGTATCTTAACAATTTTTTGTATTGACTCTATGTTGAAATGATAGATTAGACACATTATGTTAGATGAAATATATATGTATATATTTTTTATTTAATTTTTTTTTTTTTTTTTTTTTTTGAGGTAAGTTCTCACTCTGTCACCCAGGCTGGAGTTCAGTGTTGCAATCTCAGCTCACTGCAACCTCCACCTCTTGGGCTCAAGCAATCCTCCTGCCTCAGCTCCACTATGTAGCCAGGACTACAGATGCAAGCCACCATGCCTGGCTAATTTTTGTATTTTTTTTGCAGCAACAAGGTTTCACCATGTTGACTAGGCTGGTCTTGAACTCCTGACCTCAAGCGATCCACCTGCCTTGAACTCCCAGTTCAACTCTCTTGAACTCAAAGTAATAGGATTACAGGCACAAATCACCATGCCTGGCCAAATATATTGTTAAAATTAATTGTATATTTCTTTTTATGTTGTAAATATGGCTATTAGAACATTTTTATTACATATGTGGCTCACATGATGTTTCTATTGGACAGCACTGTTCCAGACTATATAAGAAACTCCTAAATATCTGCCAGAAGAAAAAAAATGGAAATGCAAGAGGAAAATGGACAAAATGTATTAACAGATGATTCACAAAAGGGGAAACCTAAATAGCTAGTAAGTATATGAAAAATATTCAATCTCATAAATAATCAGAGGACTACAAACAAATACAATGATGAGATGTATTTGACAGCCAACACATTGGCAAACCTTAAATATAGTTTCAAATGGTAACAAGCATATGAAAACAAGAGGATCTTCATGCACTGCAGATGGGAGTCTAGACCGGCAAAGCCGTTCCTGAGTAATTCCAGTTGTACTAATGAAACTTTTGTGTGTATGCAAGGCAGGTAATTCAGTAGGTGTATACCAGTATGGCACACCAGCAACGCCTGTTTCAAGCTGTCAGTGCTGCGCCTTGACGGATGTTAAAATTTTTATTTATTTTTTGAGACAGAGTCTCGCTCTTGCTACCCAGGCTGGAGTGTAGTGGTGTGATCTCGGTTCACTGCAGCCTCTGTCTCCCGGGTTCAAGCAATTCTCCTGCCTGAGCCTCCTGAGTAGCTGGGATTACAGGCACGCTCCACCACACCTGGCTAATTGTTGCATTTTTAGTAGAGATGGGGTTTTGCCACGTTGGCCAGTCTGGTCTCGAACTCCCGACCTCAGGTGATCCACCCACCTCGGCCTCCAAAAGTGCTGGGATTATAGGCGTGAGCCACTACGCCTAGCCAGTTGTTAAATATTTCAAAATTCACACACATATACCCTATGAAACATCTATCCCACTTCTGAGAATGTACCCTAGAGAAACTGTCTCATATACATCTGTAAGATAACCAGATAAATATAAATAACTACAATGAGAGATTGGCCTGATACCCATCAGATGTGCACACACTTTAACCCATAATTGTCTGTGGAACAAGAAAATGGAGGCTACCTAGGTGGCTACCACTAGGGGACTGTTAAGTAAAACCTGGCCTATATATTTGATGAACTGTTATGTAAAACCTAGAACTCATGATCCAGATTTACATAACACAACATGAATACATATCAAGAAGAAAGTATTGAGGAAAAAAGTAGGAACAGAATGAGATTTATAGTGTGGTTCTATTTGTGTGAATTAAAAAAACCCCAAAATCAATACCATACAGTAAAAGATTTACACATATATCAAAATAGACAAATGGAAGATGTTAGATGGACTTAGGTTAAACAGAATCCATTTGAGTATTTATGGTGAGGAAGAAGGACAGAAGTGGAAACGGAGGGTGAAGAGGAAGAGGAAAAAATAAAATAAAATAAAGCAAAAGGGGGATCGTTTACTCAGGTTGCCATGTTTAGCAAATAAAAATATAGGAATCCCAGTTAAATTTGAATATCAGATAAAGAACAGATAGCATTTTAGTATAAGCATGTCACCATACTTAGACATATAAGCATGTCTATAATATTGACAGTGGTTAAACAAGTGACTAAATTCAAATTTAACTGGGTGTCCTGGATTTTTTCTGCCAGCCCTAGACTCATGACATTGGCAAGTTCTCTCCTCTGCCTGGCTGAGCTGCCCAGGTGGTCATAAGAGTGATGCTCATCAGATGATAGTTGTTGCCAGTTTGGTCCTGCTTCCCATCATGGCAGCCCTGGATGAACCCTGGCACTGCTTACACTTCTCCTATTGTGTCCCTGGATATCACGAGGCTGTCTCCTCATCAGAAGGGCAGTATGAATCAAGGGTCTCTTGGGCTGTTTACAGCAATTACCACACCCTGCCCCGTGTTAAAGACCAGTCTTTAGGATCCCCTGGGAAATGCAGCCCATCACCTCTCACTTATGTGATACACTGAAAAGCACCTGGGGAGAAGGTCGAGAGTAGGTGAGGGTTGAAATCACAGGCATGGCTTTGGTTCAAATCCTAGCTCTGCCATTTATTAGCAATCTGACCTTAGGCAATTTATCTCCTGGGCATCTGTGTTTTCATCTGTAAAATGGGAGGAAAAAAATCAATATTTTGCAACTCTGTTGTGAGGATAATCAGAAAAAATAAGAAGAATAAAAAGAAAGTATATGTACAGGGCACAGTAGAGCTACTGAATATATATGTTTTTCTATAATACTACATATATACACATACATATATGTCTACATACATACATATATACATATAAATGTAGCATGTATAAATATATATATGTGTATGTATATATATATATATGTGGCATGTATAGAAAAAAAAACTCTGGAAGGAAATCTAAAATGTTGACAGTGGTTACATAAATAGTAAATGAGAGAGATCATGTAAAGTGCTTGCTTAGTGCCTGATATTCACTCAATAACTGTTAGTTCTCATTTTCTGTTACTGTTTCTTGAGGTGGAATCATGAATAATGGTTATTTTTTCTTTATACTTTTTTTGTATGTCCCCCACATTTTCGAAGATGAAAGCATAATTATGTTTGAACCAACACACATTTGTAGGGCAGCTACCATGTCCTGGGCACTATGTTCGCTGCTCGGCATTGACCCTGAACAGACAAGGCTATAGTAGGAAGTGCAGGTTGAGATGACAGGATGATGTCTTTATGGTTGCTGTTCTTGCTTCTGCTTTCCGTGTTGTAAAATCTGTAGACCTCATACAATACATGAGATAAGCAAAATAGCCCCCATGGGCTCGGTATCTTCATTTAGGTTTTCAGATTGTTCCTCCCCATCACATGCCCTCTTTCTTTCCTCTTTACTATTCTTCTCTTACAGAGCACTAGAAAGAGGCATTAAAAACCATCTAGCAGGGCTGGGCCTGGTAGCTCAAGCCTGTAATCCTAGCACTTTGGGAGGCTGAGGTGGGCAGATCACCTGAGGTCAGGAGTTCAAGATCAGCCTGACCAACATGGAGAAACCCCATCTCTACTAAAAATACAAAATTAGCTGGGTGTGGTGGTGTGTGCCTGTAATCCCAGCTACTTGGGAGGCTGAGGCAGGGGAATCACTTGAACCCAGGAGGCAGAGGTTGCAGTGAGCCGAGATCATGCCATTGCACTCCAGCCTGGGCAACAAGAGTGAAATTCCATCTCAAAAAAAAAAAAAAAAAAAAAAAAAAAGCCATCTAGCAGGCTGAGTGCAGTGGCTCATGCCTGTAATCCCAGCACTTTGGGAGGCCGAGACGGGCAGATCATGAGGAGATCGAGGCCATCCTGGCTAACATGGTGAAACCCCATCTTTACTGAAAATACAAAAAATTAGTTGGGGGTGGTGGCACATGCCTGTAGTCCTAGCTACTCGGGAGGCTGAGGCAGGAGAATCGCTTGAACCCAGGAGGCAGAGGTTGCAGTGAACCAAGATTGTGCTACTGCACTCCAGCCTGGGTGACAAAGCAAGACTCCATCTCAAACAAAAACAAAAACAAAAACAAAACAAAGAACAAGTTAATGCAACGATGTCACATCTGTGTTCAACTCTGTTTAGAAAACACAGGTTAGACTAAGTGTGGCTTTCTTTGCATCTGCTCTCTAATCTGGGGCTGCTACTTATTTGTGTAGCAGCCCCAGATTATTTGTGTAGCAGCCCCAGATCCTTTTTGAGCATTCAACAGATACTATATTTATTGGGGGCTTTTTTATGAGTCAGACTCAGCAGACAGATGGAAGGAAATTCTAAAAGTCTGGGAAAAAACATCTTTATGTGAGAAAAAATTACAATTGACTAACATCAAGTACCCTTTCTGGGAATGTTTATATTCAGAAAGAGGTTTCATTTCTTTTTACCTGAAAAGAACAGCTATAATAGTGGAATTTCGGCCAGTGTGACTTGTCAGGAGAGGAGGTCTATTTGGGGACAGGTATACCCTCCCAAAGTCACTCAAATCATGCAATTGAGGCAGCGCTTTCCTTGTCCAGGCAGAGTTCTTTCCAAAGGGCGGGCCCCAGTGGCAAGATGCCTTTCAGCTTCATCTTGAGATAAGAAGGAGACGGGACCCCTGATGGGACTTGACCCTTGTGTAACTTTGCAGAAAAGAGAAGAGAGCAACAGTGGGAAGAACTTGCCCCATTCATGACCATCTGGGTGGTGGAGCAGGTGTCTCCAGGTGTGTTCAGGTTGCCACGTCAATAAGCACGTCAGCCTACACCTACCCTGCTGTTTCCAGAGAAACCCTCTCCTCTTCCTGGTGTCCTTTGCTCTGGGATTCAGCTTCCTCGACCATGACTTTGAGTGAGCACAGATCCCACAGAAATCCTTTGCCCTGGACTCTTTCTCTTAGTGTTTAGAAGCACATCTGTAGGTGGGAAGGAAAGACAGTGGGAAGGAATGTCAGATGACTGACTTCAAAGTGTCAACCCAAAGGCCTGTTTCTTCCTAAGTAGGTGGCCATGGCGAATACTCTACCTTCCCAGGCTTCAGTTTCTTAATCTGAAAGTGAGGATAACCATAGACTCTTCAGAGGGTTGTAGGAGGATTAAATGAAATCACACATGAAAATGCTTTAGCACAGCGGTAAATGCTTAATTAATAGTAGCTTGGATCATTATTCATGCCCTGAAAATTCAGGATATGAGACCAATCAATTCTTAGGGAGGCTCATGGACCTGGCATGCACCTGTCTCCCACCACTGGCTCCCTGGGAGGCCCAAAGTCTACTTTGCGTATTTCCTAGCAGAGAAGTGGCTTTATCTGTGGGGTAAAGTCCCCCACTGCAGGAGGGAATTCAGGGGGTGGAACAGAATGGGTGTTGGATTCCGATCTCTGTGGATGACTCACCTGCTTTGGCTTGGAACTTGCCTATGCAAAATGGGGATAATAAAGCATTTCCCCCTTCACTGCCCCACCCTTGTCTCCCAATTTATGAGGCTGGCAGGAACTGATTAGCTTGTAAACTGTTCTGGTCTCCCTTGGAGAAAAACATCTGATGGAGGCAGTGAGGATGGTTACAGTCTTCAGAATTGAAGATTTCAAAGCAACGCTTCCCAATACGTGGAAGTGAAGACTTTGTTATATCTGAACTCAGGCAAGTGTAGGGTACAAATAGTACAGTATTACCTGGGAAGGTCAATCTTGGAGAACCAATAGTCTTAGGGTTAGTATTTGTGCCTGAATCTATGTAGTAGGATAAATGATTCTCAGACCCTTGGCAACAAGGAATTTTTGTTCAAAACTTTGTGGTCAGGGCACAGGCTCTGAGTTGGACTCTCAGGTTTGAATTCCAGCTGAACTGTTGCTAGCTGTGTGATCCTGGGCCAGTTTGCTAATCTTTCTGACTCTCAGTTTCCTCATATGTAAAATAGAAGTAATAACAATACCTAACTCATAGGATTGTTTTCAGTATGAAATGAGTTTAAAAAATCCAAAGCTTGAACAGAGTGCTTGACATAGTAAAGGCTTAGTAAGTATTAGCTTTTATCCATCTATACATCAGCCTATCCATCTATATCATCATGATGTGGACTGAGCAGTGCTGTGTAGAAGAATCTGAGATTTGATACAGTTACACCCTGAGTTCCAATCCTGCCTGACTACTCAGAAGTTTTGTGACCTCTGGGCCTTTGCACATACTGTGCCTCAGTTTCTGTATCTAATGGCTGAAAGATGATGGTACCTAAATAAGCTGTATAAAATACAAAAACATCTTTAAAGTGTCAAAGAGCTAGCAAGACATTGAGGAAGACTGGCTGAGATCTGGGAAAAGACACGATCTTAGAGAGGTGAGCCCAATATCCCAGGCCGCTTTTGTCCAGGAACATTGGCTGATGTTGAACAGGCACTAAATGATTGAGCTGTAATTTTGTCAGCCTGTAGAGATCTGAGAGGGAACTAGAGTAGGATTTTGAATCACATAAAAAGTAGAGATTCTGGTAAACCATTCTAATTTTTAGCTGAGATCCAGAAAGCCCATACTTCAGGAAAAAGGGTGAAATGAAAGTAAACCAACTCTAGCTTGAACTGTGGCTGGTCTTTGAGTCATCAGGGTAGCCCAGAAAATCTCAATGTTTTGAATTTGATTAAATCATCTGAGACAGTCAGTAGCCTCAGGTGTTTGACAGAAGCTAATGACAATCCCCTTTGGAAGAATAGAACATCATCCTTGGCCTCAAATTATTTTAATAATTATGTTTTAAAACACAGTATCCAATAAGTAATGAAAGATATCTAGGCACATGAAAAGACAAGACATTGCCTTGTCACGCCTGTAATCCCAGCACTTCGGGAGGCCAAGGTGGGCAGATCACAAGGTCAGAAGTTCAAGACCAGACTGACCAACATGGTGAAACCCCGTCTTTACTAAAAATACAAAAATTAACCAGGCGTGGTGGCACATGCCTGTAATCCCAGCTACTGGGGAGGCTGAGGCCAGCAGATCACCCGAGTTCAGGAGTTTGAGACCAGCCTGACCAACATGGTGAAATCCTGTCTTTACTAAAAATCAAAAATTAGCCAGGTGTGGTGGCGCATGCCTGTATTCCCAGCTACTGGGGAGGCTAAGGCAGGAGAATCGCTTGAACCCGGGAGGCAGAGGTTGCGGTGAGCCAAGATCGTGCCATTGCACTCCAGCCTGGGTGACAGAGCAAGGCTCCATCTCAAAAAAAAAAAAAAGATGAGACACCATGAGCAAGAGTCAACAGAAACAACTGACAGCGGAAACAGAACCATAGGAACTACTGTTGATGGAATTAACATAGACCAATCAGAAAACAACCATGCTTACTACATTCAAGGAGATATAAGTTGGAAGATGTTGTCAGAAAACGGAGAAGTGATAAAAAGTGATAGCATATTTGAAAAAGAACCAAATAGAAATTCCATAACTGAAAAATATAAGAACCAAAACTAAGAATGCAATGGATGGTTTTAGTGTTAGATTAGACACAGCTAAAGAAAAAATAGCAACGAACTGTAAAGGTCAAAACAGGTCAAAAGACAATCTTTTAAAATAAAGTGTGGGGAATTAAAAAGGCAGGAAATATAGAAGTAAATGACATGAAATGTCTAACTTAAGATTAATTAGAGTCTCAGAAGGAAAAAGACAATGGATCTCAGGTTATGTTTGAAGATAATGACTAAAAAAGGTGCCAGAGGCCAGGCGGAGTGGCTCACACCTGTAATTCCAGCACTGTGGGAGGCCGAGGTGGGCGGATCTCCTGAGGTCAGGAGTTCGAGACCAGCCTGGCCAACATGGAGAAACCCCATGTCTACTGAAAATACAAAATTAGCCAGGCATGGTGGCACATGCCAGTAATCCCAGCTACTCGGGAAGCTGAGACATGAGAATTGTTTGAACCCAGGAGGTGGAGGTTGCGGTGAGCTGAGATCACACCATTGCACTCCAGCCTGGGCAACAAGAGCGAAACTGTCTCAAAAAAAAAAAAAAAAAAAAAAGAAAGAAAGAAAGAAAGAAACAAGTGCCAGAGATGAGAATACATTTCTTCACAGACACAAGAAGCCCAACAATTCCCTTTTGTTTAAAGAAGCCCAAGAATAAACAGGAAGAAATCCACACCTACTGATGAAACTGCCCCAGTGATTCCTATTCTTGGAACATTCTTGCACAATGCCCATTCTAGCTAAATCTTATCCAAGGGTACATCATATCTTACATCTAAAGTAAACTAAAATACTTCACGTTTCTCCTCCTCTCCCCAGTTCTGAGTTAGGTGGACCCTCTTCTTTATTCCCAAAACATCCTAGGCTTACTTGGATTTTCTAGCAAATCATGCTTGACATTGCCTTAATTTTTTTTTTTTTTTTCAGAGACATAGTCTTTCTCTGTTGCCCAGGCTAGAGTGCAGTGGCATGATCTTGGCTCACTGCAACCTCTGCCTCCCGGGTTCAAGCAGTTCTCTTGCCTCAGGCTCCCGAGTTGGTGGGATTACAGGCGCACGACACCACGCCTGGCTAATTTTTGTATTTTTAGTAGAGACGGGGTTTCACCGTGTTGGCCAGCTTGGTCTTGACCTCCTGACCTCGTGATCCACC
Source organism: Piliocolobus tephrosceles (assembly GCF_002776525.5). Taxonomy (NCBI): domain Eukaryota; kingdom Metazoa; phylum Chordata; class Mammalia; order Primates; family Cercopithecidae; genus Piliocolobus; species Piliocolobus tephrosceles. Next base: position 202,824,060 of record NC_045434.1, on the reverse strand, counting down.
CTCCTCAGCCTCCCAAAGTGCTGGGATTATCAGCATGAACCACCACACCTGACATTGCCTCTTTATCTTGTCTCTTACACCAGACTGAGAGCTCTCGGAGGGTAGGGAATGTGTCTTTATTGTGGTTCCCCAGCATCTCAGCACAGAGCCTGGCACACAGAAAAGTACTGGAAAATGTCTGTCCAAGAATTACAGTTATCTAAATTCTTTGAGCCTCAGTTTTCACATCCACAAAATGGGGACAACAAAACCAACCTCATGCATTCTCTACACGACTGTGAGAACTAAATCAGATGAAACTGGTGTACCAGACATTTCTTGACATAGTAATGATATATAGTTGAACTCTCTAAGCCTCTGGTTTTTTGTTTGTCAAATGGAGACAATAATACCTATTGGGTCATTTTTATTATGGGCCGAGACAAGCTATCAAGCATGTCATAATTGACAGCGAGGGTTAAATGAACTAAAAGGATGCCCATTTGTTGAATTCCTATGATGTGTCATTGGCTGTGTTAGGAGATTTATATTCATTATCTCATTTTCAAGTAGATGAAAACATGAAGCATATAGTTCTTTTCTTCACTCTTAGATGCCTGAGAACTAAAAGTCTTACAGAGACCTCATCATAGAAGAACTGTCCTGGAGGAAGAGGAAGGAGAAAGAGAAAAAGTGTTTTATATCCTGGGGGAAGCTCTTGGTTTTCAAGCTCTGCTCCAAGCTCTGGGCTGAAGTAGAGAGCGATGACTTTGTTGAGCAGGATTACCTCTTGTATGCTCAGTCAATTAAAACATTTTTTTTGGATGATGCAAAAGTCTGCAAGGCCACAAAGCCAGAGGGACTGTTAGTAATTCTGGCCTAATGTTACTGATGTTAATCAGTAACCTTCCCAGAAATAAATATCCAGTTCAGTAAAAACCATCCCCTTCTAGAAACAAGAAGGGATACATCGTCAAAATCTCAGGAGGCTGATTTGAAAGAACCCAAAGCCCTGTCCTCCGTTGTTTTAGGCCAGCAACTGCTGGTGCCCATTTTGTATAGGCATTGTGTGACACACCCATTTGATTTTTACAGCACTTAAAGGTTGTATTAATTTGTGTTATACTAGATGCTAAAGTTTCAGAAATCCTAAAATTTCAGAGGTTTAACACAATAGAAGTTCATTTTTCTCTCACTTTGTCCAGTGAAGTAGTTATTGGTCAATGGATAGTTTTTCTCCATACGGTGACTCAGGGATCCAGGCCTGAATGATGACACACATCACTTCTGTTCATATTCTGGTGGCAGAAGTTGGTCCCATGGCTGCATCTGGGTGCAAGGGGACTGGAAAATGGAACCCAGGTTTGGACAACTGCTTTTAAGCAACAACTTCATACTATGGAAGGGGAGGCATCCATTTTGGGTAGACAGCAATATCTTTTAGAAATGTATTATCATTATCATCATCATAATCATCATTATTCCCTACCCCCATTTTTGGGTGGAGAAACTGAGATTTCAATGTTTAGGTAACTTACCCAAGGTCCATAGCTAGTAAGTGGTAGAAGCAGAATTTGAACTCAGGTAGTCTAGTTGCAAATCCCATGTGCTTGCTACTGTAACCTGATAGCACACAATGATGAATAAGATGTAGTCATTCTCCCCAGAGCCCCACAGGAAAAAGGTAATGTCACACATGCCCATAAGAAGTGCTTACACAGTCATTCTAAGTCAGAGCTTAGCTTCCACCTTCAAAAAGAAGCCTGCCCTGCTGCCCTTATCTTCTAGTCATGCAGCACCCCCTGACGCTGTGTCTCATATACCCCATGTATTTTCTTCATAGCGCTATCACCATCTGAAATCATATACACATTTGTTTCTTTGTGTGTTGACTATCTCCCCAACTATAATATAAACTCCCTGAAAGCAGGGACCTGTCTATCTTGTTAGTATCCCAGTGCCCACCACAGAATCTGGCATAGAGTAAATCTTTGATGAATTTTTGTGAGATAAATGAGCATATATATCTACCAAGTGCTGCTGAAGCAGACACATTCATTTACTCATTCTCACGTTCATTCTCTCATGTACTTGTGGAGTCACATACTCATTCATTCATTCATTCATCTGTAGACTCAAAAGTCAGGGCCTCATCTGGCGATAAAGAGATGATAGTTCTTGGTCTAAGCGTAGCTTGGGAAACCCTGAAAGACTTCCTGTAGGTGGTGATGTTAGAGCTGCAGGGAGTATTTTTGGGTTGGGGAAAGGGGTGTCATATTACTTCTTTGGACACTTTTACATGTTCACTTGATCTGTTCCCAAATGCATTGCTCTCACTACCTTTGTAAACTACTGTTGTTGGGAAGAAGACCAGCCTGGCTACCATTTTATGACTGCAAAACTCCTGAGTGTTACAAAGAATCTAAGGAATATGCAATAGATTCACCATGGCACAAAGTAGGCTGGTCATTTCTGTCTCAGAGGGGAGCAAGGGCGGGTTCTAGCTACATAGCAAAGTGCTGGTAGCATTTGTTAGTCTATAATTAAATGACTCAGTCACCCATGTGACGGTCAGCCCATCTCAAATTCCTGATGCTACAGCAATGCCAATGTCACAGCTGTAAGCATGAGTGGAGTGTCCCCAAGGAACAGTACTCAATGTGTCCCTTAAAAATCTGAGTTGCATTCTCCAGTTTTCTTTTTGCACAAGCCAAGCCAATGAGTATGGTAGCTATGCCAATTCCTTGTACCAATAAATATGCTTATATTATGTCACGAATGACATACCTGACAGAATCAAAGTTAGGTTTGGCTGCTGGAGAATGAAATAGTTGATCTTTTCCCATGAGAGGGTACTCCAGCCCTGGCATTGTTGAGGTCTGGTGTTGATGGAAGCTTAGAGAACAGGCTTAGAGCAAAGAGCCAGGTGTTCCAAACGTTGTTCACATCTTCTTTGGGATGTTTTTTGTTAAAAAAAAAAAAAAGAAAAAGAAAAACTTTAAAATAAAATTTCCATGTGTGACATTTAGAAAAATACAAACATGCAAAAAATGCACACACAAAAAAGTAAAAATCATGTCCATTTCTGAGAGTCCAGAGGTAATCAACTTAATTTGATGCCTATTCTTTCATTCTCTCTCTCTCTCTCTGCATGTATGTATGTGTGCGTCTTTTTCCAAAAATGGGAGCCTCACCTCTTTGCAAACTTCTGTTTTCACCCAATAACACATTGTATACACCATTTCATTTCATTTGATCTGTCATCCTCTATGAGACTATTTTTGTTGGTTACTGATTATTCTATGATACGGAGGCATCCTTGTTTATTTGAAAAAGCCCCTTTGGGGTGGGCATTTAAGTTGCTTATCATCTTTCCCATGAAAACACATGCTGGAATGATTATTTATGAGGCTAGGTATTGAGTCAAATGACGTGGAACTTTAATTTAATTTAATTTTTTTGAGACAGAGTCTTGCTCTGTTGCCCAGGCTGGAGTGTAATACCATGATCTTGGCTCACTGCAACTTCTGCCTCCCAGGTTCAAGTGATTCTTGTGCCTCAGCAGCCCAAGTAGCTGGCATTACAGGCATGTCAAACTACCCCCAAGTAATTTTTGTATTTTTTGTAGAGATGGGGTTTCACCATGTTGGCCAGGCTGGTCTTGAACTCCTGGCCTCAAGTGATACACCTACTTTGGCTTCCCAAAGTGCTGGGATTACAGGTGTGAGCCATCATGCCCAGCCTGGTGTGCACCTTTTAAATCATGGCATTTTTTTTCACCAGCAAAATGGAGAAACTCTAGTAGTTCTAGCTGTGCAAATTGAAATAAAAGTTAATTTAAAGTGTGTGTGGGTGGAGAGGCTGAGTGTAATATTATGATTAGCTGTAAATACAAAAATTAAGTGCTCTTTTCTTTGAATAGATCTACCGCAAGGGGGTCGTTTTGACGGCAATATTTTCTTCTAATGGAAAACAATAGAAATATTCACCTGGGAAGTAGTAGTAGTGGAAACACCAGATTTCCCCTCCTTTCAGGATGCTTAGGTTTATGCTTTCGCATGTGAAAATTTCTGCGAACTTTTCAGTGGGCTTGGAAACCTTCTGCTTTATTTGAGAGATCCTCTCTCTAGGACTGGGTTCTCCTAGACTTTACCAATATAATACATACCCATTTATTCCTTTCATCTTCTCCAAGAAGAGAAATGCACACAAAGGCAAAGGAAGCAGCTTCTTGGGCTATCAGCAGATGTGTCTTCTTTTTTTTTTTGAGATGGACTCTTGCTCTGTCGCCCATGCTGGAGTGCAGTGGCCCAATCTTGGTTCACTGCAATCTCTGCCTCCCAGGTTCAAGTGATTCTCCTGCCTCAGCCTCCCGAGTGGCTGGGATTTCAGGCACCCGCCACCATGCCTGGCTGATTTTTGTATTTTTAATAGACATGGTGTTTCGCCATGTTGGCCAGGCTGGTTTCGAACTCCTCACCTTAGGTGATCCACTCACCTTGGCCTCCCAAAGTGGTGGGATTACAGGCATGAGCCACCGCGTCCAGCCCAGATGTATCTTCTTCACAGGACATGCGTGTTCTTGAGGAGGGCTGAGAACGATTCCCAGCTACTGTACAGGACCAGTGGCTTGTATCAGCAGTCACAGTGAGATGCAGGGTTTTCATGGCTATGAGGAGTTTACTCTCTCAACAACCATGTCCACCTTCATAGTCAAAGGCAGTTCTCTCCCAACCCAGTCTGATGATAGGATTTCCTCCCATTTATAGGATATACACTATATGCCAGGCAGGTTATATCCATCAACTTGCAAGGTAGACATTTGTATTTCTATTTTGCAGATGAAGAGATAGGAACTGAACGAAGTGAATGACTTGCCCAGGGTCACACATTTAGGAAGTGGATGAGCCAGGATTCTGATTCAGCTCCATCTGATTCCAGAGCCCCTAAACTCTCGCCTGTGTGCCTCATTGCCACTGTGACTTGTTACTATTCCTGTAACTTTGAACTCATCAGAGGTGAGTAGATTTTGACAAAGGAATTGTTATTTTTCGTTGTCTGTGTTTTATGGCTCCAGCAATGCCATTTTTCTACCAATCATACATGTTAATGTTCTGAAAAACTTGGTTTTATGGATATAACCAAAGAATCCTAAGGACATATAAGCAAATCCCTTAATCTAAAAATGTGGGCTGTGGGCGATGACTCACACCAGTAATCCCAGTGCTTTGGGAGGCTGAGGTGGGAGGGTGGCTTGAGGCCAGGTATTTGAGACCAACCTGGGCAACACAGGGAGACCCTATATGTACAAAAAATTTTTTTAATTAGCCAGGCATGATGGTGTATGCCTGTAGTCCCAGCTACTTGGGGGGTTGAAGTGGGAGGATTGCTTGAGCCCAGGAATTCAAGGTTATAGTGAGCCATGATCATGCCACGGAACTCCAGCCTGGGTAGCAGAATGAGACCTTGTCTCTCTAAAAAAAATAAAAAATAAATTTGGGCTTCTGGTTCTGGTTGCCATGAAGAGAGGGACCGACGCATCCTTCAGGAATGAGCTCTGGGCTGTCTGGAAGCTTTTCCTGATGCTGCCGTCCTCCCCTCCAGTTCTGGATCGGATGCCTTAGAACTCTAAATCTGTCACTTGACAGAGGCATCATAAAGAAATGTTCAGCTTTGACGTCTGCCTCTCCCAGATACAAGGGCCTTCTTATCAGTGCTGTCTGCCTTGAGTGCCCAACAGATGAGTCTGGGCTTATCTGGCACAGTGATTTTCAGCTTTTCACTTCCTGCATCTGTCCATTCCACTCAACGACCATTTCTGGGGCCTCTTGGGTGCCGTAGATAACTAAGACAGAGGCTCCATCGCGGAAGATACCTGTCTAGTGGAGGCAGGCAGATAGTAAATTTGAATATTTAATAGCAAAAAATTGAAAGTGAGTGAACAAAAGCTACATGTATCATCAACATGGATAAGTTTCATAAATATACAATTTGGCTGGGTACAGTGGTTCAGGCCTGTAATCCCAGCACTTTGGGAGGCCGAGGTGGGTGGGTCACCTGAGGTTAGGAGTTCGAGACCAGCCTGGCTAACATGGAGAAACACTGTCTCCACTAAAAATACAAAAATTAGCAGGGCGTGGTGGCATGCGCCTGTAATCCCAGCTACTTGGGAGGCTGAGGCAGGAGAATCACTTGAACCTGGCAGGCAGACGTTGTAGTGAGCTGAGATCATACCACTGTACTCTAGCCTGGGCAGCAGAGTAAGACTCTGTATCAAAAAAAAAAAAAAAAAAAATATATATATATATATACACACACACACACACACACACACACACACACACACATATAATCCTTTATAAACAATAAAAGTCATGGAAGACACATCTCCCTTGGTCTCATTTACATAAAGTTAAAAATGCTAAACAATACTGCATATGATTTAGTGATACAAACCAATGTGTGATAAATACCAGAGTGATGACAGCGGTTACCTCAAGGTGATAGGAAGGAACTCCTGTTGGAGAGTTGTGGATAGCGGGCTTCAATTGTATATGTGACACCTGATTTCTCGGGGGAAGAGTGGGAGACATGTGAGTGGACGTGGCATTATCCTCTTCATATATTTGTAATTACTAATATTTCAATTTAAAAGGTAGGCTCTAGGCCAGGCACGCTAACACCTGTAATCCCAGCACTTTGGGAGGTCGAGGTGGGTGGGTCATGAGGTCAGGAGTTCAGGACCAGCCTGGCCAACATAGTGAAACCCCGTCTCTACTAAAAATACAAAAAATTAGCCGGGCAGGGTGGCAGGCACCTGTAATCCCAGCTACTCGGGAGGCTGAGGCAGGAGAATCACTTGAACTCAGGAGGCAGAGGTTGTAGTGAGCAGAGATCATGCCACTGCAGCCTGGGTGACAGAGCAAGACTCCAACTCAGAAAAAAAAAAAAAGGTAGGCTCTAAAGAATTACACACAAATATATACATGTCGTCTCATCCTTGTTTTATATTTTAAAATAGTTTTATGTTTGTCGTGGAGAAAAGGTGGGAGGAAATATTAGGTTAAACCATATGAAATTGTAATTTTTGTAGGTTGAAAATGGTCAAATACCAGCAATTTCATACGGTTCAACCTAATCACAATGGCAACAATCATTTTTTCTGAGAGTGCAAGTATGGGTGATTTTGTTTTCTTTTAAATTTTTAATGACTTCTATGTCATGATTTCTATCATGAACATGTCTTTTTTTTTTTTTTTTTTTTTTGAGATAGAGTCTTACTCTGATGCCCGCGCTAGAGGTCAAAAGTCAATGGCTCGATCTCAACTCACTGCAACCTCCGCCTCCCAGGTTTAAGCAATTCTCGTGCTTCAGCCTCCCGAGTAGCTGGGACTACAGGTGTGCGCCACAACGCCTGGCTAATTTTTGTAATTTTAGTAGAGACGGGGTTTCACCGTGTTGCCCAGGCTGGTCTTGAACTCCTGACCTCAGTCAATCCACCTACCTCAGCCTCCCAAAGTGCTGGGATTATAGGCATGAGCCACCGCTCCCGGCCGACATGTATGTTTCATATCAGAAAAATATCCATGTATATTGGGAGAAAAGCGAGAGAGTTGTTGGGCCCACCTTGCGGATGGGACTTCATGCCCAGCAGTTTGGGATGATGAGAGGAGAGAGGGCTGTGTTCCGGTTCCTGCTCTGCTAGTAACTAGCTGATGTGACCAACAGATTCACTTTACCTTCTTGGGGCCTCAATCTCTCCATCTATAAAACAGCAGAGTTGGAAAAGGATCATTTCCAATGTGCTTTTCTGTTCTATAAGCCTTTTCTGCTTTATGCCAAGTGTATTCCCTTAGACGTGGGGGAAAGTCGAGTTGAGGGCGGGTCATCTCCACATCACAAAATAAGTCTTTCTTCTACCCCCTCATGTGGCCTGTGGAACAGGCTTCCACTTCCCGTCACCTCCCTAGTTAGTTCCTTTGTGCCCCAGGGTGGGGTCCTGGCACAGGTGCCGATGATGCAGTTGTAAGTCATGAGTTTATACAGGATGACGGTGACTGCAAATGCCATTAGGATCTCTGGCACAGACACCAAACAAAGACATTGCTATGGAGCTGTAAAAGATAAATCCTGCAGCTCGAGGTCCAGCAAGTTCACTGAATGAGCATGAGGAAGAAGTCCTCCACTGCCACCCCATGACCGTATTTTCCCCATTAAGGGCCACTGATGAAATGGATCAAGTGAGGGTCACATAAAAACAATAGCTGATGTTTTATTGTCCTTGAGAGAAATGCAGAATGTTCTCCCTCCCTCCCTCCCTCTCTCTCTCTTTCTTTCTTTCTTTCTTTCTTTCTTTCTTTCTTTCTTTCTTTCTTTCTTTCTTTCTTTCTTTCTTTCTCTCTCTCTCTCTCTCTTTCTTTCTTTCTTTCTTTCTTGACAGAGTCTTGCTCTGTCGCCCATGCTGGAGTGCAGTGGTGTGATCTCGGCTCACTGCAACCTCTGCCTCCCGGGTTCAAGCAACTCTCTGCCTCAGCCTCCCAAGTATCTGAGATCACAGGTGCCCGCCACTATGCCCAGCTAATTTTTGTATTTTAGTACTGAGAGGGTTCCACCATCCTGGCCAGGCTTGTATTGAACTCCTGACCTCGTGATCCACCTGCTTCAGCCTCCCAAAGTGCTGGGAATACAGGTGTGAGCCACAGCACCTGGCCAGGTTTCTAGCAATTTGTAGTGGCTAGGAAAAGGAATGATGAAGGATATTAAACCCTTCATTTTACACATATGAATAATTTAGTATATGTAATATAGTTTGGTCTTAAAGACATTTAGGAGAAAGTAGAGAGAATGGGCAGTGGTGAGGAAGGAAAAAAAAAAAAAAGCCCAGAAATTAAGGGAAAGAGGAGGTGGGAAACTAACACTTATGGTGCCAAGGACTTTGCTGGAGTTGTGATATCAATACCGCAAAACAACCGAGAGAAGAAGCCCCAACTGCTCTCATTTTTCCACACGAAGAAACTAGAGCTCAGAAAGATTATGGAAAACAATGCTGACCACACAGCTTGTAAGAAGTGGGAAATGGACTCAATTCTGTCTGACCATTCCAAAACTGGTTGTTTTATTTTTTATTTTGGTCCACCCTATGCTAAGTGGGTGAGATAAAAGGAGCACTGGAAATGCAGAGGAAGAGCACGAAGTTGGAGGGGGAAAGTGGGACAGGCAGAGGCACACGGAGGATGACCAAGGGCCATCAAGAACAGGAACTGCAAGCAGAAAGAGACAGGGGAGGCTGGGCACAGTGGTTCATGTCTGTAATCCCAGTACTTTGGGAGGTCAAGGCAAGCAGATCACCTGAGGTCGGGAATTCAAGACCAGGCTGGCCAACATGGTGAAATTCTGTCTCTACTAAAAATACATACAAATTAGCCAGGCGTGTCAGCACGTGCCTGTAGTCCTGGCTACTTGGGAGGCTGAGGCAGAAGAATCGCTTGAGCCCAGGAGGTGAAGGTTGTGGTGAGTCGAGATTGTGCCACTGCACTCTAGAGTGGGCGACAGAGCAAGACACCATCTCAAAAAAAAAAAAAAAAAAAAAAAAAAAAGGAAAGAAAGAGAGAGAAAGGAGTCAGAGAATTCCACGCACGCGTGTGTATATGCAAACACACACATGCCCTCGACATCACTATCACTATCACCACCACCACCATCACCACCACCACCATCATCGCCACCACCGTCACCACCACCACCATCTAAGCAGAAGCAGAAACACAGGGTGACTGAAAGAGGGAAAAAGAGTCTTGTTGAGTAACATTCTTCCCTGTGCCCTACTAGGATACTGTCATGGAAGGTAATTGATATGGCTAGGCTCTGCGACCCCACCCAAATATCATTTTGAATTATAATCTCCATAATCCCCACCTGTCGAGAGAGGGACCTGGTGGGAGGTGATTGGATCATGGGGGCTGTGTCTCCCATGCTGTTTTCATGATAGTGAGTGAGTTCTCACAAGATCCAATGGTTTTATAAGGGTCTGATAGTTCCTCCTTTGCACACTTGCTGTCTCTCGCCTACCGTCATGTAAGACGTGCCTCTTTCCCTTCTGCCATGATTGTAAGTTTCCTGAGACCTCCTCAGTCATGCAGAACTGTGAGTCAATTAAACCTCTTTTCTTTATAAATTACCCAGTCTTGGGCAGTTCTTTATAACAGTGTGAGAATGGACTAATATAGTAATCAAACGATGTTGCATTTTCACAACATTAGGAACAAATGAGGAAATGAAAGACCTGGCCTTGGCTGGGGGCACAGTGGCTCATGCCTGTAATCCCAGTACTTTTGGAGGTCAAAGTGGGAGGATCACTTGAGGCCAGGAGTTTGAGATTAGCCTAGGCAATACAGTGAGACTCCATCTCTACAAAAAATGAAAAAATAAAAAAATCAGTCAGGTGTGGTGATGTGCCCCTGTAATCCCAGCCTCTCAGGAAGCTGAGGTGGGAGTATTGCTTGAGCCCAGGAGGTGGAGGCTGCAGTGAGCCGTAATCACACCACTGCACTCCAGTCTGGGCAACAGAACAAAATCCTATCTCTAAAATAAAATCAAATAAGGCCGGGTGCGGTGGCTCACACCTGTAATCCCAGCACTTTGGGAGGCTGAGGTGGGCAGATCACGGGGTCAGGAGATCGAGACCATCCTGGCTAACACGATGAAACCCCAACTCTACTAAAAATACAAAAAATTAGCTGGGCGTGGTAGCATGCGCCTGTAGTCTGAGCTACTCAGGAGGCTGAGGCAGGAGAATCGCTTGAACCCCTGAAGCAGAGGTTGCAGTGAGCCGAGATCGTGCCACTGCACTCCAGCCTGGGTGACAGACAGAGCGAGACTGTGTCTCAATAATAATAATAATAGTAATAATAATAATAATAATAAATAAAATAAAGACCTGGCATTGGTACCAGAGACTGCCCACCTGAATTCATCCTTCTCACAGGTTCTGCCAGCTAACCACTTGTACTGAGCACCCCCAACTGTGTTAAGTCCACTTATGGAGTGGGTTTGGGTTGCGAGCTGAGGGGATGCTTTTTGTCCTGATTATTTGATGTCTACATGTGTCCCCTGTGCCCATCAAATAGAGTGAAATATTATGAATTCAAATTCTAGTAATCCTGGCTGGGCACTGGGGTTCATGCCTGTAATGGGAGGCTGAGGTGGGCAGATCACTTGAGGTCAGGAGTTCAAGACCAACCTGGTCAACATGGTGAAACCCTGTCTCTACTACAAACACAAAAATCAGCCGGGCGTGGTGGCACACGCCTGTAATCCCAGCTACTTGGGAAGCTGAGGCAGGAGAATCGCTTGAACTGGGAGGCAGAGGTTGTGATGAGCCACGATCATGTCACTGCACTCCAGCTGGGGCAACAGAGTGAGACTCCATCTGAAAAAACAAGCATAAAAACAAAAAAAAATCACCAAATTCTAGTAATTCTTAAACTGTGACAGTTTGAACATGGCTGATTTGATATTTAATTTTGCTTAGAGAACTTTGTCCTCAGAAGAAGAGCAAATTAGCATTAAAATCAAGATTGATCAGAAAGTGATATGTTGAGAAGGGCAAGAGCAAATGCTAAGAACTCTAAGACTTCAGAAATGCCTGTTTCTAAGGGAAAGCTACATGCTTACTGCAAATTCCTTTTAGCTAATAAAGTAGATCCCGAGATAACTCTATAGGGCTTCAATGTGAGGGAAAGAATGGATTTTGTTAGTCTAGAAAAATAATTTAATTAGCCAGTTGTGGTGGCTGATGCCTATAATCCTAGCACTTTGAGAGGCTGAGGTGGGAGGATTGCTTGAGTCCAGGAGTTTGAGATCAGCCTGGGCAACATAGTGAGACCTCGTCTCAAAAAAAGAAAAAAAAAAAAAAAAGAAAAAGTAATAATTTTATTAATTTTGCAGGGTGCGGTGGTTCACGCCTGTAATCCCAGCACGTTGGGAGACCAAGGTGGGCAGACCACCTGAGGTCAGGAGCTCAAGACCAGCCTGGCCAACATGGTGAAACCCTGTCTCTACTAAAAATACTAAGAAAACTAGCTGGGCGCCATGGCGGGCGCCTGTAATCCCAGCTACTAGTGGGGCTGAGGCAGGAGAATCGCTTGCACCCGGGAGGCAGAGGTTGCAGTGAGCTGAGATCGCACCATTGCACGCCAACCTGGGCAACAAGAGCAAAACTCCGTCTCAAATAATAATAATAATAATAATTTTATTGATTGTAATGATGCACACAATACCCTCATTTAAAAATAGATATGAAATAAGGATAAGGTAGGTTTCACTCTTTCCTATCTTCTTACTCTGATCCATTTGCTATGTATCTTTCCAGACATCTTCTACGTTTCTGAGTATGCGGAGAGAGGCAAGAAGATTGCTTGAGTCGAGGTATTGGAGGCTGTAGTGAGCCATAGTTGCCCCACTGCACTCCAGCCTGGGTAACAGAGTGACAGCCTGTCACTAAAAAAGAAAAAAAAAAAAAAGTATACACATATACTTGCAGAAAACATGTAATTCTTCTGTTGTGTTTTATGTTGTTGAGTTTTACACAAAGGCTGCACTGAATGGATCATTCGGTCCCATGCTTTTCATTTGACCACATGCCTAGGAGAGTTAACCATGTGAGTTCATCTAGACCGACATCATTTCTCCACCACCTCATTCTTGTTTTGTTTTTATTTTTTAATTTTTTATTTTACTTTAAGTTCTGGGATACATGTGCAGAACGTGCAGGTTTGTTGCCTAGGTATACATGTGCCATGGTGGTTTGCTGCACCTAACAACCCGTCATCTATCCACCACCTCATTCTTTTAAACTGCTGCATTGCATGTAATAAATAGCTGTTCCATAATTTAAGAGGCCATTTTCCTATTGATGGATATTTAGGTTGTTTCTAGTTATTTGTTTTTACACACCATCATGCCTTAAACATCCTTTTGTTGACTCGTCCTCTTGTGTGACGCTCCGCGGGCTCCTTCTGCATCCTTTGCACCCTCTTGGGCCAACGCCTAGCCCTTCTGTAAGGGTTACAGGATACCAGCCGACCAGATGATTACAAATTCCTGCTGTCTGTCCCAGACAGCCCGGAAAAGTGAACAAAAAGCCCTAATTCTTCTTGTAGCTTCTCCAGTCTCCAGCCAATCAGCTTCAAAAGCACAAGAAGCTATTAGCTACAAATGCCTGCCCCGAGGGAGCTAGGGACTTCTCCCGGGTCCCGCATGTGCAGCTAGGCTCAAGGTTTAGCTTGTAGTGACCTTTTCCTCATTTTAATGGTTAAAAAAAGGCCAGGCGCAGTGCCTCACGCCTATCTGAGGACATTGGGAAGCTGAGGCTGGAGAAGCCTGAGCAACATAGTAAGACCCCGTCTCCATAAAAATTAAACAGAAAATTAGCGGGGCGTAGTGGCTCACCCCTGTAGTCCCAGCTACTAGGAAGGCTGAAGCAGGAAGATGACTTGAGCCTGGGAGGTGGAGGTTGCAGTGGGCCCTGATGGCGCCATTGCACACCAACCTGGGAGACAGAGCAAGACTGTCTCAAAAAAAAAAAAAAAAAAAAAAAAGTAAAAAACACACCCCTAGGTAGTTTTATATGCTAATGATACCTGTGATGCATGTTAGAGCATGTAGATGCTGAGTGCATGTGCCGACTGCAGGCCTATCTTTGCATGTTTGACCTCAGCAGTATTTTATGAATATGCATGTACAGCTCCCATAAAGGCAATTCTCCTTAAGGTACTAGGGGCTGCCTCTCTCTTTTAGCAGCCTGCTCTGCCTCTCAGAGTGCACTTTTGAAGCAGTTACACTGTCTGGGGTACATACCCTGGGGTTCGTTGTCTCGCACCAGGAAAATTTAGGTCACAGACACACCCGAGGAGTTTAGGAGCTGAGGTTTAATGGGCAGAAGAGAAGAGAAAGAGAAAGAAACAGCTCTCTCCGGAGAGAGAGGGGTCTCTGAGTGGAAAAGACTGGCTGGTAGTGATGCACTGCCTTTTACAGTCCAGCTTGAGGAGGCGGTGTCTGATTTACATAGGGCTCACAGATTGGTTCAATCAGGTGTGACATTTACATAGCAGGGAAGGCTAGTTGCTCCACCCTAATCTTATTGTGCAAATAAATTATCCTTGGTGGGCTATCTTTTCTGCTCCTTACTGTACACGTGGCTGGCAGAGAAGAGGTGATGAAGCCGCCATCTTGAACATGTCTAGTCCCTAGTTCCCTGTGGCATTTACCCGTGCAAGCTCCCAGCTTGTTTGTCTACATCTGCAGCTCCACTTTACAGGCTACTCTTTGTTAGAAAATGATTTGGGGCTGCTTTTCATTAAAAAGAAAAGCCTTACCGAGGACTCCCATGCTCTTACTATCTGCCTAGGTGATTTCTTCTTAACTCCTGTATCACTTTTGCTTTGCAATAAACTTCTTTGCCTACTCTTTGGAGTACTTTGGACTCACTCTCAAATTCTTTTACATGGCGAAGTCAAGAACCTGAACCGGCCAACTGACAACACTTGGACATACCTTCTAGTGCACGTGCATGTAATTTGCTTTAGGACTATTTGTGTCTCAGAGTATACTTTTGAAGGAGCTACATTGTCTGGGGTATATACCCTGGGGTTCATCGTCTTGCACCAGGAAAATTTAGGACACAGATAGACACGAGGAGCTTAGGAGGAGATGTAATATTTCTATTTTGAGGACAGATCATGAGATGTAGACACGAGACATTTAAAATGTTACCAGATACAGGCCAGGCACAGTGGCTCACGCCTGTAATCCCAGCGCTGTGAGTGGCTGAGGCAGGCGGATCACTTGAGATCAGGAGTTCGAGACCAGACTGGCCAACATGGTGAAAACTTGCCTCTACTAAAAAAAAGAAAAACAATTAACTGGGCATGGTGGGATGTGCCTGTATTCCCAGCTGCTCTGGAGGCTGAAGGAGGAGAATCTCTTCAACCCAGAAGGCAGAGGTTGCAGTAAGCCAAGATCATGCCACTGTACTCCAGCCTGGGCAACAGAACAAGACTCCATCTCAAAAAAACAAAACTAAACAAACAAACAAACAAAAACAAAGTTACCAGATACAGTCCAAATTGCCCTCCAAAGTGGTTAGATACATTTACCTCCCAACAGCAGTGCGCGAGAGTTCTCATTCTCATTCTCTCGCGCACTGCAGTTGGGAGGTAAATTTATGTAACCACTTTGGAGGGCAATTTGGACTGTATCTGGTAACTTTGTTTTTGTTTGTTTGTTTGTGCATTTCTTCACTAAAATTCTGTTAGTCACATTTTTTGCTAATTTATACTTTCATCCAATAAGGTTTGATTATTATTATTATTATTATTGAGACAGGGTCTTGCTCTGTCACCTAGGCTGGAGTGCAGTGGCACACTCACACCTCACCGCAGCCTCAAACTCCCAGGCTCAAGTGATCCCCCAGTTTCAGCCTCCCGAGTAGCTGGGACTACAGGCATGGATCACCATGTCCAGCTAATTAAATTTTTTTTTTGGTAGAGATGGGGAATCTCACTTTGTTGCCCAGGCAGATTTGGAACTCCTAGGCTCAAGCAATAGCCCCACTTCGGCCTTCTTCCTTATGCAAGAAATGTTTTTTTTTTTTTTTTTTTTTGAGATGGAGTTTCATCTTGTTGCCCAGACTGGAGTGCAATGGTACAATCTTGGCTCACTGCAACCTCCGCCTCCCGGGTTCAAGCGATTCTCCTGCCTCAGCCTCCCCAGTAGCTGGGATTACAGGCTGGTCTCGAACTCCTCACCTCAGGTGATCCACCCACCTCTGCCTCCCAAAGCGTTGGGATTACAAGCGTGAGCCACCACGCCCAGCCGAAAAGATTTTTACAAGAAGGGCAAGTGTTCGCTTTTCTATCAATATGTTAGCAGTCTGTATTTCCACGTTTGGTGGTAATAAACCTTTCTTCCTTGGTTTCTAAAGTTTAGAAGTCTTTGCCCCTGAGTTCATGACATTGCCAGAGAAATGATTCAAACAACTTCATTAAATACGTACTTACTTCATGCCTGGGGCTTTACGTTTTTATTTAACCTTTACAACTCTCTTTTCCATTCTTATTGTCATCAGAAAAATGCAAATCAAAATCACAATGAAATACCATCTCATGCCAGTTAGAATGGCTTTTGTTAAAAAGAAAAAATAGCAGATGTTGCTGAGGCTGTGGGAAAAAGGGGAACATTTTTACACTGTTGGTGGGAATGTAAATTAGTTCAGCCACTGTGGAGAGCAGTTTGAAGATTTCTCAAGGAACTAAAAGTTGAACTACCACTCGACCCAGCAATCTCATTACTGGGTGTATACCCAAAGGAATATATATTGTTCTATCAAAAAGGCAGATGCACCCTTATGTTCACTGTAGCACTATTTACAATAGCAAAGACATGGAATCAACCTAGGTACCCATCAACAGTGGATACTCGGGAGGCTGAGGCAGGAGAAAGGCGTGAAACCGGGAGGCGGAACTTGCAGTGAGCCGAGATCGTGCTACTGCACTCCAGCCTGGGAGACAGAGCAAGACTCCGTCTCAAAAAAAAGAAAATGTGGTATATATACACCATGGAACACTATGCAGCCATAAAAAAGAACAAAATCCTGTCCTTTGCAGCAACATGGATACAGCTGGAAGCCCATTATGCTAAGTGAACTAATGCAGAAACAGAAAACCAAATACTGCATGTTCTTATAAGTGGGAGCTAAACATTGGATACACATGGACACAAAGATGGGAACAACAGACTCTGGGGAATGCAAGAGTTGGGAGGCGGTTGCGGGAAAGGGTTAAAAAACTATCTATTGTGTACTTTGCTCACTACCAGGGTGACAGATTTATTTGTACCACAAACCTCAGCATCATGCAATATAGATGGGGTTTCACCATCTTGGCCAGCTGGCCAAGATGGTCTCGAACTCCTGACCTCAGGCAATCCCCTGGCCTCGGCCTCCCAAAGTGTTGGGATTCCAGGCATGAGCCACCGCGCCTGGCCTCGGTTTTTTTTTTTTTTTTTTTTTTTTTTTTTGAGATGGAGTCTTGCTCTGTCGCCCAGGCTGGAGTGCGGTGGCTCGATCTCGGCTCACTGCAAGCGCCGCCTCCAGGGTTCACGCCATTCTCCTGACTCAGCCTCCTGAGTAGCTGGGACTACAGGCGCCCGCCACCACGCCCGGCTAATTTTTTTGTATAAAGTAGAGACAGGGTTTCACTGTGTTAGCCAGGATGGTCTCCATCTCCTTACTTCGTGATCTGCCCGTCTCGGCCTCCCAAAGTGCTGGGATTACAGGCGTGAGCCACCGCGCCCGGCTTGGCCTGTCTCAGCTTTAAAACCTAAAGTCCTGCATCCCAAGAAAACCTCTAGTCCAGGCTAACCTAGGTGGGTCACTCTTGGATGGAGTTAGGATTTCCAGTGGTCTTGGACAGAAGGGCGACCTCTCCGTTGAGCTACGAAGGAAGGCGGAGAGATGAAGAGCAGGATTAAACAAACAAGTGTGCGGGCTTTGGAGCCAGGGCGAAGCTCTGCCTCTTAGCTGTGTGATCTTCTTGAAATTATTTAACCACTCAGATTCAGTTTCCTGTAACTTGGGGATAATTAAACAAGAATGAGCCGTGTGAAACCAACTGTAGTAGGCTCGCAACAAGAGTTTAAATCGTTTTTATTCATCTCCGGTCCTAACTTTTGCCGCTCCTCTGTGTTCCACTCTTCTATCATCTTTAATTTCTTTCCTTGACTGGTTTCAGCTTTGTTGTCTCCGGTCCCTCTCGGGTCGCTCCTGCCACTCACATTGAGTACCATCCACCGCTAGAGGGCGGAATAGAACAAACCAAGATGGGTGCCCCTCTAGCTCTCTATGGCGTCTGCTCGCCGAGCCCCGCGAAGGAGGCGGGGATTCCATCATGTGACCCGGGTGCCGGGCGCCGGCGCAGGCGCGGTTGATGGGTCGTCGTCGCCGGGCTCCGTTGCCCGCGCTGTTTTGCTTTCCCGACGCTTGAGGCGGCCGCTGGGGGGTCCTGTGGCTTTCCCTCCTGCGGCTGGGGACTGCAGACTAAGGCCATGTCCCGAAAGCAGGCGGCGAAGAGCCGGCCGGGCAGCGGCAGCCGGAAAGCCGAGGCCGAGCGCAAGCGGGACGAGCGGGCAGCTCGCCGGGCCCTGGCCAAGGAGCGGCGGAACCGGCCGGAGTCCGGCGGCGGCGGCTGCGAGGAGGAGTTCGTCAGCTTCGCCAACCAGCTGCAGGCCCTGGGGCTGAAGCTGCGGGAGGTGCCGGGGGACGGGTGAGGCGGGCCGGGAGCGAGGGAGGCGGCGCCGGGGGACGCGCCGGGCTCGGCCTGGCGACTGTCACCCGCTCGCGTCCATCCATTCATTCGGGCGGCCCGGGCGCCTCCCGCGAGCCAGCCACGCTCCGAGTGCAGGGTGTCCAGCTGCGAGCGAGGCGGACAAGCCCCTCGCTCCGAGACGCTCGCGGGGATCCCAGAGGGTCCTAATCATGGCAGACGCCGCGAGCGAAATAGAAAGTGGGTCCTGAGACCGTATATGGGAGCAGAGTCACTGGATTGTGGCCAGGAAGGGCTCTCTGAAAGGTGACATTTAAGCTGAGTTCTGAAGGAATGAGATGGAGCCAGGTATTGGAAAAACAGTCATCATGACGATAAGACCAATCGAAGGAGTTTGAGTAAGCCCCGCTTGGTAGAACGCTTTGCCTCCTTGGAGTCCTTGGTGATTGGGTGATGCCCTCATTTACATTTGTGAAATTAGGTCGCCTGTTGTTTACTGAGCTGAAGTCAGCTTCTTTAATTCCTGCTTCCATGGGCCTCAGTTTCTCTGTACGCAAAGGTGCTTACCCAAGCCTTCTTGGGACTTAGACTGAATCCAGATCCAGCTTTCTTTAGGGAATGCGGAGGGAGAGTGGGGAGAGAGGAAGAAAATTAGCTTCAAGAAAGAGGATATGCGCCAGGAACATGGATGGAAGAAGGAAAAGGGTCAGGAAGAGGGGAGAACAGTTAGGATCCCGATTGCAGGGGCAGGTAAAAGGAGATCTGGTTGTCAGCCCTGTCACTTTGGAAGAGAGAGTGTTAATAACAGCCTGGCTTTTGTTTTTTTCCTCCCAGTATTTGAGTGCTCAGGTCCTGCAGAGGGAAGACCAAAATGAAATTAAAGACCATACGGAATTGCCTTAGTTCATTATTATTGTTAATTTGTAGAGACGGGGATTTTGCTATGTTGCCCAGGCTGGTCTTGAACTCCTGGCTTCAAGCGATCCTCCTGCCTCGGCCTCCCAAAGTGCAGAGATTACAGGCATGCGCTACCACCCCCAGCCAGGAATTGCTTTAGATATTAACTGCAGAAGAAGGTGTTTTAAAAGATTTCACATTACATTGCAGCTTATTGATTAAGACCGAACTGGTCCTATTTCCCTTTCCCACCGTTCCTATATATGCTCATTGCTTCAGGCAAAAAGAGTTCACCACACTTTGCTGCGTTGCTGTTTTTGCTTAAGATGCAGTTGGAACTTGATTACATTTATTTACTGTCATCTGGCATAGTGCTTGGTACATGGAAGGCAGTCAGTACATTTTTGCTGAATGAAATATAAAAATAATAGAGGGAGACCAGCTAGCCTAAGCATAAGCACAAGACACTGTTATAGAAGCAAACATGCCATTTGAATACAGTGGAATTGCTGTGGAACCTGGGGGCTTTTCCTTGCAAATGATTGAATTGTTTGTGTCTGCTGTACTGGATATGATATTCTCAATGTCAGGGTGCTCGGGAAACTGAAGTACTCAATAGAACGTTACTTAGGAGGAGGAATCAGCACAAGGAGTTGTAAACTCTTGAGCGGGCTTTCATAAGGTTATGGGAAACTTTGGGGGTATTACTTCTCTCTCTGCCCACACCCCCATACACACACAGCATACTTCTCAAGTTAATTCAGCACGCCTTAAGTAAGGTGCTGGGAATATGTTGATGACTAAGATAGTTAAAGACTTTATGGCCTAAGGCAGAAACATGTAACAGTGGGTCTCAGCTTTTTTGGTGTTAAGATCTCTTGGCATTCTTAAAAATTACTGAGAAACCCAAATAGCTTCTTTATATGGGTTATAGATATGAGTATTTACTATATTAGAAAGTAAAAGTTTTAAAACACAAGAATACACACACATTCCATTAGCTATCAGAGTGATAACTTCATGCATCAGGTAGCCTCTGGAAAACTCCACCGTGCACTTGCGAGAGAATGAGAATGAAAAAGGTACATTACATCTTAGTTTTGAACTCATGGATACTCTGAAAGCATATCAGAGACCTTCCCACATCTCCTGTCCCTTGGGCCACACTTTGAGAACAGATGATACAAATAATTAAAATATAGTTTGATATAGTATTATTAACAGTGACTGATTATAATGATTGATAATCAGTCATTATAATGACTGATTATAACTATTGAGAAGGAAAAGGCTACTACTCTGAATTGGCCAGGAAGGCCTTCTCATTCATTCGGTAAATACTCATTGAATTCACTGCTAGCTGCCTCTCAGAGGGTGTCATCCTCTGGGTCATGAAGGACCAATAGGAGTACACCAAGAGAACATTCCCATCTGAGGAGGAGTGTATACAGAGGCACAAGGATGCGATGTTTTTGGGAGATCTACAGGTTGTTCAGGGCGACAGTAGTGTAGGGCACAAGGGTAGAAGTAACAGGCAATGAAGCTCGGCTCCAGAGACCAGCTGGACTGGAGTGCTCATGTCTCTCTTCCAAGGTCCCTGTTCTTCGGACAGTGTTAGATAAAATGATCATATTTCCTCGTGTGGGCTTCATGGAGCTAACCACCTTCTGTTCACAAGTTCTTCACATGAGTTCCATTAGCTGGACTGTGGTTCAGCCCTCATCAGTATCATAGTCCTTTCAAATGTTGTGATGACAGACTTTATCACTGCAGAGGATGGTGTTTCCTGTGTACCTGATGGGCTGGCAGGTGTCAACAGATTCTTCTCCCTGCCCTCAGACAGAGTCTTGCTCTGTCACCCAGGCTGGAGTGTAGTGGCACGATCTCGGCTCATTGCAGTCTCCACCTCCTGGGTTCAAGTAATTCTCCTGCCTGGGCCTCCTGAGTAGCTGGGATTACAGGCACCCTCCACCACACCTGGCTAATTTGTTTGTATTTTTAGTAGAGATGGGGTTTCACCGTGTTGGCCAGGCTGGTCTTGAACTCCTGACCTCATGATCCACCCGCCTTGGCCTCCCAAAGTGCTGGGATTACAGGCGTGAGCCACCGCACCCAGCCAACAGATTGTTTTATTAATATTTATTAAGGACTCAGGGTGAAATACAATGAAGTTAAAGACTATTAAAAAATAGTTGACATCTCTAGCATTCCCTCTTTTCATTCAGATGTGATTACAATCTGGAGTAGCCTGATAGAGTATCTGTGGGCATGTTCATTGTTGGCAATATGGTACCTGTAGCATTCTGGAACCCAAGGGGATTTAGGGATGAATTAGCCAATATCCTGTAATATAGCCTTCACATGGGTTGAGTCAGCTTAGCATAGATTAATCAGGGAGCTACTTAGAGGGTTTTGTAATGCTTCCTGGACCAGCTTCATAGTTGGTGTGTTGTCTGGAAGGTCGACCCACATAAATTGGATTCATTTTTCAAAGCAAGAAAGAAGCAATTTAACCTTGATGTTGTCCTTAAAAACATGATTGGCTGTAGTGTGAAAAGAATGTATAACTCTGTTTATTAGGCCGTACAGTATTAACATCCCTCTGAACTACATCTAGTTGTGTCTTACTAAATGTAGTTCTGAGTTATGTTACTCATTAGCAGTGTTCTAAAACGGAAACACTGAAGAATCACTACTTTTAGCTATTTATCTCTGTTACTAACAAGTAGTTTTATTTTTTAATTTTAGTTTTGTTTTTAATATTGTAGGATCATAGTAGTAGAAGGGCATTCACACATCATGTCATCTAGTTAGTGCCTGTGTCACCTAAACGGCAGTGCCATCTTTTGTGCCTCACTCAGTGGTTTTCAATTGGGTGCCATGCTAGAATATCTGGGGAGGAACTTTTGAAACAGTTCAGGGCCTGGGCTCTCCCCTAGATCAACTACATCAGAATCTTAGAGTGGGGTCTGGTTATTGATGTTTTTTTTTTTTTTTTTTTTTTTGAGACGGAGTCTTACTCTGTCGCCCGAGCTGGAGTGCAGTGGCCAGATCTCAGCTCACTGCAAGCTCCGCCTCCCGGATTTACGCCATTCTCCTGCCTCAGCCTCCGGAGTAGCTGGGACTACAGGCGCCCGCCACCTCGCCCGGCTAGTTTTTTGTATTTTTAGTAGAGACGGGGTTTCACCGTGTTAGCCAGGATGGTCTCGATCTCCTGACCTCGTGATCCGCCCGTCTCGGCCTCCCAAAGTGCTGGGATTACAGGCTTGAGCCACCGCGCCTGGCCTTGATGTTTTTTTTTTTAAAGAATTTTACAGATGAGTCTTATATGCATCCATAATTGAGAGTGACTGATTTAGAGTCTAGATTCTTGACTAGTGTTTCTCAAACTTCAGCATGCAACGTAACCACCTGGAGTGCTAGTGAAAACACCTGGAAGGGCTACATTGCTGGGCTCCAACCCCAGAATGCCTGATTGAGTGGGCCTGGGTGGGCCCCAGAATTTTCATTTCTAACCAGTGCCCTGGGGATGCTGATGCTCCTAGTCAGGGAACACACTTTGAGAATCAGTGAGCTAGATCAGTGCTGTCTAGTGGAAATAGAATGTGAACCACCTATGTGATATTAAAATTTTTCTAGTAACCACATTAAAAACAATCAGGTGAATTTTATTTTTTATTTTAGTATATTTTATTTAAGCTATTGTATGTAAAATATTACTATTTTGACATACAATTCCATAAAAAATTATTAATGATCTCTCATATTTTCTTTTTTTTTGGAGACAGAGTTCACTCTTGTTGCCCAGGCTGGAATGCATGATCTCGGCTCACCGCAACCTCTGCCTCCCAGGTTCAAGCTGCGTCAGCCTCCCGAGTAGCTGGGATTACAGGCATGTGCCACCACACCCAGCTAATTTTGTATTTTTAGTAGAGATGGATTTTTCCATGTTAGTCAGGCTGGTTTCAAACTCCTGACCTCAGGTGATCTGCCCGTCTTGGCCTCCCAAAGTGCTGGGATTACAGGCGTAAGCCACTGTGCCCAGCCGATGATCTCTCATATTTTCTTATATGACCTCTTCAGAATCTAGTATTTTACACAGATAGCACACCTCACTGCGGATTAGCCATGGCAGGTGCTCAGTATACGGCAGGTGCTCAGTAGTCACATGCGGTTAGCAACCACTATTTTTTTTTTTTTTTTTTTTGAGACGGAGTCTTGCTCTGTCGCCCAGGCTGGAGTGCAGTGGCCGGATCTCAGCTCACTGCAAGCTCCGCCTCCCGGGTTTACGCCATTCTCCTGCCTCAGCCTCCCGAGTAGCTGGGACTACAGGCGCCCGCCACCTTGCCTGGCTAGTTTTTTGTATTTATTTTTTAGTAGAGATGGGGTTTCACAATGTTAGCCAGGATGGTCTCGATCTCCTGACCTCGTGATCCGCCCGTCTCGGCCTCCCAAAGTGCTGGGATTACAGGCTTGAGCCACCGCCCCGGCCACAGCAACCACTATTAAAACAACACACATCTAGACAATTGCTGGGTATTGCTGGTTATAGAAATTGGCAAAATCCTGAGTCTATATAGTCTACCTCTATAGAGCTAAGGTGAAATTACCTTTTATTTGCCAAAATCTATGTCTCTGTGGCTTCCAGGTTTTAGTTTTATTATACAGGTATAATTTTAATTTCACATGACAGTTGGAGGTATTGATCATGTCCCCCTGAGCCTTCTTTAGGCCAAACATCACTAGTAGTTCTTCATATTGTATTTAAAGCCACATCATCTTATCTGAACACATCTCTCTCAAAATACAGTAGCTAGAATGGTACCCAGGACCCTAACTGTGGTCTGAACTCAAGTAATAAAACCTCCTTTTCCCACACATTTACTATTACAACTGCAGCCTAGAGAACACATTAGGTTTTTTGGTGCGTGTGTTGCAATATCGTCTAATACTAAATTATTGCGCACTCAAAACATTTGCATGCTCTTTATGTAATTAGTTGTTTTTGTGAACTCAAATGCAAGACCTGCCTTATATCCCTGTAACACAGTGGTTCTCAAGCAGGAGTGGTTTTGCCCTCCAGGGACATTTGATAATGTCTAGAGACATTTTTGGTTGTCACAGCTGATGGGGAGGGAGGTAGTGATGTGCTACTGGCAGGTAATGGCAGCGGCCAAGTAGTCTCCTAAACTTCCTGCAGTGCCCAGGAAGCCTCCCACAACAAAAAAATGATCCTGGAATGTCAATAGTGTGGAGATTGAGAAGCCCTGCTGTAGGTAATGGTGAGATTGTGAACTCAGAAAGTGGCCCAGATCTCATAGAGGCCCTTTGGGCAGCGGTGCTTTGTTCTCATGAGTTTCTTGAGAGCTCTTGTTGGGCTCCCCTAGGGAAACCCAGGTCACTGGAGTGTTTGTTCATTACCTTGTAATCTTGTCAGAAGAGGAAGTGATTTGTCTGTTTTGACTTGTTTTTGGTGAGCTCAAAGAAAGTTTGGTAAGTATAGAAAAGCATATTAAAAAATGTAACAGTTACTCTTAAATATTACTTTTAGTTCTACTACCTAGGGGTAACTATGGGTATTATTTTGGTGTTGACATTCAAGTGAGAGCCACGTTATTTGGACTTGGATCCTGGGCCTACCACTTACTAGTTTTGTGACCTTGGGCAGGTTTCCCGTGAGGAATGGTAATAGGACCTTTCTCAGAGTTGTGAAGACTAAACATGTTTAATACATACATTGTGTTTAGAACAGTCCCTGGCACACTGTAAAAACTATTTAAGTGATTGTTTCTGTGTGTTTTCTTGGCATATGTTTGTGTGTGTTTCTGTCTGTATATGTATATAGCATACAGATGAGTATGGTTGAGCTCGTGGCATATACAGTTTTACACCTACTTTTTTGGAGGACATTTGCTTATGTTATTAAAAGTTCTTACCATACATACAACTGTAGAATACCATGAATTTTGGTACATTAAATGTAAAATAACTACATAAATTTATGATAAATCACATCTCTTAAGCTAAATTCGAGAATAGACTAGTGGTGGCAGATGCTGATTAAGAAAAATTTGAGAGAAAAGCTTGACATTTAAATTATTTTATTGATTAGCTTACTTTTCCCTGTGGTTAAAAAAAGACTATCATTGTCAGATTTTAGCAAGACACCTCAGTCTAGCCTATAGAACTCTATATTCCATTCCTTCTGGAATCTCGTCTTAGATTGTTGGAAAGCTTCTTGATTTTTAACTTATAGAATCTGTCTTAATTCTCCCTTCCGCTGCAAAAAAAAAAAAAAAAAAAAAAAAAAAAAAGTATATATTCTTATACATTAGAAGAGATTCCAGCCTTTCTATAGCTTTCTGTTGAAAATTCACTCTTCTGAGTTGAAAAAAAAAGCCCTTTTTTCCTACACATTTAGACATGAAATCTTTCTGAAAGTGATGAGTTTATATTTTGGAATTACAGTGTCATAGTTTTTCATTTGGAAGAGTAAACAGTTGGGTGTAAAACTGGGCAACTGTTTGGCTTCAGAATTGTTTATTTCCGTAGTTTTAAGGATACCAGATTGTGTTTGTCTTGTTTGAGTCTCTGTGTATCTAAGCCTCTGTGTTTGTGATAATTTGGAATTTAGAAGCCTTTGAGGGGTTTGAAAGTAAAGATAACTCTTTCAGTTTATTACCAGTAT
Source organism: Piliocolobus tephrosceles (assembly GCF_002776525.5). Taxonomy (NCBI): domain Eukaryota; kingdom Metazoa; phylum Chordata; class Mammalia; order Primates; family Cercopithecidae; genus Piliocolobus; species Piliocolobus tephrosceles. The sequence goes on along the minus strand of NC_045434.1, from coordinate 202,798,176 downwards.
TTTAATTTTAAGAGAAACAAAATATGGTGTTTAAAGTTTTCATTTGGCAGGAATAACAATGGCATTGTTGCTCCCTGGGTGATCAGTGAGGAGGCGAGGAGGAAGTGTCTTTCCATAGTACAACTGTTTGTTGTCCAAGTGCTTTCCTTCTCATGACTTTCTCCACTGTGTTCTTAGGACTCAAAACAGAGTATTGTTCGGTTGTTAGTATCAGAAGCTTCACAAGTTGCTATTTTTGCTGTTTGTTAAATGAATGATTACTTAGCTGGGCAGCTGTAGTGGAACTTGTTTTAGAAAAGAGGCTGTAGATAAGACATCATTTTAGAAGAGGATCTGCAGATCATTGCCTTTAGGCATGGAATGACCTGTAAGGTCTGGACCTTGTAGTCGGGTGGTTAGTGTATCACCGGCTCCACTTGTTGAAGCAGCTGAGGCCCAGGGAAGTTTAATGGCTCTCCTGAGTCAGCTAGCTGGTACATGGGGAATAGAATCCTTGTTTGCTGCCTCTCAATAAGGTAATGTGGTTGAATATGCCCTGGTGCTGTCCCCCGTGGTCTTGGAAGAATCCTGGACTGTTAGAGTTGAGTCTTCACTTCTTTGTGCCCAAAATATTTCCATGGATGATCTGGCATGAAGCGTCATTGTTTTAGATGAACTAAGTTCATTTTTGAAAGGTCTTGACTCATGTTGTTGTTTTGACAGCAATTGCTTGTTCAGAGCTCTTGGTGATCAATTGGAGGGACACTCACGAAATCATCTCAAGCACAGACAGGAGACAGTGGACTACATGATAAAGCAGCGGGAAGATTTTGAACCCTTTGTAGAAGATGACATTCCTTTTGAGAAGCACGGTAGGTTCACTGTTGGACATTGGGTCCTTCAGGAGTAATGCATTGGGTAATTAAGTCCACTGGCATCCTCCACCCTCCCAGCCAAGGGTTTGGTCATATAAATCACAACCTTCATTTATTCAACAAATAATTGTTTGCCTACTTGGTTGTCGGCGGCATGCTAGGTAGTTGGAGATCAGTAGGTTTAGCTGTATATGCCCTTAATAAACATGATGATGATAATTGACCTGAAAGGTGATTCATGACTTCTTCCTCAGTGGGGTGGGAAAAGTAGGCTATGACATAGCTTGTATAGATTGATCCTATTTTTAAAAGGTATACAGACACAGTAGGAAAAGTCTGGAAAGATACTGTTTGTTTGTTAATTGTTAGCTTCACTTATTTTTCAGAAATTACTCATTCTCTTTAAACTTCTATAGAAGGGAGATAATAATAGCATCTATCTCATAGGGTTTTTGGTGAAGATTAAATTAGATAACAAAATTAAAATAAGCCCTTAGTAAGCATTAGCCATCTGGGGATCGTGGGACTATGGTATTTTAAATTGTCTTCTCTAGACTTTTTTTAACTTTTAGATGATCATGTATTACTTTTAAAATTAGAAAAACCAATAAAATCATGTTAATTTCTCACCAAAACCCCAAACACAATATGTTTTCTTTGAGGCAAATCAGTTAGTGATTTTAGTTGGTTCCTATTTAATAGGCATAGATCTTAGAGAAAATGCATATGAACTTGTAAACTTTAATTTCAACAAATATTTACTAAGAATCTACTGTGCTCTCTGCTGATATGTTTTACAAATGCAGGGCTTATAGTCTTTTCTTTCTGTTATCAGGAAAGGGGATTGATCCATTGTTTTAGCGAGCTAACTCTGGAGGCCATGCCGAGAATGGATGGGGAGGGAGACTGAGCAGGGAAACTAGTTAGGTCTCCACACTGGCCAGATGAGAGTAGAGGAGGTCTCCATCACGGCAGCTACTGAGGATAATGAGTAAGGCCCAAACCAAGCTACACTTTGGCAGTGTAATTGACAGGACACATTGTCATCACCTTTGGGAATTCCAGAGGTTTAGAAGTGACCTCCCAGGAGGATAGAGGGAGAAGACGAGTGATTCTGAAGTTTCTGCTTAGGGAGTGGGTAGATGACTGTACTGTTAGCAAGAGAGAGGGCAGCAGGAGGGGAACATTTGGGAGGAAAGCTATCAGTGATCCCAAAACCTTTCCCATTCCTCACTAGGAAAGAACTTACTCAGTAGGCACCAGACATGGAGCAACCAAACTTCCAGTGGGTGGTTTGTACCAATCACTGAGTTCAGATGGTCTCTCTTCCTGGAATTACTTTTTGGCTATCAGACAGACATAGTTTACTGGATAGTCAGCAGTTTACAAATTAAATGTATGTATATGGGACAAATTTTGTGGTTTAGTGCTGTACGAAATGAATTGTATCATTAATCCAGTGAAAACATCATTTTGGATAAAATGAGTTTTTAGTTTGTGATGTGAAACTCCACTTTGAACACTGTCAGTGAAGATCACATGGTGGATTTGGGAGTGTTACAAGATAGGGAACTCAGATCTTCAGTTGCCAATGTGATCGTCACTGTAGATGAACAGTGGAAAGGTGTTTTCTTGAAATGTCACTATGCATACCTGTTGCTTGGAGCCGCTTAAGAATTTGAGCATCACAGAAGTAAGACGTCACTTTGACGGCCAGAGCACAAATGAGAAGAAACGTGGAAGTCTGCACATTGTCGTTGTGTGTCAGTTGAAGGCTTGGCTTATTACATTGATCAGTCTTGAGTCATCGTTACCTGTTTTTAATGTCAGTGTGCCTACCTTGTTGTACTGGGAGATTCTCGAGCAGGGACTGTGTGTCTTTGTTTTGCGGTGTGGCAGTTGCCGGCATCTGGTAGGCATTCATAAAGTATTTGTTGAGTGAATAAATGAATGGTTCACTAGACTATTGAGGACCTGGTCACCCTTGCATCTGGCTGTATCTTTAGGATTATTCTTTTCTTTTAGACTGTGGCTTCAGAGAATCAGCAACATGTTTCCCCCAGCTGTACAGATATCCAGATCAGAGCCTGAGTATTCTTAATGTTTATCTTCCTCCCTCCTCATACCCCTTCATTACATCTTATCACTCTACTTCAGTAGTTTTTCTTTCACTGCTATTACCCCATAAAATCAGACCTCTGTGGCCATTTGCTTAGATTTCCTGAATACTGTTTGGTATCATTGTCTCTTGATTGCCGCACTCTGTTTTCTACTTAACAGCCAGAGTGAGATCTAAATGTGTTTTTCCTCTGTCTAAAACCTGTTGGTGACTCCCCTATTGACCTCAGGATAGAGCCCAGACTTTTTAGTTCTTCATGATCTGGGATTTCCTTATTTCTCTGTCCTCATCTCTTGCCATTCCCCCCAGCGTTTTCTCACTTCCTCCACTTCTCCATCTCAGCATTCTCAGTTCCTGCCATACTAGAGTTTTCTCTCTCTCAGATCTGTCTCTCCTCTATCCATTTCTCCTGTCTGTCTTAACTCCTCCTTGTGCTTTGGGTATTAGCTTAGTTGTCTCAGTTGAGAAGCTCCTCTGATACACCTTACCTCCCCCTCCTCAATTCCACGTTGGCTTATGTTCATCTGAGAGCACAGTCCTTGCATGACTTGCCTCAACTTTTGGTACCATCTACAAGTTGGGGTCTCCCAGAACCTCCCTTAGATTTCATAATATGGTAGTAGGACTCACAGAACTCACTGAAAGCTATCATGCTAACAGTTACGGTTTGTTACAGGGAAAGGATACAGATCAATATACTAACCACAGGAAGGTATGCATAGGGCAGTCTGGAAAGGTTCCAGACACGAAGCTTCTGTTGTCCTCAGGGCATATTCTCATGGCGTCTGTGTGTGACAGTACACACAGAATATTGTCACCTGGGGAAGCTTACCCCAACTTTGGTGTTCAGAGGTTTTTGCTTATTGATTTATTGTCTAAGTGGTTGAACTCAGTCTCCCCTCTCACCCTATCACCACCACAAAGGTCTGATGCCGGATGTGGTGGAGGGGCCCATCATGAATAACAGATACTCTCATCACCTTTGGGAATTCCAAAGGTTTAGAAGTGACCTCCCAGGAGCCCAGCATAAAGGCCAGACCTCTCTTTGGGCAAGGTCAAATTCTTACTATACATGCCCTTCCCAAAGCACTTGTGCATCATTAGTGCCTATCTTGTTTGCCCCTCACTGGTTGTGAACTCCGCGAGGGCAAATTGATGGAGCGGCTGAGAGCCAGGACGTTGGCATTGGGCTGCCTAGGTGAAACCTCAGCTCCACTGTGTACCAGCTCTTTGACCTTGGCACAGTTTTCAGCTATTCTGCATCTGAGTTTCCTCATGTATAAAATGGTGTGTATAATAGTACTTGTCTATGAGACGTGATTAGACCAGGCTTGACACATAATAACCATTCAGTAATGCAAGCTGCTAAGATTACTGTGTTGATTGTTATGTTCCCAGTGCCTTTTATTGAGTTAGCATATTGGAAGTAATCAGTAAACATTTATTGAAGGAAGAAATAAATGGATCTTTACTTTATGAATGATTAGTGTTCTTCTCAGTAGCAGTCTTTGTATTGTTCAACCAGCTGAATTCCTAGATTCTGACAAAGTTAATGGACTTTTCCAGATCTATATCCTTGTTTCTCATTATTTGGAACTCAGTAAATACCAAAGCATGTTTGCATTTGGATTTTTCCACTATAAAGACATCGTTTTTCTTTCCTATTTCCATGCAGTGGCCAGTTTGGCAAAGCCTGGTACTTTTGCTGGCAATGATGCAATTGTAGCCTTTGCAAGAAATCATCAGTTGAATGTAGTGATTCATCAACTTAATGCCCCTTTGTGGCAGGTAGGTCACCTGTTTAAACATTTATCTTAAGCTCTTATTTATAAATCAGTTTTGGGAATATCTGAAGATGATGGGGCTTGACCTGTGAACATGGAATTATGCAGAGTAACTGGACTGTGAGCCTAACCAAAGACAATATTCTTGTGGTGGCTCAGAAGTAATCCCTGTGCTATGTACAAATGGAGTCCAGAGTATAATTTAGAAATCTTTTAAAATGCTATACATATTCAATAGTCAGCTAGTTGGGCAGGTTGGGGACAGAGAACCTAGTGTGGAAACACAGGCTACCACTCCCTAAAGTCAGTTCTGCTTATTGCTTTGTACCTCAGCTCCTAAAGACTGAGCATGTGGTTTCTGTTAATTCCCCACTCACCCTGCCCTGCTCCACCACTCCCCGATTTCTCACTTTTACTAATTAAAAAGTTAAAATACAGTACTTGTAGAAAAGTTAGAAAATTGAAAAAGCTCATAAAGGGAAAAAATTTTATTAAAAATTGCATTTAAAATTTTATTGAATCACCCCAGAGAGAGATTGCTTTTAATGTTTTAGTGAGTATTCCTGTCATTCACACACACTTAGCTATAAAAACATTGATACGTAACTGGAAAGGAACATACCACAATGTTTTTACACACTTTTAAAACACACACACACGTATCCATATCCACATACATATGGACACTTCTGTGTTATTAGCATAAAGGTAACAGTGCCCTTTTTTTCATATGACACCTGCATATATTCCTTTGTGAATTGCTCCGTCAGTCTTTGCTGATTAAAAATAGGTTTATAGGGATATAATTTACATGTAGCAAACTTCATCCTCTTCCAATTGTTCAGTTCTATGTGTTTTGACAAACACATAGAACTATTTCCACGCTCTTTGTACTTTGTAGTCACTGGCCCCCTCCCCCAATACCCAGCCTCTTGTAGCCCATTCTCTGATTTGTCCTTATAGTTTTGCTTTTCCAGAATGTCATATTAAAGAATGCAGCCTTTTGTCCCTGGCACAGTGTCCTTTTAACAAAATTATGCTACAACAAAATAAGATACTCCAGGGAAGGTGAGAAATTTTACCTTATGGGGATAGAATGAGCAGGAGTGAAACAGTATCTGCTTATGTTCTTTGGGGCAGTGTTGCGGATGTCCTGACATCAGGATACCAGATAGAGCTATCATATTTTCCATGGGGCTCTCTTTTCTAAGGGTGATGTTTGAGCAAGAATACTGGTTACTCCTTTGTTCTATTTTTTGTCATTAAACTTACACTGTTTCGCAGAAGTTATCAAAACCATTTGAATACCCAGCAAAATGACCCTCACCTTGAGGGGGAGTACTCAGTACCAACTCAGTAATCAGCTTGGCTTTTCCTCCATTGATGACTTTTTTCCCCGAAGTTTCTTAGTTACCTAGGTAGTTGTGGAAGACAATTCTGCATAGGTAAAATTTTTTTCAAATATAGTTCTGTAGTGTTCTGTTTCATAAATTCCTGAACATTGAAAGTACATCTTTTTGAAATAAAGTTACTAATATTTCCATTGGCTCCCCCTATGTCTTCCTACCCCAGTGAAGCATCTTACAAAATTTAAGAACTGAAACTGCATTGGTTGCTACTGTCATGGTTATGAGCTCTTACATTAATAAAGAGTAGGCTTACACTCATACCATGGAGTTATTGAAACCTGCATTTTTTTTCTGGTTATAATTGGAATATGTGTTCCTGTGAACAGTCTAGATGTATGTAACATAGAATGTGAAAGTCCTCTGTAATCTGCCCATGAAAGTCACAGTTAACAATTTGGTGAATATTCTTCCAGTTATGTTTTCTATTCATCTATTCTATTAATGTATATATATTATCATTATTAAGTATGTAAGTGCTTTAGGGATTATGTCATTCAAAGATTCTAATAAACTGTTTCCTTTCACATTGCTCTTCCTGGGAGACAAATGGTGCTGTCTATTTTGTGTGTGTCTAAACCAGACTCTCTGCATTTGAGATCTACGTGTTCTCCTGGAAAAACCTTCCACAGTACTGACATCTAGACTTGTGTGGTTTCTGTTTGTTCCATGGTTTTTGCTTTGTTTTCAGACCATGGATACTGTTTAAATTAAGGGTAGTATTTTACTACCTGTGATTTTCAGTAAAAAGAATGTGCTGATGTTTTGAAGTTTAAACAAAGGAACCGTTACTGAGCTTTCTAAGGGACAAAGTCAGAATGAGAGTTTCTGTGGAGGTGGCGAGTTTTATTTGGGGTATGCCCAGACCTTAGGGCTTCTGTTCTGCACGACTCTAGGGAGCCCCATTCTTGTGCTGTGCGTCAGGGGGTTAGTTCACATAGAATATATTGTGGTGGCGCCTCCAGGGTTGAGCAGCGCAGGCCATGCTACTTCATGTAATTGTGTTTTGAAGTTGATGTAGGTGGGAGGTTTGGGTTTGTTGATAATGTTTCTCACTTAGGTGGTTAACAGAAAATGCTATTTTCGTTTTAATGAAAGGGGTGGATTTACCTTGAAGCTAATGAAGTGTCAGGCCACTCATTTCTAGGACTCCCTTTCTAGGTCTTGGGAGAGGTTCTACCAATTTTATATTTATAATTTTGCATTTTTTTTTTTTTTTTTTCTCAAAGAGAGTCTTCAAACAGGGCTTCAGGCTCAACAAATCTGGATCTGCCCCTGGGCTTTCCCCTTGGAAGGGGCTTGTGCATTAGAGGGGCTAAGAGGTAATAAAGCCTCTGAAGCTTAAGCTTATTTAACTTCATTGCAAGTCTGTCCCTCGTTTTTGAATTTCTTACATGGATTTATTTCCATAGAGTTACATATTAAATAAGCATATAGAAGCATACACACGTAGGAAGGAGGTAGTTTGGAAATTGCTTGTGACATATCTCAGGCATGTTCCCAATTAGTGTCTGCATAGACCTGCTGACTGGGCTTCCTCAGCAGTCCAGGTGGGCGTTTCTCTCCAGAAGTTGACAGTGTTCAGATCCTCACTAGCATGGCCCCTTCTTTTGTCTACAGATTCGAGGTACAGATAAAAGCAGCGTAAGGGAGTTACACATCGCATATCGGTATGGAGAGCACTACGACAGTGTTCGGAGGATCAATGACAACTCGGAGGCACCTGCACATCTCCAGACTGATGTGAGTGAGGCCTCAGTTTTCTCTCGTTTTCTCAGCCCTGCAGGAAATGGGTCAAGAGCTGGATATCTGGCGCTGAAAACCCCGTGATGTTTTTGTGGAAAGTTGGTGTTAAGAATCTGTGGGCCTGATTTTAAAAATATTTTTTATTTCTTAGTTTAGGTGAGAGTGATAGATAAAATTGCTTATTATTTTGCTTTTTCTGATAGTTGATAGTTATGATTGTGTGTGTATAAGATGCATGGAATTTTAAAATTATTTTTATGTTTTAAAATTAATCTACATTTTTTTTTTGGAGACGGAGTTTCACTCTTGTTACCCAGGCTGAAGTGCAGTGGTGCGATCTTGGCTCACCACAACCTCTACCTCCCTGGTTCAAGTGATTCTCCTGCCTCAGCCTCCCGAGTAGCTGGGATTATAGGCATGCGCCACCACACCTGGCTAATTTTGTATATTTAGTAGAGACGAGGTTTCTCCATGTTGGTCAGGCTGGTCTCAAACTCCTGACCTCAGGTGATCTGCCCACCTTGGCCTCCCAAACCGCTGGGATTACAGGGGTAAGCCACCGTGCCCGACCTAATCTATGCTTCTTATCTGAAATCTGAAAACTATAGTAAAGGTAAAGAAGAAAATAAAAAACACATAAAGTCAACTCAGCTACTTGAATGTACATTTTGTTACTGTTTTGGTAGATTTATTTTCAGTCATTTAATGCTTTAAAACATGGTTGACATTGTATTTATATAGCTTTGTTTCCTGTTTTTAAAAATTAACATTATTGCAGAAACCTTTTCTCCTGTTTTTACACATGATCCAAAACCATTTTTTTCAAACAGTTTTATTTATTTTTTGAGATAATGCACTTCAGCCTGTTGCCCAGGCTGAAGTGCAGTGGCACCATCACAGCTCACAGCAGCAGCCTTGTCCACCTGGACTCCAGCGATCCTCCCACCTCAGCCTCCTGAGTAGCTAGGACTACAGGTGTGCACCACCATGCTTCGTTAATTTTTTAATTTTTTGTAGAGATGAAGTTTCACTATGTTGCCCAGGTTGCCCTCCAACTCCTGGGCTCACGTGATCCTTGTACCTTGGCCTTCCAATGTGTTGGGATTACAGGTGTGAGCCATGGTGCCTGGCAATTTTAATTCTTGAATAGGTCATATTTGTCCATGGATTAGAATTCAAAATATATAATGGGATATATAGTGAAAGTCACTCTCCTACCCTTGTACTTCAGCCACATTGTTCTCCCTGGATGCAGTCAGTGGTATTAGTATATCATAAAATCTCCTATGGTTTACATATCAAGCAAATATATGTGTATGTGCACATATTCCACTTTTGCCATTTTTACACTACACTCTCCCCACCACTAGTTGTAGCATCCTACACATCCCACACATACATCCTGCACTGTGCTTTTTTAAATTTAATGTGTCTTGAGATTTAATTCATTGTAGTACATAAGGAACTTCCTGTATCCTTTTTAAAGGCTGCGTAGTGTCCTGTTCTATAGATGCATTATATTTTTGACCACTCACTTACCGACGGGCTTTTAGGTGGCGTCTAATCCTTTGCTATTACAAGCAGTGTGCAGTACCTTTTATGTACCTCATTTCACACATGTATCTGTGGGACACATTCCTAGAAGGTCCTTGCCACATCAGAGGATGTTGATTGGTATTGTCAAATTACTTTCTAACAAGATTTCACCAGTTTAAGCTCTCACCTGCCATATGTGGCTCTTTTCCTGCACGGTGCACTTTGTCAACATAGTGTTAACAAATTTTTAAATCCTTTTCATTGTTAAGGGAAAAATTGTTTACTTAACCTAGTTTTAATTTGCATTTCTCTTATATATGCATCTTTTCCTGTGTTTAAGACATTTCTGTTTTCTTTTTTGTAAATGGTGTTCATTTTCTTTCCCCATTTTTTCCCTATTATGTTGTCTTAATGATTTTGGGGAGCTTTTTATGTATTAAGGAAATTAGCTTCTGTCTGTGATATGAGTTGCAAATAGGTTTTTGCACTCTGTCATTTGTCTTTTTCTTTCTCCTGTGGTCTTTGCTGTGAAAGAATTTTAGCTATTTTCATGGTTAAATTTGTTAATGATTTTATTATATGCCCTTTGGATTTTGGGTCATAACTAGGAAAGTCTTTCCCACTCTGAGGTTAAAAATAATGCTCCCATAGTTTATTCTAGTACTTTCATAGTTTCACTTTATTTATTTATTTATTTTTTGAGACCGGGTCTCACTCTGTTGCCGAGGCTGGAGTGCAGTGCCATGAGCATGTTTCACTGCACCCTCAACCTCCCAGGCTCAAGCGATCCTCCTGAGTAGCTGGGGCCACAGCTGTGCACCACTATGCCTGGCTAATTTTTTATTTTTTGTAGAGACAGGGTCTCACTTTATTGCCCAGGCTGGTCTCTAACTCCTGGACTCAAGCAACCCTCCTGCCTCGGCCACCCAAAGTGTTGAGATTGCCGGTGTGAGCCACTGCACCCAGCTTATAGTCTGACTTAAAAAAAAAATTAAATCTTGGCTTCTTTTGGAATTTATATTCATATAAGGGTGTGAGGCTATGGATCCAATTTTATATTTCCCTTGTGATTACCTAGTTGTACCCAAACCATTGATTAATTTTACATCTTTTTAAAATGCCACTGTCTTTCCATATACTCAATTCCCATATGTATTTGGGTCTATTCCTAGACATTTGGTTCTGGTCCACTGATCTCCCTGTTCACATGTTGATGCCTCATGGTTTTAGTTGGTATATTTTAAAATCTGGTAGAATTTTTCACTCATAATTAATTTTCTTTTTTAGCGTTTCTTTATATATTCTTGCCTTTTTTAAAAAAAACAAAATGAGGCCAGGCGTGGTGGTTCATGCCTGTAATCCCAGCACTTTAGGAGGCCGAGGTGGGCAGATCACGAGATCAGGAGATCAAGACCATCCTGGCTAACATGGTGAAACCCTGTCTCTACTTTATACAAAAAATTAGCCGGGCGAGGTGGCGGGCGCCCGTAGTCCCAGCTACTTGGGAGGCTGAGGCAGGAGAATGGTGTGAACCCGGGAGGCGGAGCTTGCAGTGAGCAGAGTTGGCACCACTGCACTCCAGCCTAGGTGACAGAGTGAGACTCCGTCTCAAAAATAAGCAAACAAACAAATAAATAAATAATAAATGTTAGAATCAATGTGTCTAGTTCAAAAGAAATGCTATTGAGTTTTTTTTGTTTTTGTTTTTGTTTTTGAGACAGTCTCGCTCTGTTGCCCAGGCTGGAGTGCAGTGGTGCAATCTCACCTCACTGCAACCTCCGCCTCCCGGTTTCAAGCAATTCTCCTGCCTCAGCCTCCGGAGTAGCTGGTAGCTCGCCACCACCCTCGGCTAATTTTCGTATTTTTAGTAAAGATAGGGTTTCACCATGTTGGCCAGGCTGGTCTTGAACTCCTGACCTCAAGTCATCTGCTCACCTTGGTCTCCCAAAGTGCTGGGGTTACAGGTGTGAGCCACTATGCCCGTCCCTATTGAGTTTTTTAAAATTGGAATCTCATTAAGTTAATAGAGTAATTTAAGGAAAAGCTGACATCTTTCTGATGTTGAGTTTTTTATTATTTAATTGACTTTTTAAATGATCCTTCGGAACATTTTCTTCATATAGATCTTGCCCATTTTTTGTTGAGTTTATTCTAAGGAGGTGTTTTGTGCTTTTTGTGTATTGTAAAGAGATCTTTTATATTTTCTAGTGGGTTATCATTTGTCTATGAGAGTTGTTAATTAACAAAATGTTAATTGCCTACTTAGGTATCCCACAGAACCCCTCTCTTTTTAAAAATTAAGACAAAATTCCCATAACATAAAATTAATCATTTAAAAATACACAGTCCAGGGGTACTCAGTACATCCCCAGTGTTTGTTGTACAACCACGTCCTCGGTCTAGTCCCCAAATATTTTCATCACCCCAAAAAGAAAACCTCATGCCCATTAAGCAGTGACTCCCAATTCCGCCTGTCCCCTAGCAATCACCAGTTTGCCTTTCTTCTCTGTGAATTTGCCTATTCTGGACATTTGATGTAAATGGAATTATATGTGACTTTTTCTTTGTGGCTTCTTTCCTCAGTATAATGTTTTTGAGAGTCATTCATGGTGTAGCATGTATCAGTACTTCATTCTTTTTTATGGCTGAATAATATTCCATTATATGGAGAGATGATTTTTTGTGCATCTATTCATCTGTTAATGAGCATTTAGGTTGTTCCCACCTTTTGGCTATTAAGAATAGTGCTGGTGTGAGTATTTGTGTACAGTATTTTTACAAATACCTATTTTCAGTCTTTTTGTATATACCTTGGAGTGGAATTGCTGGGTCATATGGTAAACCTAAATTTAACTTTTTGAGGAACTGCCAAACTGTTTTCCACAGCAGCTGCACTGTTTTTCTTGCCAGGCTTTGTTTTCTCTTCATCCTAACATTTGTAGTTTTTTCTTAAATGGTCATCCTACTTAGTATCTTAAAGTTTTTGTTTTTTGATACGGAGTCTTGCTCTGTCACCCAGGCTGGAGTGCAGTGGCGTGAGCTCGGCTCACTGCAAGCTTTGCCTCCTGGGTTTACGCCATTCTCCTGCCTCCGCCTCCCGGGTAGCTGGTACTACAGGCACCCGCTACCACGCCCAGCTAATTTTTTGTATTTTTAGTGGAGACGGGATTTTGTCGTGTTAGCCGGGATTTCATCGTGTTAGCCAGGATGGTCTCGATCTCCTTACCTCGTGATCTGCCCACCTGGGCCTCCCAAAGTGCTGGGATTACAGGCATGAGCCACCGCGCCTGGCCAGTATCTTACAGTTTTGAATTGCATTTTCTTAATAGCTGATGACATTGAACATCTTCTCATGTGCTTTTCAGCCATCTGTATATCTTTGGAGAAATGTCTATTCAAGTCTTTTGCCTATTTTTTAATTGATTCTGCCTTTTTGGTTTTGAGTTGTAAGAGTTTTTAATATATGCTAGATGCTAGAGTCTTATCAAGTATATGATTTGCTGTAATTTTTTTGGTTTGCAGTAGTTTTTTTTGTTGATTCTCTTGTTTCAGTTACAGAATGATATCATCTACAAGGACAGATTACTTTTTTCTTCTTAATTTTATACTTATAATTTATTTTAGCTAATGTCTTTGGCTGTTACCTCCAACATATTGTTAAGTAATAATGGTGGGAGTGATGATTGTGTTTCTTCCTTTAGTGGGAATGAAGACGTCATTCTTTGGATTTACAGTGGTTATTTAACCATACCCATACTATAAAGCCTTTCAGTGGTTTTGTTATTCACTAGTATAAGTAACACTGTTAGCCCTTTTACCTAAATCTTTTCTTTTCTTTTCTTTTTTGAGACAAGTTCTAGCTCTGTTGCCCAGGCTGGAATGCAGTGGCGTGATCTTGGCTCACTGCAGCCTCCACCTGCTGGGCTCAAGCCATCCTCCCACCTCAGCCTCCTGAGTAGCTGGGACTACAGGTGCATGCCACCATGCCCAAATAATTCTTTGTGTTTTTTTGTAGAGACGGGATGTCACTTTGTTGCCCAGGCTGGTTTTGAACTCCTGAGGTGAAGTGACCCACCCCCATCAGCCTCCCAAAGTGCTGGGATTACAGGTGTGAGCCACTGCACCAGGCCCATAAATCTTTTCTCTAGTTGATATTATTTCCTTTGGCTAAATTTCAAAACTGAAACTACTGGGTCAAAGACTCCTGTAACTCTTTGTCAAATTCTTACGGTTTAATTTTACAATAGAATGCTTTGTATTAACATTCTGAGGAATATACTGCACATTGCTGGAGTCCACTATACTTTTACATTGAAAAAATAGAGCTGTCTTTGCCCATTTACCTATCTCCCTGCATTAATGGGAAGCAGAAGAACGTGGTTGAGCATCTACAGAGGGATGATTTTAGCTTTTCTGATTTAAGGCCCAGGTTGTAAAGGTCTCATGGATCCCAAGTGAACTGTTCTTTGTGGCTTTAGCATTTGGATTGACAAGTTTCCCTGGGTGCTTTTCGAGATTAGAGTGTCTTGTGTTGAAGATTCTGAACATAGTTTGATTCTCAACATAGTTCCCTGATTATTATTTGTTTCCTTTAGTTTCAGATGCTTCATCAAGATGAATCAAATAAAAGAGAAAAGATCAAGACAAAGGGAATGGACTCTGAAGACGACCTGAGAGACGAAGTAGAGGATGCTGTCCAGAAAGTTTGTAATGCAACTGGATGTTCAGTTAGTATTTCTGTCATGCACGAATGATTTAGAAGCAAGCGTTGCTGTGCCTAGCTTACGTGTTGCTGTGCCTAGCTTGCGTCTTAGTTCGTAGCACCTCTCCAGCATATCAGCACCTTGTGGGGCAAAATAGGCCCATGAGATTTATAGTTCGATTAGCGTATGTGGCTTAATGAGAGCTATTTATTCATTTCCCTGTTGTTTGCTAGACTTCATCCAGTACTGCTGAAAATTCTCAGGAAGTATGTGGATTTAATTTTTCCTGACTAGTGTTTACAGTAGTACAAATGCAGTTTTATAGAGGGAGTTCATTTATAAATGTACATTAGATGGTTATTTCAAGGGACCAACCTTATTGAAAATTGACATTTTCTAAATGGAAAAGGTCCTGAAACCTTGTCTTAATTCTCACTATTACATCTTTATGTTTATGATTATTGAAGTAGAGCTAGGCAGAAAAATATACCCAGAGTTTTGAAGGGATTTTTTTGTTTGTTTCTTGGATAGGATTTTAATTTAATAGTCCAGAACCTGGAAGCTGAAAATTATAATATTGAATCTGCAATAATTGCCATGCTTCAGATGAACCAAGGGAAGAGAAATAGTAAGTCCATGAGTAATATTTATAGGCCTTCAAAATGGTTGTGTTGGTAATTTTCCAAATATTTATTTTTAACCAAGTCACAGGTGGTAACTGTTCTGTCATTGATTTAGGAGTTGTTTATTGAGCACGTTCTGTATGCAGACAGTTTTTACTAGGTCCTGGCCCTGCTTCAGGGGGAGTGTAGTTTAGATGTGGAGGGTGGATGGTGGAGACAGGTAAACTGGTGTGATAGTACATAATGGGGTGGGAGTACAGGGTGCTGGGGGACGCATCAGGGAAGAATTACTCTGTTTAGAAATAAGATGCTCTTAGAAGACCAAAATGATAACCAGAATTATTTTCCTGGTGGAAATTTAGATTTCTATTAACTTGTGATAATTTTGATTTTTTTTTTTTTTAAACATGAACCGAGTTTAATTTTGTGACTCAGAGGAAAGAAAAGAGATGTAAAGGCCAGGTGTGGTGGCTCACACCTGTAATCCCAGCACTTTGGGAGGGCGAGGCGGGCAGATCATGAGGTCAGGAGTTCGAGACCAGCCTGACGAACATGGTGAAACCCCATCTCTACTGAAAATACAAAAATTAGCTGGGTGTGGTGGTGGGTGCCTGTAATCCCAGCTACTCAGGAGACTGAGGCAGGAGAATCGCTTGAACCTGGGAGGTGGCGGTTGCAGTGAGCTGAGGTCGCACCACTGCACTCCAGCCTGGGCAACAGAGCGAGACTCTGTCTCAAAAAAAAAAAAAGAAAAGAAAAGAGATGTAACATCTTATTAACTTCTCAAGTCATTTATTTAAAATGATATCAATAAATACTGATTGCCAGATGTTACATGTCAGATACTGTTTCTGGCATCATAGTTCTCCATGTGATGAGGTATTTTATTATCCACTATGTATTGGCTGCACTTTTAGAAATCTGTAAGTAACTTGGTCTTTGAGACTTTAAACAGCACCCTCCAGTGATCTGTGCTGTTCAGTATAGTGTGTACCTGCCACTTGTGCAGTGAGACTGGGGAGCTACACTTTAAATGTTTAATTTTAATTTAAATGTAAATGGCCGCATATAGCTAGTGGCTAATACATTGGACAGCACAGCTTTAGCGCCTGTTTCTTTTCTCGGTTTTGGGTGCAAATGTAAGACTTTCCCATAAAAATTCATGTTAAAACATAATTTATCTAAAAAGCACCCTGCTGGTGGGAAGCTGATCAAAAGGCTGGTCAATATGTTATTTTAAAATTTATCTTCCCACTTTTACCAACTTTTTCTTCCTGTGTTTCCCACTGTCTTGACATTAGAATTTGTCTCAAGGAAACTAACTTCCCCTTGTAGGGAAGTAAGGACCCAGGTAATTTTGGAATCATTAATACAGTAATCACCCTGTGTAACTCAGGTTCTCAGTTTTAATGAAATATCTTTCTTTGGAAGATGCAGAAGAGAATCTTGAGCCCACTGGTCGAGTGCTGAAGCAGTGTGGCCCTTTATGGGAGGAGGGTGGCAGTGGTGCCAGAATCTTTGGAAATCAGGGCTTAAATGAAGGCAGGACCGAAAACAATAAGCCACGGGCCAGCCCTAGTGAAGAAAACAAAGCAAATAAAAACCAGCTCGCAAAGGTAGGTAAGATGGGGTTGAAAGGGCAGGTGGTGGGCAGGTGTAATTCTGTGGCAGTGGTGGGAGCTTGAGATAATTTTATTTGTATTTTCCTTCTGATTTATAAGAGTAGTGTGGAAAATCTGGGGAATGCATAAAGATACATCAAGAAGTAGAATGACCTCACTTACCCTGTTTGGTGTATGCAGTGACAATTGGGAGGAAATATACTCTGAAATTGTCCTCAGTGTACAAATGAAAAGCCTCGTTTTCCCAGCTAACATTACTGTACGTGTGGGCTCTTCCCATGTTTATCCATGTTTTTTATAAATGCCATGATCTACAGTGAACACCTTTGTGTATAAATCTTTGGGTTTTTGCATAATTATATTGGATAAAATCCTAGAAGAGGAATGAACAGGTTAAAGGTCATGGATACATGAATCTTTTAAAGGCTTTTGGTAAATTGTCAAGTGCTTTCCAGAAAGGTACATCTCCCTCCCTGCCCTTCACTCCCACAGGTAGTATGTGACATCTTCCATTTTACTGAATTTGGAATCATTTTAAAGATTTTCACCAAGAAGTTCTGAGCTCAAAATGCCACAGTGTACAAAGCCACAGCAGAGGCAAAGATGCAATAAGATGAGGATTTTTGTCAGAATTACCTGGGGCATTAAATTATGTGGGGAAAAGTGTCCTCTGACACGTGTGTGTGTTACCTCTTGCTGGATGAGGGCTGGTTTCTTTAAGGGAAGAATGGAATTGATTTTGTTTGCTAGTTCAGCAAGGAAATACGAATTTAAATATAAATTTGAGCAGCAGTGGACAGTAAATCATCTTTGGCGTCTTAGATTGTTTTTTCCCTGTTGCTGCTGAAAAGCAATCTGTGCCCTTTGCCACCATCTCCCTTCTAGCAGGTGGCAGCTTGAGCCCCCATACTGTCTACTCACCACCGTGGCCTTCTCTCTCAGGTCACAAACAAACAGAGGCGAGAACAGCAATGGCTGGAGAAGAAGAAGCGGCAGGAGGAGAGGCACCGCCACAAAGCCTTGGAGAGCAGAGGTAGCCACAGGGACAACAACAGAAGTGAAGCGGAGGCGAACACACAGGTCACCTTGGTGAAGACCTTTGCTGCTCTGAACATCTGACTCTCTGGCCTCTTGGGAGTTGTAAGAAGCGGCTGGAAAAGGATTGCTGTGTGCAAGACTTTCCAGTGAGGCCGTCCTTTTATGAAATGAAACACAACCAACAAAGCCCACACATGAGCTCACACACTGAGTTAGTGTCCTTCGAGCTGCCTCTTTTTTTGTTCAAAGTTTTATTAGTGATATGTTTTGTTTTATGAAAATGCAGTGAGGCCATTCATATTCTGTAATACAAAATTAAAATACTGAGTTTTAGGGGCAGATAGGTCAGAAAAAACCTTTTAAGTGGTGGCTTTATTTGCCCGAAAATCAGACTTCAGTGACCCTAGGATCTTTCCTTAACATTTGGGGTGAGTTTTGCTGTAATTGTTCATGAGTAGTTTAGAATAATTGTTAGAAATTGAGAATGATAAGTTTCCTTAGTTTCTCTTTCATTTTCAAACAGATACTAACATATAGGGTAGCTTATAAATGATCTTCAACTCAGGAATATGCTTTGATTTACTTTCTTCTAATCCAAGTTACTCAGAAAATAATTCAGGAATTGTTTTCCCAAAGTTACATAAGGGTTGTGGCCTGCAATCAGGATGGAAATTAACCGCATTTCTCTCCTTCCTGATTCTGATGTTATTTCAGATGGGATGTAGGTGCTGTTAGTTCATTTGCACTCAAGCCATATGATAAATGCAGCTGACTGTTAATTAGGCCTGGACCTTGTTGGGAAGTTGACAGTGGTGTTGGGTTTTTGGTATTTGTTTCCTGACAGTGGGGAGATGGCATATTACTACTTGTGATACAGTTCTGGAATTCTGATAGTATGTAGAGCAGGGTCTGTAGTTGTAACAGGAGAAGAACTCCTGGGGTTTTGCCTGAGAGGAGTCTAAATAATTATGTTTTTATAGAAGAAGGCTGGAAGAATAAGGTTTTTCATGTTCACATTTTAAATGACAATTTTCTTCCCTTCTGTTCTAGACTTAGATGCCTTCAGAGAGATACATGATAACTTGACCTTATAGGTCGCTAAACTTAGTATTGTGGAAATTAAATCTTATAAAATGCCACATGTATTCGTTTATTTAAGCCCTGTTTGGCATTTCGAAGTTGGGAAAACTCTAGCATCTGCTGGGAGTTGTTGGACCAGCAGAGTTGGTTGACTTAGGTTGGACCAGCAGGGAAGAGAATATACTTTGGTTAAGGCCTTCTAATGACTCTTCAGTTCTGAAATAGACAGACTTGAGCAATGGAGAGATGTCATTCCTAAAACTGAGTTGGTGGATGTGCACTTAAGAACCGTAACATCCGAGGTGGCCCATCGTGGATAATCTTTGTCTTTTGGGACCTAATACTTGGGCAAATAATTGATGCTGAGTTGAAAGTTAAATTATTAGTTATCTTCCCCACCCCTCACATTTCACAATTAGAAAAATTCGGAGGCAAAGTGATTACTAAAAAGTTTGGTAGTTCCTGGAGTCGTCAGATTGTCTTTATCAGCAGGCCATTTGCTTTCTTTAGTTTCACTGCTATCTTTTGATTTTGTTTTTGACTTTGGTGGCTTTTTGTAGTTGGAGCATCAGTAGTTTCTTGGAATTGCTCCTAGGACATTGTGATTTGGATTCTTCTTGGGTACAGTACATTGTAAAATTTAGCAGTTTAAAAAAAGTGCACAGCATTTTTTCTGTGCACATCGCAGAGCCCTGAGCTTGAGGCTGTGTTGCTGTACTCATTCCAAACGAATGAAAGATCTCTGTTGCCTTACTCTACTGGAGTGGGATCGAGAGTGCATTAGGATCTATGGTTGTCTTAGTTTTCAACACTGGGCAGATTCCTGACTGGCTGAGTGTTTCTGAAGAAGACGCTTTCCTGTCTGTTTTGTACTGCTTGAACTCAGAGGCCAGATCCTCTCAGAAAGACAAGATTGTATGCCAGAAATTCAGATTAGCAGTCAGCTTAAGAGAGACTCATTGTCAGAAGTAGTAGAATTGCTTTATTTACATGGTTAATGAAGGTGGCCTTGGGCCCTTTTGGGTTTTAGAAGTTTTAGAAGCTGCTAAAAAGTTATTAAAGAATATTGGTAACATTTATTTATAAATTACCTAATTGTGATAATAGGCTTCAGCATTTTTGGAGTATAATAATGGCGGTTTAAAAAACTAATCAAATGGCTTTAGTAATTTTCTTTTATTACTGTTTCACAGCTTTTCAGTTACAGTTGGTCTGGGGTACATGCATCCAACTTCAGTGATACCTTCTAGCTAATGGTCTCAATGTAGACTTCACTGCCTCAGTCTCACTGGGTACATAAGGTAGTTGGAATCGATATGCTTAGTGGCCTCAGTGGGCACTGGGAAATTACTTCACTGGCAGCCTGAGTGGAGGCCCAGTATGTTTAGTCCTGGGATGACTGTTGTCAGCAGCTATTACTCTAGTACAGGTACTCTGTGAACTCTTTGTTAGGAACTGAATGTGTCTTAACCTCTGTGTTGTATCTTGTAGAGATTTATGTTACATGAGATTGTCTTGGTAGCTTGTAGTTTGGTCAGGAGAAAGGGGATGGAGCAGTGGTACATAGCTGCTTACTGCTTTTAAAACTGTATATAAAGGTTTTATGGATTTTAAAAAGATTTTTTTTAGAGGTCAAAATAAATACAATTTTAGTGGCAACAGCTTTGAACTAGAGAGGTAGATGTATTAAAGCAACATAGAACCATAACTTCTAGATAATATAGTTGCCACTAGGAGATATTAGAAAGTTAGAATGTATATGTATATTTAGTTTTTCAATAATAATGAACATACACTTTCAGGAGCAAAGTATGCTTGAGAAATTGTGGCAGAAAGAATTTTAAATGTTAGTCGATGTTGTCTGTAGTTTCTTTATTAAGCTCTGAAAACACTTCCAATGCCAGTTTGATTCTGAGGGCTTGGGAAGTGGGGTCTCCCTTGTGGAGCAGCTGGAGCTGACTGGGAGGGAGCCTTTCCATGGCTAATTTATTATGCCTGCCCTGCTTGCCCCAGGGAGCTTCTTCAGTGTGAAACGATGTGATTTTCAGGGGTAGGGGTGGGGTTGGGGTGGGAGGAGGGCCACCTTCCGTCAGGGAGAGAGTTGCTCACATATTACACAGGTAGCATCAGATGGACTTCGGCGCTGAGCTGTACTCGTAGTGAGTCCCTGTAGTCAATGTGCAATTTCTCTAACTCTGAGAAACTCTGTAGACTCTGCCTGGGTTTTACTGGGTCAGCATAAAATGCTATCAGTTTACCTCTGTGAAATATTCAGTCAGTTGAAGGAAACTTGGATTCCTAGTCAGAGGTGACTAAAAATTACCCTGACCAAAAGGATCTTTGCCAGGGGAAGAGAACGGAGCTTCCTGATTTTAGTGTGACATGTCAGTGGCCCTGTCCAGCTCCCGTTTTGGGTAGATGCGTAGCTCTTCACTTTCTGACCTCAAGGCTCTGTCTAGCCATGTGAAATCTTTAGACTCAGACTCTGATGCAGTTTTTCTGTTTTGCCATTCTCGTTATTCACAGCGTCATTCATCACAGCTTTCAGAACAAGTGTTGCTAAAACTCTGGGGCCTTTGACAGTTGTTCTGAGGTGATGTAATAATGGCACTTTTTTTATAAGGTGTGTTTTCCTGGCTCTAAAGTAAATTGTGTGGTTTTTTTTTTTTTTTTTTTTTTTTTGAGACAGAATCTTGCTTTGTTGCCCAAACTGGAGTGTGGTGGTGCAATCTCGGCTCACCGCAACCTCCACCTCCTGGGTTCAAGCAATTCTCCTGCCTCACCCTCCTGAGTAGCTGGGATTACAGGTGCGTGCCACCATGCTTGGCTAATTTTTATATTTTTAGTAGAGATGGGGTTTCACCATGTTAGCCAGGCTGGTCTCGAACTCCTGACCTCGTGATCTGCCCACCTCAGCCTCCCAAAGTGCTGGGATTACAGGCGTGAGCAACCCTGCCCGGCCAGTAAATTGTATTTTTTTTAAATGGCATCATTGAAGATCTAGATGGCATAAATTATGACGTCTGCCATCGCATATTAGTAAGGGGACAGTCATTTTTGGAATGTGGAGAGAACACGGAACACCAGTCACCAAGTGTATGGAGGATGCAGAGCTTACCGTTCTCCACTGATGGGGGCCTCTGGAAAGAGCTGTGCCCTGTGGTTGGCCTGGCCATCTTCCGTCCCGAGGTGAAATTCCTTTAAAACCTCAGACTCTGATCTATGTCTTTGAAGCAGCTGCTTTGTAGCGTCCCTCTCTTTACTGTCCTCGTTAGGACTGTTTTGTGGTTCCAAGAAAATGTTTAGCATCCTTGCAGAATTACTTGAGAAGGGGCTGGTACCGGTGTAAAGAGTCTATTTGTGTAAAACTATGAACTTTTGCATAGGGAATTTATTCTAAGCAGGGCATAGCCATGATCCAGAGCTGCTGCTGCTCACTGCCAGTCCTTGTGGCCGGCGGTGATTGCTGGACAGACCCTCTGTAGCCTGGCTTTCATCCTTGGTGTGTCAGCCTGCAGCAGGCTGCCAGCCGTCCGTGACAATCATGTGAGCTCAGCCACAGACCTCAGCTTGCGGTTTGATCCCTGGCAGTTCCCTCGAGCAGTACTGGTGAGAGGCTCCCCATGTTTTCCCACTCTTAACGGTTCATTTTTCATAGTAGGAAGCGCCCTTGACCTCCCCAGTGACTCTGCAAAGTCTGCACCAGCACTAAGCTCAGAGGAAAGAAGAAAAGGGCCAGGAGTCAGACGTCACACCTAGGGGCTCCCCTTTCCCATGCACAAGTGTTGGCGTGCGTCAGTCCCCTTTACAGAGGGGTGGATGTGTCCGTGGAGAAGGGGCCTTCTCTTTTTCTAATTGCACTATACTTGTTCTAGCTTCAGTCTGGAGAAACTTAAGACCTCCATGGGGTCGTGATCCATAGACTTAGCAAGTCTTGCCTTATCTATGGAGCTCGATGGTGAGAATTGTGACCATTGTCTGATGTCCATAGTTCCTTCCCCCAGATCGTTTCTTTCCACGGATTGTGTTCATCTGAACCATTTTATTTTTATTTACCAAAGTACTGTACTTGGCTATTTGCAGTGTTTTCAAAACCAAATGTTTCTTTTTTGTGTGTTTTTAATCTTCAATACTTGGTGCAATAGAAGCTGCAAAGATGTGCCACTTTATCTATGAAATGGAGTTTTGTATACCAATAAATTCTAGTTTAAAAACAAAGTTGTAAGTTGTTTTTATCAGTATCTGACCACCGTTTGAGTGGGCAGGGAGACTGAGTGTGCTGGGAAATGTCCTTTTTAGAGACGTTGTGTGGAAGGTTTGCGTGTGTGCATGTGCTGGATTGAGTGTTCTAGGTGTGTAGTCCTTTGGGATCTGACTAAGCTTAGTACAGCTGATTTTTGCTTTAGTGTAGCTGAGTGCAGCCACCACACACAATGGCAGGGCCATTCTTAAGGACTACACACTTAAGATTTCTGCCTGATATCTGAGAGCACCTCTTGATAGTTTGACACTGTTTAAATGTGTAGCAGTTGTCTGTCAGCGGCCACTTTGGGCTCCTCTAGAGCTCTCAGTATGGTTTGACCCCATTCCAGGAGGAGGCTCCCTGCCGAGGCACAGACAGCACCGTCTGGGGCACGACTCACCTAGAAGGGTCCACAGGAAACCAGAGCGAGGGGAGCCCTTCAGTGTGTCCAGCAGGGGCCCCATCCACACAAGCGCTCTGGCCAGTCAAGGACTGGCTCTAAAGACCTCACCGTATCATGGTTTTGACTTTGAGACTCCCATTCTCCTGTTCTTCATTTTGTATTCAACAAGCAGCCTTCTGAATTGGCTCCCTGATGCCTTGATATCAAAAAGGACTGGATGGTTTCCTGGACGAAAGTTAAGAATATTCCAGCTCCTGCAAGCAGATTCTCCTACAGTCTCTCAAGCGATCTTCCCTGTGTGGTTCTTCTTCACTCCACAACTGAGAGACCCATCATCTCTGGATAGACAAACACTGGTTCCTGAGCCCATTAGGCCCAGATTCCAGACCCCGTTAATGTGAGATTCTTCCAGAAAACCTGCTATGGTCCAAAGTGATGTCCCAATCTAGGTGCTGCCCGCACACTGAAAAACTTCCATGGCCTCCTTAATCCCATGCCAGGGATTCGGCTGGGGCCAGGTGGCCGCTTCTAGGGATTAGAGGGGCTTCCTGTTTGGGCAGCGTTGGACCAGGTGACCTGTAAGATCCTGTGTGGGAGATAGGATGAGTCTTTAAGGACAGAGAAGTGTTCTTGAGCCAGGTAGGGACAAGTGGCTATACTTTTGTCCCTTCTTTGTAACTGCTCATGGTCACCTTGGAGAAAGCCTGGCTGAAAACCTGGGTGTTCAGAGTTGCATCAGCCAGACACCACCCCAGGCTTCTGGCCTTTCCCTTCCTCCAATGCACAGAAACAGAGTGTGTGTCTTGAGATACAGTTCATAAAAAGCCCTGCTCCAATACGGTTTTGGCTGGACAGAATGGTTTTTGCTGACGGAATGGGCACTCAGACCATTTAGACGCAGAGATTTAGAACTTGGTTGCAAAGGCTTGAGGCCAGTCCTGTCACTTCACAGATTCTGGCTTGGCAGAAGGAAACATTTCCTACCTTCTTGGAGAAACTTGTCCGAACCGCCCTATGGTAGAAGGACTTGGGTATCCCAAGGATTGTTTCTATTCAATTTATTCATCCAAGCATCCAAGAATCCATCTGACATCAAGTGAACCCCTACTCTGTATGGGCCCTTACTTCTGGGCGTTGAAACAGTCATGGATCCTGCCTTCAAAAAGCCTCCAGTCCAGGAGTGGAAGTGGACATGTCACTGACCCGGGAGAGAGCATATGCGGTAAAGGAGGTACTGACGAGAGGGCTGTGAGTTCAAAGAATTCGGGAAGGCTTGGTGGAGGAAGTGGTATTTGGACGAGGCACGAAAGGGGAGACAGGACGCAGAAATGGGAGCGAAGGCATTTTGGACTGAATGGCCAGTGCAAGCGAAACCTAGGAGTGGGATGCTCTGGTGTTTGGGACAGAGCTTATTATGGATGCACAATTAGTCTGGAGAAAGACTGGGAACTTCTTCAAACACCTCTCATCTCATGTGCCTTTCACTACTGGAAGAGTAATGCTGTGCTTGCTGAATGGATTCTCAAGATCAGGCCTGGGTGCGGTGGCTCACGTCTGTAATCCCTGCACTTTGGGAGGCTGGGGCAGGAGGCTTGCTCACACCCACGAGTTCAAGACCAGCCTGGTCAACCTAGCAAGATCCTATCTCTATGCATGCACACACAAAATTACTGGGGTCTGGTGCTGGGTGCCTTTCTGTAGTCCCACCTACTCAGGAGGCTGAGGCAGGAGGATCACTTGAGCTCAGGAGTCTCAAGCTGCAGTGAGCTGTATCACACCACCACACTCCAGCCTGGGTGACAGGGTGAGACCCTGTGTCAAAACCCCAGAACAACAAAGATCTGCCTGACTGCTTTTTAGTGTCTGGAGCCGGCCTGCGTGTGCATTCTGACCTGGGAATGTTACAGGTAGCTCCTGCCTGGAAAAATGCTGCACCATCTACCTCTGCCTCTGGGGGACATTAGCGTAGAATTCAATCAAACAGGTACCTGTTTGGCATCTACTGTGTGACATTGCAATTGGAGAGCAAAAATACAGAAGGTGGCCAAGCATAGGTGGAGCAGCTGGCGTGCCCCGGGTACTCTGGATACATCGTCTCATTTGAACTTGAAAACCACCCTGTGAGGCTGATGGTTCTATTCAGGAATAATGGGCCCAAGATTACAGCTTAGTAGCAGAGACAGGATTTGAACCCAGAACAGTCTGCCGCCACCATGCAAGGACCCAAATAACGGGGTAAGCAGTTCTAGGAAAGGTGTAAACACAGCTTGGCAGTTCAAGGAGGGTGAAATCTGCTCCAATTGAAACTGCATCATGGAGAAGGTGACATTTGGGACTGGGCAGGGTGGCTTATAGTTGTAATCCCAACAGTTTGCAGGCTGAGGCAGGAGGATCTCTTGAGGCCAGGAGTTTGAGACCAGCCTGGGCAGCATAGTGAGACCCAGTCTCTACCAAAAATAAGTTGGCCAGAATTGATGGCACACACCTGTTGTCCCAGCTACGTGGGAGGCTAAGGTGGGAGGCTTGCTTGAGCCCAGGAGGTTAAGGCTGCAGTGAACTATGATCGTGCCACTGCAATCCAACCCGGGCAAGAGTGAGACCCTGTCTCTAAAAATAAAGGAAAAGGTGACATTTGGGATTCACTGTAAGCCCATGGATTTTAGCATGGTGATGAGCCTGTGAGCAAGGGAGGCTTTTAGGTTGAGAGAAGCTAGTGCACAAGGGTATGAAGGCAGGACAGCAGAGGAGCTTAGTAAATAGATAGGGCTGCATAAGAGGCTGGAAAAGCAGATGATACCAAGCCTTGAATACCAGGGGCTGGTGGACAATGGGGAACCACTGATGGATCAGGAGCAGAGGAGAGACATGATGAAAATCAGGCTCAGGGAAAATGCAGCTGGCATCGGTGGACAGGATGGAGACGTGATAAAGGATGGAGGGTTTAAGAACCATTAATCCTGATACTTTCTTCTTAGGGGTGTCACATTACTTGCTAGTGTAGAATAGTTGCTGTTTTCTGTCTGCTGGTTGACTCTGATTCGTTCTATCTCCAGCATCCAGCAAAAGACCAGAAGCACAATTTGTACAAAACTTATTGAAGGAAAGAATTAACTTTAGTATTCAGTTCTCTGGTGGTGACATTGCAAAGAACCCCAGTGAAGCAGACGCATGTCCATGAAATCCTCATCAGACTCTTCATTGAACTTGGGAATTCGACTGTGATTTCTGGCCACTTATTGAGCAAGGTATTTACCTTTGCACTTCATGCATAGCTTTTGTTAGGTGCTAAATAGGAATAAAAGCAAAACAAATCCAAATCCTGTCATCAAAATTGGAGAGGCAAACGACGAAACATTTAGGTGAGAATGTCCCCTCCCCAGCTTTGACAGTCCCGTTGCCTAGTTTACTCATCCAATGAATTAGCACACATAAAGCACTTACAATAGTGCCTGGCAAATGCCAAGTGCTCAGCAAATGTTAGCTATTGTTAGGACTATCCATTCATTCATTCATAGAACACGAGTGATTTTTCAGTGCTAGCCATTATTTGTGCATTTTCATGCATGCTAACTCAAACTTTGCCACAACCAACCTGCTGGGGAAATGTCATACTTCCATTTGACAAATGCAGAGACTGAGGCTGTGACCATTTGTCGGCACTTAGATTTTAATGTGCACACGAATCATCAGGGGGGGCTTGTTAACTTACAGATTCTGATTTCAGCAGGTGTGGGGTCAGGTTCAAGATTTTGCATTTTGAACAGGATCCCTGCTGCTTTTGCAGCTGCCACTGCCCATGGACCATGCTGAGTAGCAAAGGTCTAAGCAGAGCCACTGCTGCTAAGTGG
Organism: Piliocolobus tephrosceles; assembly: GCF_002776525.5. Classification (NCBI taxonomy): domain Eukaryota; kingdom Metazoa; phylum Chordata; class Mammalia; order Primates; family Cercopithecidae; genus Piliocolobus; species Piliocolobus tephrosceles. The sequence continues at coordinate 202,771,171 of NC_045434.1, read as the reverse complement.
CAGAGAACAAAGCGCTCTACCTGGAACCTCTGAGTTCGAGTTCAGGGTTCTTTCCTTTTTTCAGTCCCTTTTGCAAGTCTGCTGCTGGGGATCAAGTGATTGTTCTCTAGATACGCACACATAGGCAAACAGGATTTAGGCAGGCCCCTTGATGCCATCATCAAACATCTATTGAGCCCTGGGAAAGCAAAGGGTAAAGGCTGGTCTGTGGCCAAAAGACTCACAGCCTGGTTTGAGTGGGTGGGGGCAGGGGTCACAGCAGGCTGTGCTGGAGTCTTGCTCCTAAGTTTCAATGTTTGTTTCGTCGGACAGTCATACAACTGTAAGATCATCAGGTAGGTGTCCCATTGGTGCCTTAAATCCATCATGCCCAGGGTGTCACCTCTCTAATCTGCCCGTATGAGCTCCTCCCTGTGTTTCCCGTTTCTGCAGTGGCCGTCATCCTCAGATGGTTGTATGGCCTTCTTTGGCATTTTCTCAGTATATTTATTTATGAAAATGCGAGGGGACCGATTTCACTAGCTCAGAAGCACACTTTGCCCACCTGAAGAAGAGAAATGGAGGTTTAAGCCAGGCGCGGGTTTCTCCCTAGTGGCCTGAATGAAATGGACACCAGAGGGCGCCCCAGAACCACTTTTCCTACAAACGAGGTTTGCACTCTTCCCCCACATTGGCCGTTTTTGCTATAAGACGAGGTCTTTTGGTGATACTTGGCGAGGATTTGAGTCAGTTACAACAGCAAAGTACACAAGCCTGTCTTCTCTTTCTTCTCCTTCCTATTGCTAGCACAGAGCTTGTTCACCTTTTAAAGGTCACAGCGATACATCCCTTTGATTTTTTTTCTTTCTTTTTTTTTTGAGACGGAGTTTCACTCTTGTTGCCCAGGCTGGAGTGCAATGGCACGATCTTGGCTCACTGCAACCTCCGCCTCCCAGGTTCAACGATTATCCTGCCTCAGCCTCCTGAGTAGGTGGGATTACAGGCGTATGCCACCATGCCCGGCTAATTTTGTATTTTTAGTAAAGACTGGGTTTCTCCATGTTGGTCAGGCTGGTCTCGAACTCCCGACCTCAGGTGATCCGCCCACCTTGGCCTCCCAAAGTGCTGGGATTACAGGCGTGAGCCACTGTGACAGGCCATCCCTTTGATTTTCTTTGCTCTCTTCCCTGCCCTCAAGGTCTTGAATGCTGTGCACAGGCCCTGGGAAGGGTGAAGGGAATGGACATTTGTTGAGTGTCCACTGTGAGCTTTGCCCTGTGAAATGCATTGGCAGGTGCTCTGTCATTGAGCAGGTGAATTCCTGGTCCTGTAAGATTTCATCAGCATATAATAGATAATTCTATCTTTAGAAGTAACATCTGCTGAAATAGATTGCTTCCAGAATAGGCTGCATTCCTCCTGGTGGGAATCCTTGAGTGCATTACATTCTTCATGGCTTCAGAATTGGGAGCTTGGAGTCGGCCATCGATGCTGAACCCTTTCCTCCTCCTCTTCCTGTGTCCTCACAGCTGAACTGCCCTGAGCACTCTGGTATTTCCAAGATGACAACCAGCAGGCCTGGTTAACATGGCCATACCAGAGCATGGGTGGCTGATGACAACTTCATGAAGAAATGAAGGGCCAGGGAGTGGGGACACCCCCTCGGGTAGAACATCCCCTCTCTGGCCCCCAGGGGGCTATCAAAGAAGAGGTGTGGATAAGACCATCTAGAGCTGCTTCTCACTCTTAACCCATCTTTGCCAGTGGGGGGGGACTTGAGGCCTGATGACACAGTGGGGACAATATTTTTAGGTTGGTATTTTTCATGCTTTTCACATTAAGCCATATGGCCAGAAATATGCCTTCCAGAGATTGCATTATTTTGGATAAGATTGTAGAATGTTAGAAAAAGAGTCATAGGGCGGGGCACAGTGGCTCATGCCTGTAATCCCAGCACTTTGGGAGGCCGAGGCAGGCGGATCATGAGGTTAGGAGATTGAGACCATCCTGGCTAACACGGTGAAACCCCATCTCTACTAAAAACACAAAAGTTAGCCGGGCATGGTGGTGGGCACCTGTAGTCCCAGCTACTCGGGAGGCTGAGGCAGGAGAACAGTGTGAACCTGGGAGGCGGAGCTTGCAATGAGCTGAGATTGTGCCACTGCACTCCAGTCTGGGTGACAGAGCGAACTCCGTCTCAAAAACAAAAAAGAGTCACAGAAACTTACTGTCATGGAAAATTAAAAGAATTTAATGCTGGAATTGCCGGCAGGGCCACCCATGTCAGACTTGTTCCCAAATTGTTCCAATGCTTAGCACGTTGTCAGCACAAGGTAGGTGATCAGAAAAATAATGAATGAATGAAACTTTAGTGAGTTAAACCCTAGAATGACTGATAGAATTTGAGACTCAGAGAATATTAGAATTATGGGAAAACATTATTCACTTATTCAGAAGAGGGAGCTGAGATCCCAGAAGTTGGTGACAGTCTTCCGGGTGCTGAAGGATCCACGGCTCCTGGGGCAGGGTTCTTTCTACAGAGAAGGGGTAGCCTGGGAGGCTAGTGATGGTCCAGGACACATCTCTGAGCTCTCAAGCAGGAATGGGTTTGCAGGAAAGGAATTTTCCAGAGGGAGGGCCTTTAGTGCCAATGTTCCCCAGGACTGGGACTACAGCAGCCCCAGGCAGGACCTCGAGGGACAGGGAGGAGGCCGAGCACAGCCTCAGCAGGGCGGGGTGGGTCCGGTACACAGCTTGTTGGGGTAATGGGCATATTTGCGGTTGTAGGTGCCCAGGTTGCGACGAAAGCAGAGGGCGGCCCTCTTGTCACACTCGCAGGTCAGCCGCTGGCAGGTGGTCCTGCCGGCTGGATGGGACACAGTGAGTCAGGGACCACAGAAGCTCAGGATATGTGTGAGACAGCTCTTGGCTGCTCCTGGGTCCACGTTCTTGCCCTGGACCAACTCCATTCTGATGGAAGCCCAAGCTCTCGCGTTGTTTCAGGGATGGGTGAGACAAGAGACAAGGGCGGGGTGCACTGTGGCTCGGGACACCAGGGAAGCTGGAAGCTTGCCCTCGCTGTCCCTCCCTGCTCTCAAGCCCACGCTGACTGCCCTTAGCTCTCTCCTGCTTTAGAGACACCACTTGGCTCGCTCTCACTGCCTCCAGCCAGGGGGATTTCTAGGCAACCCCTGCACCCCTGTGTGATGCATTGCTGATGGCGGATTGTGGCCATCAAGCAGAGAGGACAGCTACGAAAATGACAGCAACTCACTCTGATGGCTCTGTGTGCCCCAGAGTGGCGTGGGCCCAGGCTGGAAGCCACCGGGACCAAAGCTGGGGTCTGCTTAGGGCCCTCTGCCTGTCCTCATCAGAGTGGATAGAGCCCAGTTTTCTGCCCATGCCCAGCCTGGGAGTCAGACTTCTACCCTGACCTGCCCTCCCAAGAGCCAGCTGGCATCAGCTCTGTAGGGGCCCAGAAGGCTTCTCCTCTCTCCACTGCAGCTGCCTCTGTCACCTCTGTCTGCAGTGGCTCCAGCTCCCTTTTGCCCCATGACTGTATCTCACAGCTCAGACCAGGTGCCTCATTTCCCCCCTTGAAAGTGAGCCTTCCTCTGCCGTCAGGGCTCTGCCCACGCCTGCTATGTCAGCAATACTCAGGGTTGGAAGGGACTTAACACCAAGCCGGTCAGCCTCTTTTTGGGGGCTCTTTGCAGGAGCTGGACTGAACTGGGGAAGTAGCTATAAGCCTCTCCGTTTTATAGATTAGGAAACAGAGGCTTTCCAGGGATTATATCACTTGTCCAAAGTCACAGGCAGGTGGAAGGTGACGCCCTGAGTAGAATACAGAGCTTGTGTCTCCACCTACCTGCCTCCTCCTTTAACTCCTCCTCCCAGCCCTGATCCTGGCAGGTGGCTGCTCCTGCCTTTCATGGACTCCCAGCGACAGGGACTCAGTACCTGGCACATTGCCCTGCTGAGTTGATGACTGCAGAGGAAATGGAGCCAGCTCTGTCCCGCCCCCAGGACAGAATTTAGAGACCTGAGCTGAGTCTTCTACGACCTCCCGAATCCTTCCGCGCTGAACCATCCGCCCACCAGGCCCTGCCCTTCTTTCAGGCTGCTCCTGGCTTTGTGGCAGGGAGAAAGCTTGGCTCTCCCGTGTGGGGTCTGTGCACACTCTCACTTGGTTTAGGCTGCTTGCCTGGGCCTGGGCCTGGGCCTGGGCCTGGGACTAAAGGAAAGCTAATTGGTCCAAGTGGGCATTGGACATGGCAAAGCTGAGCAAATGGGTCCAGCCTGACAGTCCCAGTGAGGAGTCAGCCTTTGGAAACCACGTCTGCTGTCCCCAAAGCCCAGCTCGTTCTGTCTTAGGGACTTCACCTTTAGCTCCTGCTGAGGCCCTGGGAGGGTGCCTGAGTCCAGCTCCTCTGGGCCCTGGCTCGGCTCAGCTCAGCCCCCTCCGCTCCTCTTTCCAGAGGCTGGAGCTGGGAGATACCTGGGGCTGAGGGCTGCACTGATGGGGTATGGGCTTCTCTAGCCTGGGTGCCCGGTGAACATCTGGGTCTCCACTGTTACATGGTGATGGGAAACCCCATGCCTCCAGCCCATGGTCTGGCTCTGATAAGGCCCAAGGTCACCATCAGGATGGGCTTCCTGTCTTAAGCTGCCTCCACCCACCTCACCACAGGGTGTCTGTGTCACTTCAGGGCTGTCCACCTACCGCAGAAAATGCCATGTTTGCTGACAGAGAAAAGATACTTTTCCAGTTTGGGCTCACAGCCCAGCTTCTCCAGACGTCCGTAGCAGCAGTCGTGGGCGTGGCAGCACCTGTAAAGGTCATGGTCGACCTGGGGGGACCTGTGAGCCAGGCTGGGTTGGACTAGGGGCTGCTCGGGGGCCCAGAGCCCAAAGCGGCCCAGAGGAGAGATCAGCCTGAATTTTCCAGGCGCCCCCCCCTTCTCCCAGGGCCTCAGGATCCTCCAGGATCCCCCAGCTCTTCCATCCCCATGGAGGTCCCCCTGCAGGCAGGCTGCCTCCTCACCAGTCAGTCTTGTCCACCGGCCAGTGGGAGCCGCCGACGCCGCAGTAACAGCCATAGTCGTTGTACTGCAGGGCAGACTTGCCTGTCATCTTCTCGATCATCACCCCGAACTGGACCAGGTTCCCTGTGACCAGGGCCACTGTGGAGAGGGAGAGGGAGGGCCCCACCCTCTGCAGCCAGCTTCCCCGATGTCCCCTCAAATCTGATCACAGGCATCTCTCCAGTTGTCTAGTTAAGCTCAAACCTCCCCAAAGCAACCCACTCTCAACAACAAGCATGGTAATAAGTAATATTGCCAGTGACATCCTTTGCACCTTTATCCCCCTGGTCTTCACCTCCAGTGTGTCGGCCCCTCCAATGTCCCCTCCCACTATTATCTTCTATCTACAACACTATCACTCGTTCACCCCTTCCAGGGGCTCCTCACCAGCCACCAGTCCTAGGTGTCGGCCCTTATCTCACCCAGGAACACTCTGTCCCCCCAAGTCTCATCAGATGGCACAGGACCTGTCTCCTGACCACCTCAGCTGACCTCCCTGAATTCCTCCCGGTGCTCCTGACTCAGCCATGGGGCTGAATCCTGCTCACCTCGGCAGGTTGGAGCCAAACATGGAAGCTAGGGTAGGAGAAGGAGCCCAGGGTGTGCTGTCCAGGATGCTCCAGCCCCTGGCCCATGTCCCTCACCCCTCCCAGCCTGCATTCTCCTCCCCTCTGCTCCAGCCACTGCTGGCTCAGGCAAAACTGGCCTCAGGGTCACCCTGGTGGCAGGAAGGGGGCAGCCTCCAGTGTTTGGCATCCACCATGCCCTCGGTAGGGCCAGGCTCAGGGGCATCTAGGGAGCTTGGGGTTGCCAGATGGGGCAGAAGAAGGCTGAAGCTCACAAAGATCACTTACCCAGGAGGCAAAGGAACACCAGCACGTGGGGAGGTTTCATCCCAGGTTGCGGGGAAGGGAGGTGCACAAGGAGCACAAAAGGCAGAAGAAAGCAACGGGGGCACCTCTGATCTCAGGGTGCCTCCTAATTAGTTAAATACCCAGGTCCTGTCCACTCCCTGTCATTAACCCGTGAGTGCCCAGTGATGCAACGATTCTTCCAGGTCTGACACTTTGGCCAAGTCCCCGGGGAGGGGCCAGCTGGGGCCTGTGGGCTCTGCTTCCAGGCAGTGTAGGGTATGGCGGGCAATCTCATGGCTCTTTATACTCATACCCTTCCCGTAGCCCACCCTTTCCAAGAAATCATCCATTGACCAAGCTGCAAGGTGCGGGCTGTGCCGGGTGCTTGTCATTCTTGGTATCTTTTCCTCATCCCCATTTGACCGAGACTCAGAGAGACTGAAAAACTTCAGTTCTCACAGCCTGGAGGTGCCCAGGGCCAAGTCCGTCCTGTTTCCAAGTTTCCACCCAGGCAGAACCGGAGGCAGGAGACCCCCGGCCTGGCCTGGCGCTTCCCCTCCCCGACCCTCCTGCTCTGGTCTGTGACTGGGATCACTGACCGTGCACCTCCGTCACCGTTCAGGGCCTGGGAGTCTTGGTTCCACTGCATACTAGGCGGCCTTGGGCAGATCCTTTCCCTTGCTTGGAACCTCGGTTTTCCTGCCTGTATTATGGGGATAGAAGGTGTCCCTCTTGCCTCCCGCACAGGAGGATGGAAAACTCACACGCAACCAGGCAGCCAGCCCTCACCAAGTACTGGCTATGCACCTGGCACCGTGCCGAGCCCCTTTCAAGCAGGACCACAGCCCCATCTTACAGAGGAGGAAACTGAGGCACATGTGTAAGTGATGAGCTAGAATTTAAACCCAGGCAACCCAAAGGGCTTCACCTGGGCCAATTCATCCAGCACGAAGTGGAGGCGGTGCCTAGCACCCATGCTACTTTTAGTGGCCCCGACAGAATGTGTTAATTTCTTATCAAAGTAGGAGAAAAACAAGTATCGTCACACCTGGATTATATTTGTCTTCAAACCAACACAGTCATAACATTTAATTTTAATTTTTTTTTTTTATATGGAGGAAGAGCCCACAAAGGCCAATGTGCCCAGGGCCCATGACAACCGGCGTGCTGCAGCCCTGAGCCTAACCAGCAGGCTCCTGGCTTCAGGAGCTGGTCTAGGGCCTGGTAACAGCCTCCCTTCCAGGAGGGGAGACTAAACCCAGTGAGTCTGGGTCTCACCCTACAGGCTGGAAGGAATCCCGACACAAATTCCCTGACCCCAACCAGCCGGAGGATAGAGGCCCGGGGAAGTTTCACCTTGGAGTAAGGAGAGGAGGGCTGAGTGTTAATACTCTTGTGTTAAAAACCTTTTGTTGGCCAGGCACGGTGGTTCACGCCTGTTATCACAGCACTTTAGGAGGCCAGGGCAGGTGGACCACTTGAGGTCAGGAGTTCAAGACCAGCCTGGCTAACATGGTGAAAACCCATCTCTACTGAAAATACAAAAATTAGCCAGGTGTGGTGGCAGGCACCTGTAATCCCAGCTACTTAGGAGGCTGAAGCAGGAGAATTGCTTGAACCTGGGAGGAGGAGGTTGCAGTGAGCTGAGATCACGCCACTGCACTCCAGCCTGGGCGATAGAGTGAGACTGAGTCTCAGAAAAATCAATCAATCAATCAATCAATAAGAGTAAAGCCCAGGAAACCCTTGTCTCCTGCCCCTCCCACTCGTTTCCTGCTAATAACTCCTCCTGGGACTCTTTTCATGCTGGGTCCTTCTCGCCCTGCTTCAGAGAAGACTTCGCGGGAGAGGGTCAGAGAGGTGAGTCCACCTGCCCAGGATCACCTAGCAGCTGTGAGTCATGGTCTCCTGAGAAGGGAGACCTTTGTTCACCATTTCCTTTTGATCTCCTAGCAGCCCCTGGCTCTCCTGGCCTGGGTTACGAGAGCCCAAACAGTGAATCACTGAGGAGTTACCTTCTAAACAACTGAAAATTAGCGTCGATTCCCTGGGAGGTTTGGCCCACAGCCATTCCTGTGGTGGCATAAGGCGTGTTTCCCAGGAAGGGCCAGGTTTCGGAGACGATCCCTTTTGTGACCCATTTTGAATCCTGGCCTGGCTAGGACAGGGCTCCTCCAAGTCCCTGCAGGTCTGTACCTGTAGCAGAAAAGTAAAGACTATAGGGCCAGAGCCAAGCAGAAAAAGCCAGGCAGGCTTCCAGGTGAAGGTGCTCTCAGTTGAGGTTTGAAGCTGGAGTGTTGGTAGGACTTGGACTTGGAGGGCAGTTCAGACATTTGGGGAAAGGTAATTGATTTTATGGTCTTCACCCATTGGCACAATGTGGTAGAAAGCATCAGCAAGACCAGGGCTCGAGTGATGACCCCTGCACTTAGGGGCTATGTGATCTTGGCCAGTCCCATCACTTCTCTGAGCCCAGCTTCATCTTCCATAAAATAGACTGTCCTCTCAAGGTTGTAGACCAGAAGAAAAGGAAATGAAATGGAATATGTAAAGCCTTTGCAGGAGGCCTTGCCCAGGAGCCATAAATATTGGGTCCCTCCTTTTCTCCTTTCCCCAGCCATGGAGGAAGCAGATGCTGTCCCAGGAGCTCAAGGCACTTACTCCTACTGGGGTATAGCATGTGACCCGGCCAGGGCTCCAAGCACTTTGATGGGATTACTGTCCCTACTTGACAGATTTTAACTTTCATGATGGAGGGTTGTTAGGGTAGAGGTGAGTGGAGGGAACAGGGCCCAGCGTCTCAGTGATATCTTTTTTTTTCTTGATATAAACTTGTCCCTTTTAGCTTAGAAGTCACCGTCATCATCATCATCATCATCATCATAATCACTATCAGTATCATCATCATCATCAATATTACCATCATCGTCACCATCACCATCATCACCATCAATATTACCATCATCATCACCATCGCCATCACCATGAATATCATTAATATGGTTTTATCTGTGTCCCTACCCAAATATCACATTGAAATGTAATCCCCAGTGCTGGAGGTGGGGCCTGATGGGAGGTGATTGGATCATGGGGTCGGTTTCTAATGGTTTAGTACCATTCCCCTAGTGCTGTTTTCCTCACAGAGTTCTCATGAGATCTGGTTGTTTAAAAGTGTGTAGCATCTTCCCCCTCCCTCTATTCCTCCTGCTCCAGCCAGGTAAGACATGACTGCTTCCCCTTCACCTTCCACCATGATTGTGTGTTGGGGACCAGCCTCAACACCACCTGTAGGGTACCTGAAGTCCAGTGGCAAAAAGAAATGAGAAAAGACAGGTTAAGAGTTCATAAAGGTGGGAGCCAGGGGGCCAGTTACAAAATGGAGGCTGCAAAAGGCTCAGAGCTCTAGTCTGCACACTATTTATTGAGTACAATCACTTAGATCTAAGAAGCAGATGTTCAGGGTGGAACAGTGAAAGGATGGCAGTGCGTCGTAGGCGTAATTTATAGCAATAGCAGTTTAAATGAATCTCCTTTATGCTCAAACAGTATATCTTTAACTTATCGGAGAGTAGCTAGTGGGAGTGGGCTTAACTAGGAGCCTGCGTGTCTCTCCGCTTTCCAGTGCTTCAAAGGAGTGTCTTTCTCCTTGAACACAGTGTTTACAAATAAGAGAGTGGGTCTTGCTCTGAGCATGGGAACATGACGGCAGTTAGGAGGCTTTCCTCCTCAGAGGCCTCTCGTGGCTTTCCACAACTTATTGTCCTATATTTTTATGGCCAGTTTATACAGGTACCCCAGAAGCCCTTTTCCCAACATACCCCCCTTTTTTCTTTTTTTAAATCTGCCATTGCTATTATGGCTTGTTCGTGGTGTCTTTTTTTTTTTTTTTTTCAGAGGCGTCTTTCACATCTGTAGACTAAAAGCAAACAGTGTAAACAGATACACATTAAAGCACAATTTGCAATAGTTGATCCTCCAATGATCTTAATTCATTTAAGAGGATTTACCTTTGAAAGTCCATCAGCAGCTCCAGTGACAGTGCTAGTCCTAGGCAGGAGAGTTAAATGAGCCTGAGATGCTTTAAAAACCTGTTCCTTAAATTTGGCTATATTTAATGTTAAATTTTTATTCTTTCCTTCCAGATGATGTCTAACTTTTTTTCTAATGATGTTTAGTAGCATTATACAAATGGGGAGTTATGCAGAAATCAGAAGTATTCCAATTACATTGCATTTGCAAACGATGCTCTAAGCTCATTATACGATCTCTTATCTAAATAACAGTCTAAGAACATTTGTTTGATCTGCCAATTGTTGGTCTATCCGGGTCTGAGAATTCTACAATTTTGAGGAATTCTTTTGTCAATTATTTACATATTTTGCAGTTTGAACAGAGGAGTGTAAAGCAATTCTAGCAGCTGCAGCAGTAACTGTGACTGCAATAAGGCCTACAATGACTGCTGTAAGGGTAAAAATAAATTTTTTTGTTCTGGTAAACATCCTTTTAACATTTCTGTGATGATATCAATGGAAGGAGAGGCTTCTTAAAGTCTATTGAGGGAAACCAGTATCCAAACTCCTTCTCTAGCAACACAGATGTTTTTACACCAAACATGGAATCAATACAGGTGAAAAGGTGACAGTTTTGACAAGTAATAGTTTGAGAATTAGGTCGAATATCAGTACTTCCAACCATCAACATAAAAGGAGGCTTGACACAACTTTGAATGGGCACCGTTTGGTTGGAAGAAAACTGGTACACAAATTGAAGTCTCTCACTTTTTTTGAGATAATAGTTTTCTTCCTAAACCTGAATATGAGATTGGGCCATCATTAACGTCCGTAATTTGGGATGTTCAGGGTCTATTATTGCATTAATCATTTTCGGATGTGGGCCAGCCATACCAAAATCAGTCCAAATTATGGGAAACGGGGCACGTTTTTTAGTGTAAATAGTGTCATCTTTTTGACAGTATAGTTTCTGTTTTAGTCCTGTCTTGGATCTATTATTCTGATTGGTACAATTAGCTGCAAAGGGTCCCCTTAGGGGACCCATCAATGACGATTCCATAGGAATTATTTTGTAGTACCACAGCATGATCAGAGATGCAATTTTTCCAAATCAATATTTCTAAATTCTTTGACCATTGTTGTGGTTGTTGACACCTCTCTTTTCTGGGCTTGAACTGTTTTAATTGAACCAAACTTTGTGAATGATCCAGGCTCCATCCACAAAATAAATGATAGGATACTGATCTTTGATTATGACCTGGAATTTTAACTAGCCAATGTTGTCGGTAGCCTTTTAAGCAACCGATAGCCGTCCCTATGCAAAGAGAGGGGAAGTGATAACCTGTGGACACATTTATTAACATTCCTTCCTTGTCTGGGTGACAGGGCCCACGAGTATCTGTAGACTGAGGCATCCAAACACTATCATTAACATAAACCTTAACTGGGGGTTCCAACTATGTGACAGGCCTAATTAAAGGTGGAAATGGGACATATGCCTAATAGGTATAATTTTGGTCTGCTGTACCCACAGGGAGACTTATTGCCATAGTAATTACCACAGTTATAACCACTATCAGGTTACTTGAGGTTAGTGGTTTTTTTGTGCCTTTAGGTTTTTTTCTGCAAGCTGGGTCAGCCTCTTGATCTATCCTCAAATCGGTGGGCTTGCTTGATGGGTTTTGTTGGTCTTTTTTAAAATAAATTATTATTATACTTTAAGTTCTAGGGTACATGTGCACAACGTGCAGGTTTGTTACATATGTATATGTGTGCCATGTTGGTGTGCTGCACCCATTAACTCATCATTTACATTAGGTATATCTCCTAATGCTATCCCTCCCCACTCCCCCAACCCCATGACAGGCCCTGGTGTGTGATTTTCCCTACCCTGTGTCCAAGTGTTCTCATTGTTCAATTCCCACCTATGAGTGAGAACATGCAGTGTTGGTTCTGTCCTTGTGGTAGTTTGCTCAGAATGATGGTTTCTAACTTAATCCATGTCCCTATAAAGGACATGAACTCATCCTTTATATGGCTGTGTAGTATTCCATGGTGTATATGTGCCACATTTTCTTAATCCAATCTGTCACTGATGGACAATTGGGTTGGTTCCAAGTCTTTGCCAAGTCTTTGTTTATTGTGCCTCTATAAGCATACGTGTGCATGTGTCTTTATAGCAGCATGATTTATAATCCTTTGGCTATATGCCCAGTAATGGGATGGCTGGGTCAAATGGTATTTCTAGTTCTAGATCCTTGAGGAATCACCACACTGTCTTCCACAGTGGTTGAACTAGTTTACAGTCCCACCAACAGTGTAAAACCTTTCCTATTTCTCCACATCCTGTGCAGCACCTGTTGTTTCCTGACTTTTTAATGATCACCATTCTAACTGGTGGGAGATGGTATCTCATTGTGGTTTTGATTTGCATTTCTCTGATGGCCAGTGATGTTGAGAATTTTTTCATGTGTTGGCTGCATAAATGTCTTCTTTTGAGAAGTGTCTGTTCATATCCTTTGTCCACTTTTTGATGGGGTTGTTTCATTTTTTCTTGTAAATTTGTTTAAGTTCTTTGTAGATTCTGAATATTAGCCCTTTGACAGATGGGTAGATTGTAAAAATTTTCTCCCATTCTGTAGATTGCCTGTTTATTCTGATGGTAGTTTCTTTTGCTGTGCAAAAGCTCTTTAGTTTAATTAGATCCTATTTGTCAATTTTGGCTTTTGTTGCCATTGCTTTTGGTGTGTTAGTCATGAAGTCCTTGCCCATGCCTATGGCCTAAATGGTATTGCCTAGGTTTTCTTCTAGGGTTTTCATGGCTTTAGGTCTAACATTTAAATCTTTAATCTGTCTTGAATTAATTTTTGTATAAGGTGTAAGGAAGGGATCCAGTTTCAGCTTTCTACATATGGCTAGCCAGTTTTCCCAGCACCATTTATTACATAAGGAATCCTTTCCCCATTTCTTGTTTTTATCAGGTTTGTCAAAGAGCAGATGGTTGTAGATGTGTGGTATTATTTCCAAGGGCTCTATTCGGTTCCATTGGTCTATATCTCTGTTTTGGTACCAGTACCATGCTGTTTTGATTACTGTAGACTTGTAGTGTAGTTTGGAGTCAGGTAGCGTGATGCTTCCAGCTTTGTTCTTTTTGCTTAGGATTGTCTTGACAATGCGGGCTCTTTTTTGGTTCCATATGAATTTTAAAGTAGTTTTTTCCAATTCTGTGAAGAAAGTCATTAGTAGTTTGATGGGGATGGCATTGAATCTATAAATTACCTTGGGCAGTATGGTCATTTTCACAATATCGATTCTTCCTATCCTTGAGCAGGGAATGTTCTTCCATTTGTTTGTGTCCTCTTTTATTTTGTTGAGCAGTGGTTTGTAGTTCTCCTTGAAGAGGTCCTTCACATCTCTTGTAAGTTGGATTCCTAGGTATTTTATTCTCTTTGTAGTAATTGTGATTGGGAGTTCACTCATGATTTGGCTCTGTGTTTGTCTGTTATTGGTGTATAGGAATGCTTGTGATTTTCATGCATTGATTTTGTATCCTGAGACTTTGCTGAAGTTGCTTATCAGCTTAAGGAGATTTTGGGCTGAGACGATGGGGTTTTCTAAATATACAATCATGTCATCTGCAAACTAGAACAATTTGACTTCCTCTTTTCCTAATTTAATATGCTTTATTTCTTTCTCTTGCCTGATTGCCCTGGCCAGAACTTCCAACACTGTGTTGAATAGGAGTGGTGAGAGAGGGCATCCCTGTCTTGTGCCAGTTTTCAAAGGGAATGCTTCCAGTTTTTTCCCATTCAGTATGCTATTGGGTGTGGGTTTGTCATAAATAGCTCTCATTATTTTGAGATACGTTCCACCAATACCTAGTTTATTGACAGTTTTTAGCATGAAGGGCTGCTGAATTTTGTTGAAGGTCTTTTCTGCATCTATTGAGATAATCATGTGGTTTTTGCCTTTGATTCTGTTTATATGCTGGATTACATTTATTGATTTGCATATGTTGAACCAGCCTTGCATCCCAGGGATGAAGCCAACTCGATCATGGTAGATAAGCTTTTTGATGTGCTGCTGGATTTGGTTTGCCAATATTTTATTGAGGATTTTTGCATCGATGTTCATCAGGGATATTGGTCTAAAATGTCTCTGCCAGGCTTTGGTATCAGGATGATGTTGGCCTCATAAAATGAATGAGGGAGGATTCCCTTTTTTTCTATTGATTGGAATAGTTTCAGAAGGAATGGTACCAGCTCCTCTTTGTACCTCTGGTAGAATTCGGCTGTGAATCCGTCTGGTCCTGGAGTTTTTTTGGTTGGTAGGCTGTTAATTATTGCTTCAATTTCAGAACCTGTTATTGGTCTATTCAGGGATTCAACTTCCTCCTGGTTTAGTCCTGGGGGGTGTATGTGTCCAGGAATTTATCCATTTCTTCTAGATTTTCTAGTTTATTTGCATAGAGGTGTTTATAGTATTCTCTGATGGTAGTTTGTATTTCTGTGGGATCGGTGGTGATATCCCCTTTACCATTTTTTTATTGCGTCTATCTGATTCTTCTCTCTTTTCTTCTTTATTAGTACTGCTAGTGGTCTATCAGTTTTGTTGATCTTTTAAAAAAAACAGCTCCTGGATTCATTGATTTTTTGAAGGGTTTTTTTGTGTCTCTATCTCCTTCAGGTCTGCTCTAATCTTAGTTATTTCTTGCCTTCTGCTAGTTTTTCAATGTGTTTGCTCTTGCTTCTCTAGTTCTTTTAATTGTGATGTTAGGATGTCAATTTTAGAACTTTCCTGCTTTCTCTTATGGGCATTTAGTGCTATAAATTTCCTTCTACACACTGCTTTAAATGTGTCCCAGAGATTCTGGTATGTTGTGTCTTTTTTCTCATTGGTTTCAAAGAACATCTTTATTTCTGCCTTCATTTCTTTATGTACCCAGTAGTCATTCAGGAGCAGGTTGTTCAGTTTCCATGTAGTTGAGCGGTTTTGAGTGAGTTTCTTAATCCTGAGTTCTGGTTTGATTGCACTGAGGTCTGAGAGACAGTTTGTTATAATTTCTGTTCTTTTGGATTTGCTGCAGAGTGCTTTACTTCCAACTATGTGGTCAGTTTTGGAATAAGTGTGATGTGGTGCTGTGAAGAATGTATATTCTGTTGATTTGTGGTGGAGAGTTCTGTAGATGGCTATTAGGTCCACTTGGTACAGAGCAGAGTTCAATTCCTGGATATCCTTGTTAACTTTCTGTCTCATTGATCTGTCTAATGTTGATACTGGGGTGTTAAATTCTCCCATTATTATTGTCTAAGTCTCTTTGTAGGTCTCTAAGGACTTGCTTTATGAATCTGGGTGCTCCTGTATTGGGTGCATATATGTTTAGGATGGTTAACTCTTCTTGTTGAATTGATCCCTTTACCATTATGTAATGGCCTTCTTTGTCTCTTTTGATCTTTGTTGGTTTAAAGTCTGTTTTATCAGAGACTAGAATTGCAATCCCTGCTTTTTTTGCTTTCCATTTGCTTGGCATATCTTGCTCCATCCCTTTATTTTGAGCCTATGTGTGTCTCTGCACATGAGATGGGTCTCCTGAATACAGCACACTGATGGGTCTTGACTCTTTATCCAATTTGCCAGTATGTGTCTTTTAATTGGAGCATTTAGCCCATTTACATTTAAGGTTAACATTGTTATGTGTGAATTTGATCCTGTCATTATGATGTTAGCTGGTTATTTTACTTCTTAGTTGATGCAGTTTCTTCCTAGCATTGGTGGTATTTACAATCTGGCATGTTTTTGCAGTGACTGGTACTGGTTGTTCCTTTCCATGTTTATTGCTTCCTTCAGGAGCTCTTGTAAAGCAGGCCTGGTGGTGACAAAGTCAGCATTTGTTTGTCTGTAAAAGATTTTATTTCTCATTCACTTATGAAGCTTAGTTTGGCTGGACACGAAATTCTGGGTTGAAAATTCTTTTCTTTAAGGACGTTGAATATTGGCCACCACTCTCTTCTGGCTTGTAGTGTTTCTGCCGAGATATCCGCTGTTAGTCTGATGGGCTCCCGTTTGTGGGTAACCCGACCTTTCTCTCTGGCTGCCCTTAACATTTTTCCCTTCATTTCAACTTTGGTGAATCTGACAATTATGTGTCTTGGAGTTGCTTTTCTTGAGGAGTGTCTTAGTGATGTTCTCTGTATTTCCTGAATTTGAATGTTGGCCTGCCTTGCTAGGTTGGGGAAGTTCTCCTGCATAATATGCTAAGGAGTGTTTTCCAACTTGGTTCTATTCTCCCCGTCACTTTCAGGTACACCAAACAGACGTAGATTTCATCTTTTCACATAGTCCCATATTTCTTGGAGGCTTTGTTCATTTCTTTTTATTCTTTTTTTTCTCTAAACTTCTCTTCTCACTTCATTTCATTCATTTGATCTTCAATCACTTATACCCTTTCTTCCACTTGATCAAATTGGCTACTGAAGCTTGTGCATGCATCACATAGTTCTCGTGCCATGGTTTTCAGCTCCATCAGGTCATTTAAGGACTTCTCCAGACTGTTTATTCTAGTTAGCCATTCATCTAATCTTTTTTCAAGGTTTTTAGCTTCTTTGCAATGAGTTCAAACATCCTCCTTTAGCTCAGAGAAGTTTGTTATTGCTGATCATCTGAAGCCTTCTTCTCTCAACTTGTCAAAGTTATTCTCTGTCCAGCTTTGTTCCATTGCTGGCAAGGAGCTGTGTTCCTTTGGAGGAGAAGAGGAGCTCTGATTTTTAGAATTTTCAGCTTTTCTGCTCTGGTTTCTCCCCATCTTTGTGGTCTTATCTACATTTTGTCTTTGATGATGGTGATGTACAGATGGGGTTTTGGTGTGGATGTCCTTTCTGTTTGCTAGTTTTCCTTCTAACAGTCAGGACCCTCACCTGCAGGTCTGTTGGAGTTTGCTAGAGGTCCACTCCAGACCCTGTTTGTCTGGGTATCACCAGCAGAGGCTGCAGAACAGCAAATATTATAGAATGGCAGATGTTGCTGCCTGATTATTCCTTTGGAAGCTTCGTCTCAGAGGGGCACCAGGCTGTATGAAGTGTCAGTTGGCCCCTACTGGGAGGTGTCTCCCAGTTAGGCTACTCAGGGGTCAGGGACCCACTTGAGGATGCAGTCTGTCCATTCTCAGATCTTAAACTCCATGTTGGGAGAACCAGTATTCTCTTCAAAGCTGTCAGACAGGGACGTTTAAGTCTGCAGAAGTTTCTGCTGCCTTTTATTCAGCTATACCCTGCCCCCAGAGGTGGAGTCTACAGAGGCAGGCAGTCTTCCTTGAGCTGTGGTGGGCTCCACTCAAGGTTCGAGGTTGCCGGCCGCTTTGTTTACCTACTCAAGCCTCAGCAATGGTGGATGCCCCTCCCCCAGCCTCTGCCACCTTGCAATTCAATCTCAGACTGCTGTGCTAGCAGTGAGCAAGGCTCCGTGGGCGTGGGACCCTCTGAGCCAGGCGCGGGATATAATATCCTGGTGTGCATTTGCTAAGGCCATTGGAAAAGCACAGTATTAGGGTGGGAGCATCCCGATTTTCCAGGTACAGTCTGTCACAGCTTCTCTTTTCTAGGAAAGGGAATTCCCAGACCCCTTGCACTTTCTGGGTGAGGCAATGCCCTGTCCTGCTCCATGAGCTGCACACCCTGTCTGACAAGTCCCAGTGAGATGAACCCGGTACCTCAGTTGGAAATGCAGAAATCACCGTCTTCTGCGATGCTCACACTGGGAGCTGCAGACTAGAGCTCTTCCTATTCAGCCATCTTGGAACCTCCCTCCTTGTTGGTCTTCATCTGGCTAGCTGAAATGTTCATTCAAGCCATCAGGTGTGCTTGGAGGTAGAGATCTTGGTTCCAAAATCCTTTTCTCTTCATTGGAATTTTGCTCATGGTAAAGTTTAAGATGTCTTGTAGGTACCTAAACTGGAAGCTGTTTTTCTCTTGGGGAAATAAAAGCAAACCCTCTTCCCCAAATTATAACTCTCCCTTTTTCCTAGGTCTTTGTTTTAAAGTCCTTCCACCACACAGGTTTTGCCTCATGAACATTTACCTTCTGTCCTGTTAAATGTTGTTCAGTTGCTGTAGTAACCTGATTCCAAGAGATATTCAAAAAATTTAAGGTAACAAGAGCCAATTGTAATTGCATATGAGGGGTGGAATATTCCTCATCTCCCTCTATTTTCTGTTTATGTAATTGCATTTTTAAGTTTGATTGGTTTGCTGAGCAATCGCTTGCCCTTGAGAATTATAGGGGATACCTGTACTGTGTTCAATGCTCTTTTGTTTTAAAAATGTTTGGAAAGATTTACTACAGTAGCCTGGTCCATTGTTTGTTTTTAATATTTGTGGAATTTCTACGACAGCAAAACAGGAAAGCAAGTGTCTTTTTATATGTGCTGCAGTCTCGCTGGTTTGGCAAGTAGCCCATATAAAATGAGAATATGTATCTATGGTCACATGGACATAGAAAGTTTGCCAAATGCAGGAACATGGGTGATATCCATTTGTCAGATCATGTTAGGTGTCAACCCTCAAGGGTTTACACCAGTTTCTTGATGTGGTAGTTGTAGTACCTGACGTAGCTGACACTGAGGACAATGTTGTGCAATGTCCTTGACCTGTTTTCACATAATTTGATATTTGTTTTTAAGTCCTGCTGCGCTAAGGTGTGTTAATGAGTGGAAACTTTAGGTATCAGTATGTATGGGGGAAAGCAACAAGTCAGCTTGCTCATTTAGCCTCAGTCAAGCATCCTGGAAGATTGGTATGTGCTCAGATATGAGTTAAATAGAAAGGAAAATCCTGAGTATGCACAGTTGTTTGTAAAGAGTTGAACAATGATAAAGCTGTTCATCAATAATATATTTAAGGAAGGCAGTTTCAATATGCTGAGTAGCTTGTACAACATAAGCTGAATCTGAAAGAATATTAACTGGCTGATTAAAATCTTTTAATACTGTAATCACTGCCTGCAATTCAGCTCTTTGGGCAGAGGAAAAGTTATGATGTGTTTTTGTTGTTTTGACCCTTCTTACATTGTTTTTTAGTATGTCCCATTTGTCCACAATTTTAACAGGACCCTGAGAACTTTTGTGTTATTTCTAAACTTTTAAACCTGCCATTGCCTAGGCTAGGAGATTAGTTTTGTATACATGTCCTCCAATGCCATCACAGGCTTTAATATATTCACTTAATACCTTGTCTTTTGATGCTTTTCCTTTAACAGGTGTAATGGCTGGCTGGCACTCAGAATTAGCATTCTCAAAGGCCAATAGTTGGACAATTGTCTCTTGGGTGGGTGCATCCAGGATAACCTTTTGAGCTGCATCATGCATGTGGGCAATGAAGTCCAGATAAGATTCCTTAGGGCCTTGTCTGACTGAATTAAAGGAGGGATATGTAACACCGGGATCCTGAATCTTCTCCCAGGCCCTCATACACACTGATCTGATTTATGCAATGGTTTCATCATTCATCACTATCTGTTGTTCTATTGTACCCCAGGCTTGTACTATTCTAAGCAATTGATCAGAGGTAATGTTAACAGGAGGCTGAGATCTAGCATTTCTATGCACCTGATTAGTGGCCTCATCTGTCCAACAAGCCTTAAATTGTGAAAATTGAGAAGGGGATAAAGTAGACTGAGCTAATGTCTCCCAATCATAGGGGCACAGACATTTGTCATAAGCCACAGCCTGTAATAAAGTCTGAACATAAGGTTAGTTAGGTCCATACTGCCCTATTGTTTGTTTTAGATCTTTTAATATTTTAAAAGGAAAAGGTTCCCAGTGAGCCTGAGCATGCCCCCCAGCCTGCTGAGGTGGTATCATAGTCACTGGAAACTGCCAACTCTCCAAGTCCCCACTTTCTCTTGCCTGATGAATGGAAGCCTTTATGGCCCTTTCTCCATAGTGAACTGCAGGATAAGCCTGAATTGCCCCCTCTCCATAATGAACGCAGGTCGGGCAATAATGGGCGCAGCGAGCTGAGTCTTGATTCCCTCCCCCTGCACTCACTCGGCTGAGGAGGAGGTGGCCGTTCCAGACATTCCTCTGAAGGAGCTTGGGCTGAACAATTTTCTGAGTAGGTTTAGGGAGACTGGGGGGATTGGCAGAAATCACCTCCGGACTCTCTTTTTTGTTGGTACTTGGTAGAGGTGATTCAGAGTCCTGATCATTAAACTCCTCTCTCACCTCCTCTGACTCAGCCTCATCATCTGTCTGAAAAGTCTCCAGTGCTGCCTGCATCAGTGACCAAACTGACTAAACAGGCAAAGGATTTCCTTTTCCTTTCTATGTTCTCTTTTAAGGTCCTTTCCAACTTTTCCAGTCTTTTAATTCCAAAGTTCCCTGTTCCAGGAACCAAGGGCAAAATTGTTCCACAGCATGAAACAAATCCATAAGATTTTCTGTATCAACTTTTATCCCACCACACTTCAAGAGCTGCTGTAGCAAGCTCAAATACATGGTGTACTTACTTTCAGTTTGTCCCATTTGTGTCCCTAGCTTTCTCCGAGTGCCCTGCTTACCTGCAGAGCTTAAAACTTTTTCGTCCTCGGGAGTCCTTTGTCCTTCACTCCTCCATTTCACACACTCGAATGTTCCTTCACCGGATTCTTTCAGGCCCCACGTTGGGCGCCAGAATGTTGGGGACCAGCCTCAACACCACCCATAGGGTACCCAAAGTGTGGTGGTGACAAAGGAATGAAAAAAGACAGGTTAAGAGTGGGAGCCAGGGGGCCAGTTGCAAATTTCGCTCTGAGCATGGGAATATGATGGCAATTAGGAGGCTTTCCTCCTCAGAGGCCTCTTGTGGCTTTCCACAACTTATTGTCCTATATTTTTATGGCCAGTTTATACAGACACCCCACAAGCCCTTTTACCAACAAATGTAAGTTTCCTGAGGCCTCCTGAGAAGCAGAAGCCATTATACTTCTTGTACAGCCTACAGAACCTCTTTTCTCTATAAATTACTCAGTTTCAGGTATTCCTTTATAACAATGCGAGAATAGATTAATACAATTACCATCATCATCATCATCATCACCATTAATATCACTATCCTTATCACCATCATCATTATCAACATCACCATCATTATAGTCACCATCACCATAATTATCACCATCAACATCACCATCATTGCCATCAACATCATCATTATCACCATCACCATCATCATCATAATCACTAACAACATCACCATGATCATCACCATCACCATTATCATCATCATAATCATCATCAATTTACCCTCATCATACTCACCATTATTATCACTGTCATCACCATCACAATCATTACCACTAACATCACCACCACCACCATCATCATCACTACCACCATCATCATCACCACCACCATCATCATCATTATCCTAACAATAAAAATGGCAGAACAAATGAGTCTCATTTGTTAATGCCCTGCATGGTAGCACTGTGCTGAGGGCCCTTATCTGCTACATCTTATCACTTGTCACAGCCTTGTGTTGCTTCCCTCAGACCTTTAAGAATTTCTAAGCAAAATGGGATAACCTTATTCCTGGAAGAATTAATTGCTTCTTCAGTCAATAAACTATACTGAGGACCTACTATGTGGTGGGCATCCATCAGAGAGCAAAACCAGGTGTGGTTCCTGCCCTCATGGAGCTTACAGTCCACTGGGGAGATAGATATTACTCATTACATACTGAATGGACACTTACAAATAGAGATAAGTAGCTTGATAGAAAGTTCCATGGGGTGGGCCGGGTGTGGTGCCTCACACCTGTAATTCCAGCACTTTGGGAGGCTGAGGTGGATGGATCACAAGATCGGGAGTTTGAGACCAGCCTGGCCAATATGGTAAAACCCCATCTCTACAGAAAATACAAAAATTAGCTGGGTGTGGTGGTGCGGGCCTGTAGTCCCAGCTACTTGGGAGGCTGAGGCAGAAGAATTGCTTAAACCCAGGAGGCAGAGGTTGCAGTGAGCCAAGATTGCACCACTGGACTCCAGCCTGGGTGACAGAGTGAGACTCCATCTCAAAAAAAAAAAAAGTCCCATGGGGCTGTGAGAGTGTTTTATGGGGCTGTCTCTTCTGGGCAGGGAGTCAGTGAATACTTCTCTGTGGAAGAAATGATTGACCAGGGAATCTCAAAAAGTTCCCTGGGTAGAGAAAGAAGTAGAGAGAGTTTAAATGGAGGAACAGCCTGTGCAAAGGCCCTGTGGTCCGAGGGAGATGGCACCCAGGAAAGGCTGAAAGGAAGCTGAGGACCTGGGGCTGGTGGGGGGTGGGCCTGGAAGGGCATGATTTGCTGGGAAGCTGACCCTGGGACCTTGACCTCCCATTCCCTCGACAGAAAGGCTTTTGCTTGAGCGTTTCAAGTGGCCTAGAGCCTGCAGGTAGTGGCGAGGACCAGGGAGTCCCCCAGGAGAATGGGACGCTTTTCTGACAGACCCTGTGCTATTTTCATCCTGGTATTGCTCCCCGCAGCAGGGAGCCTCTGTGGGCACCCAAAGGCCTGGGAGGCTTGTCCCTCTAGTAGGAAGAAACTTTGCACGGCTGTCATCACACAGCTGGGCTCCCCTGTCTGTGATGGAAAGTAAAGAATGGGAGTCCATGGCATGGGGTTGTTGTCATCTTTTAGAAGGTCACCAACATCTTTGTTAAGTGGCACAGCTGGGCCTGGTTGGTCTTTGTCCAGGGAACAATGGAGCGCCAGTGAGGGCACCACTCCTTCAGAATCTAAGGAGTCTGAGACACAGGAAAGAATCTCACACGGGGTAGCGAGAGATGAGGCTTCTGGCTCTGTCCCTAGCCTTGGGAGGCACCCCCGGGCCTCTGTTTTCTCATCTGAGAGAAACTGCAGGCGCCCATGCAGTTCTAAATCGTGCCATAGCCTTGGCTCTGGTGGGATCTTTAGTGGGGGATGACAGATGGGAAAGAGGCTGGGTTCCAGTAATCTGTTGCTAGTGACAAGCCACCCCCAAACACAGTGGCTTTTTAAAGCAACAGCATTTTTTTTTTTTGAGACAGAGTCTCACTCTGTCACCCAGACTGGAGTGCAGTGGCATGGTCTCGGCTCACTGCAACCTCTGCCTCCCGGGTTCAAGTGATTCTCCTGCCTCACCCTCCCAAGTAGCTGTGATTACAGGTGTGAGCCACTATGTCCGGGCTAATTTTTTTTTTTTTTTTGTATTTTTAGTAGAAAAGGGGTTTCACCATGTTGGCCAGGCTGGTCTCAAACTCCTGACCTCAAATGATCTGCCTGCCTCAGCCTCCCTAAGTGCTGGGATTACAGGCGTGAGCCACCACACCCAGCCAACAACAGCAATTCTTGGGGTCAGTTGTATTTCTCACAATTCTTGGGGTCAGTTGTATGGTTCCTTTGTTGGCGTCCCCTGGGCTTGCTCAGACGGCTGTCATCCGTTGGATGGCCAGCTTGGCTGGAAGGTCCAAGATGACCCCACTGCCATGTCTGGTAGCTGGTGCTGGCTGTCAGCTGGGGCACCTCAATGCCCTTCCTCCACTAGGATGAGGGGTGTGCCACTCCTTCATGTGGCTTGATGGGCTTCCAAGAGGGCAAAGGCAGAAGCTGCTTCACCTCTGGAAGCCCAGGCCCGGGGACCCACCCACAGTAGTGTTTTGCCACATCCATTTGATCAAAGCAAGTTACAATGCCAGTCCAGATGCAAGGGGCCTGAGAAATAGATGCCACCTCTGAAGATGGGGAGTAACAAAGTCACATTACAAAGAAGCTTACCTGCTGGGATGGGAGGCATTTGTGGCCATTAAACAATTTATCACAGACTGATGGGAAAAGCACCATTCTCTGGGATAGCTTCAAAATGACTCATACCAGGCATTGGCAAACTTCTTCTGTAAATGGCCAAATAATATATATTCTAAGCCTTTATGGGCCATATGGTCTGTTGCACTACTCAACTCTGTCCTTGTGGCTCAAGAGCAGCCATAGGCAATAGGTAATCCAAAGGGCATGACCGTGTACCAATAAAACTTTATTTACAATAAAAACAGGCTGGATTTGGCTCATGGGCCATAGTTTGCCAGTCCCTGACTTACACACACACATTGATGATTACCCTGGGAGCATCTTGAGGGCAGGAACAATATTTCATAGAGATTTTGTAGAGATTCATGTCCCTGCTTTTAGACATGTTAAGTTCCTGGAGCCCATTACGTTTCGGCTTATTCATTCTTTCAGTAAATATTATTGGGCGCTTACTATGTGAGGTGCTATTCTAGGCACAGGGCAAGGAAGACAGACAGTTCACTTGCCTTCTCAGAGCTTGCATGCCACTGGTTGTAAGGAACAGAAAAAAATGACTTAACCATTACAGGGAATTTTGGCACAAGTAACTGAAGAGTCCATAGGTAGATCAGCCTTCAGGTTAGGTTTGATCGGGACTCAGGTTCAGTTTCTCTGTGATTTTCCACTTGCTTCTGCTTTCCTCCACATATTGGATTTGTCCCCTTTATTCTGAGTTTTATTTTGCCAACAGTAGCGATATGAGCACCAGCCAGTGGCTTCCCAGGGCTACCTGCTCCCTTGTTCTCATTCAAGAGAGAGACCTCTTCCTCCACCATCAGCAAGAGCTCTAACGGGCTCACCTTAGGTCCTTTGCTGACGGACTCAATTCTTGTGCTTGGAAAAGTGGAAAGTGGTAGTTGGCTTAGATTTGGATTACCATGACCAGTGACCCCTGATGGCTTGCACTCATCAGAGCCCACTTCCTGGGACTAAGCCTGGGGCCAGTCCCGTTTCCTGCTGAAACAATGGGTGAAGGACAGGATGTATGTCAGAGAGGCCATCACAGTAAATAGGAGCCATTGCTAAGCAAAAGTCACAATCTATCTTCCAGGTATTCCATAGGAATCAAAGCACGAGGGGTCAAAGCAACAAGCAGTGAAGTACAGAGGGTTATTAGGTGGTGTCAGAGGAGCAGGGCAGTGAGACATGAATGGTCAAAGCTGGAACTGGCTTCTACTTATAGGCCTTGGGTGTATCAGGCCCGAAGAGGCCTTAGAGATTATGTCATCCAAACCTCTCGTAGTATATAAGGGGAAACTGAGGCCTAGAGAGGAGTAGGGATTTGCTGAAAGTCACTCAGGGAGTTAGTGGCCAAATTTGAGGTAAAATTTGGGTCTCTTGCCTTTCTGTTTCTTTGTTTCTCCCTCACATTGAGCACAAGCCCCTGCAATTAGCAGGTATTCAGTAAAGATGTTGATTTGCTTTGCTTCCAATTATGGCGAATCCATGCATGGGGAGGGGGTATATTCACAGTAGATGTATCTCAAGACATTCACGAATCTCCAAATTTACAGCTGATAGCAGGCTGCCTATTAACATACCATGATAACATACCATGATAACATGCATCGACTTTGGATAAACAGACCTGAGTTAAAGTCCCAGTTCTGCCACTTATAAGTTCTGTGACCTTGAATAAGTTACTCAGCCCCTCTGAGAACCCTGCACACTCAGGGCCTGGCAGATTGGACATACATGAGGCATAACTGAAAACCATTAAGTAACCCCTCACACTGAATAACTGCCCAGGCAAAAGACAAGCAGAGAAGAAAGAGCCACATTGCAGTAGAGATGCTGGGGACTGGCTCAGTGGGTTGCCCAGCACAGCCTATGAAACATGATAGTTGTACACACCAGCCTTCTTTTAAATCCTCATCTGCTGGTGGCTCATGCCTGTAATCCCAGCACTTTGGGAGGCTGAGGCGGGCGGATCACTTGAGGTCAGGAGTTCGAGACCAGCCTGACCAACATAGCGAAACCCTGTCTCTACTAAAAATACAATAAAAAATTAGCAGGGCGTGGTGCTGGGTGACTGTCACACCAACCACTCGGGAGGCTGAGGCAGGAGAATCGCTTGAACTGGGCGGGGGAGGTTGCAGTGAGCCAAGATGGCGCCATTGCACTCCAGCCTGGGCAACAGAGCTAGAGCTAGACTCCGTCTCAAAAAAAAAAAAAAATTCCTTATCTGAACCCTGTTCCTTTCTGGCCAGGAACAGTTCCCTGGAATGTTGTGGCTCACACTCTGCTCTTTAACCAGGTAACTCCTTCTGTCTCGGCACTGACGTCACTTCACCAAATAAGCCATATTAGTTAAGATAATGCTAGTGGCTGCGACAAACAACTCCTCAAGTTTCGGTGACTTAACACAAGTTTATTTGCCTTTCATGTAACAGGAGAATGCAGGTTGGCGAAGGTTGAAATGGGGTCATGGGGTGGGGCACGCTGCCCGTGCCGCCTTTCAGGGATCCAGGTTGATGAAGGCTTTTCCGTCTTTGACATGTGGCTTTCAAAGTCACCCTGAGTACTGACATCAGCCAGCAGACAGGGAAGAGAGAAGGTGTGGGACAAAACACCCATTTCTTATTCATTTATTTTAACTTTTAAGTTCAGGGGCACAAGTGCAAGTTTTTTATATAGGTAAACTCATGTCATGGGGGTTGGTTGTACAGAGTATTTCATCACCCAGGTATTAAGCCTAGTACCCATTAGTTATTTTTCCTGATCCTCTCCCTTTTCCCACTCTCCACCCTTTGGGGAGCCCCAATGTCTGTTGTTCCCCTCTATGTGTCCATGTGTTCTCATCATTTAGCTCTCACTTATAAGTGAGAACATGTGGTATTTGGTTTTCTGTTCCCGTGTTAGTTTGCTAAGGATAATGGCCTCCAGCTCCATCCATGCTCCTGCAAAAGACATGATCTCATTCTTTTTTATGGCTATGTA
Source organism: Piliocolobus tephrosceles (assembly GCF_002776525.5). Lineage (NCBI taxonomy): Eukaryota > Metazoa > Chordata > Mammalia > Primates > Cercopithecidae > Piliocolobus > Piliocolobus tephrosceles. Next base: position 202,744,469 of record NC_045434.1, on the reverse strand, counting down.
GTATTTCATAGTGTATATGCACCACATTTTCTTTATCCAGTCTACCATTGATAGGCATTAGTTGATTCCATGTCTTTGCTATTGTGAATAGTGCTGCAACGAACATATGTGAGAAACACCCATTTCTTAACCATTTAGCCTAGAAGCCATAGCCATCATGGCTATGGAAAAAACAAATCCAAACTAATTTAATTTAACAGTTCTTCTGTTCACATTCTACTGGTCAGAATAAATCACATGACCTCACTCAGAAGCAAAGGACACTGGGAAATGTAGTCACTGTCCAAGCAGTTGTGTTCATTCCAGTAATAATCTCCCAATGACCAAGGAAGAAGAATCAGAATCTTTGTTGTCTCTGTCACAGAAATCTATTCCATGTTTTTAAGGCATTTATACTTTTCTCTCATAGCACTCATCATAGTTTATTTAGCATTTTAAAAAATTTGATGACTCTTTGATTCTGTCTTCATTTGCAGATGCTAAGCTCCATGAGAGTAAGAGATTCATCATTATATCCTTGGTGCTTTGCACAGAATAAGTGATCAACAAATGCGTGCTGAATGAATAAAAGAAGATGTATATTTATTAAATGACTTTTTATATGACAATATATATTTATATATTGGTGCTTTTCATTGCAAGTGACAAAAGAACCAATTTTCCTAAGTTAAACAATAAAATGGCTTATTGGCTCAAGTCAGTGAGGATTCCAGAAGTCTGGAAGCTTTCAGGTGTGGCTGGATCATGGTTCTGGCTCTGTTTCTCTTGTAGTTCTTTCTATCCTGCTCTGTCCTAGTGTCATCTTTGTTCTTAAGTTGGTTCTGTCATGGTTGCAAGATGACTGCATGTGCCACCGTGACTGACCTCCTACTTCCTCATGGAGAGAACAGAGGAAGCACAACTTCCCACAGTCATTGAATAATAGTCTTCAGCTTTGTTCTGATTAAACCTAGCTCAATCTTTGTTGCAAAGGAGATAAGATGGGAGCTGATTGGGACTTATCCTTTGGGGTCCACCGTTGGATCTGAGGGTGGGGAAATAGTTCACCCAACTGCACAATTGCTGTGCAATATGGAAGGAGCAGCTCCCCAAATAAAAATACAGGTTCTGGAAGGAAGGTGTTAAGAGGCAAATGGATGCTGCTGAAATAATCAAAGCATGTCCCTCCCACTACTGTGTTTCTAGAAACAAGGGCATTTCTAAAACCATTTATAGTAAATCCAGAAATGCCTATTACATTGGAAGTGGGTTGAGGAGAAAGGCTCACTGTTTTGAGGTTGAGGAGAAAAAACAAATCCAAACTAATTTAATAAAACTGTGGAGCTGAAACTACTCTCAGAGAAAAATTCAGAAGAACCTCAACTGGATTTGGGCAATTCTGGAGATATTTGCTGTAGGCCCCAGAGTCTTTTTTTTTTTTTTTTTTGAGATGGAGTCTCACCCTGTCTCCCAGGCTGGAGTGCAGCGGCCCAATCTCGGCTCACTGCAAGCTCCGCTTCCCGGGTTCAAGCGATTCTCCTACCTCAGCCTCCTGAGTAGCTGGGACTACAGGTGCCCGCCACCACGCCCGGCTAATTTTTTTTTTTTTTATTTTTGTATTTTTAGTAGAAACGGAGTTTCACTGTATTAGCCAGGATGGTCTTGATCTCCTGACCTTGTGATCCACCCGCCTTGGCCTCCCAGGCGTGAGCCACCGTGCCCGTGCTCTAGGTCCCAGAGTCTTAATCTTGGCATATGAATTTTGTTGTCATAAGTTTCCAGAAGATACATCATGATATCCAGGAGAGCATACCAAGGCCCAGAGTGTTTTCCTGTCAGCCAGAACACAAAACAAACAATACCAGTCCCTTAAACAAAAATAAATGACAACCAAAGGAAGAAAAACCAGCAAGATTAGATGCAAAACAAAGAGCACGTCTCAAAGACAAAGCAAACCAGCCCTGGTCCTCCCAGCAAATCTTACAACACAAATAGAGATACTGCCAGAAGTCAGAAAGAAATTGCTAGAACAGAAGTAACCACCCCAGTGTTGCCTGGAGATGCTCAAAATAGGTGCAAATTAATGGTTATCAAGTCCTTACAAAGAAAGAAAATAATTGAACACATTCCATATAGCAAACATTTGCTTTTCTAACACTCTGCTGATTGAAAAGATGACAAGACTAAGTGCTAATACCAGTGGACACAGAAAAGCAAATGTGTGAGCATCTGAAACAGAGGTGTGGGCATCACAGAGGAGGGGACAATTAATTCTGCCTGGAGGCTTTCAAGGAGAGTTGCAGAGATGAGCTGTCACCTGGGCTGACCCCTGAAGGATGAACAGGGTTCAGCTGATGGTCGAGGAGGAGACTCAGTAGGAGCTGTGGGTACAGAGGCCCCGCAGACTCAGAAGCCCTGTGGACATCTTTGCATTTCTCTGCTCAGCATTCATTCTCCCTTCCTTTGATGCCATCATTCCACTTTTCCTTTGGGAAAACCCCTCTCTCATTCTATGTGGTCCTGTTGGAACTGCCTATCACAATGAGGCTCCACCCCCAAAGGCAGGTAAACGACCCAAGCCAGCCAATCAGCCTCTCTCCTGGGACTCTGCCTTTTCAGCAGAGTGATCCATTAGCCTAATGCCTCTGTAGCAGAGCCATTCTGTCCTTAGTGTCTTCAAGAGACTATCTGTGAGGTCATGTTATTGAGAGTCCCTGGGTTCTGTCCCTCCCAAAGCCTGGTGAATCAGCTCTTGCTTCTTTTTCATGAATCATCCAGCTTGCTTTCTTTTTGGTTTTAGCTAGCCAGAATAAGTTGTCACAGCTTGCAACCAAAGAACTTTAACTGATATGGAAATTAGTACCAGGATGAGGGTTGCAGACAATAGCCCCTAAGGGAAATAGGGAATTGGGCAGAGAGGAGACTGTGATTAGGTGCACTAACTGCCCATGACACCCACAGTCACTAAACAGCCACCTGCTCACCATGGGCAAAGCTTGGGGGACTGGTTGGTTGCTGACATATAACAATGGGGAGGCCTCATGATGGGATGGTTGCCTCGGCAACATTAGGTTAATTAAAGAGGAAAATACTTGTCATCCCTGGCACCACCCAATATATTATGGATAACATTTCTTTGTTTATTTCTTCTGTTTCCACCCCCCTTAACCCCCCAGTACCTAGAATGATGCCTGGCACAGAGTAGGCATCTAAGCATTTGGTGAAGAAATGTGGGTGTGAATAAACAGCAAGCTCAAACTTAGGATTGCCTGACTACAAAACAGAAGATTTGTCCCAGAAAGAATGAGAGGAATTTGCTGATTTACATTCTCAAAAATCAAAGGAGAGGCCGGGCGCAGTGGCTCAAGCCTGTAATCCCAGCACTTTGGGAGGCCGAGACCAGCGGATCACGAGGTCAGGAGATCGAGACCATCCTGGCTAACACGGTGAAACCCCGTCTCTACTAAAAACTACAAAAAACTAGCCGGGCGAGGTGGCGGCGCCTATAGTCCCAGCTACTCGGGAGGCTGAGGCAGGAGAATGGCGTGAACCCGGGAGGCGGAGCTTGCAGTGAGCTGAGATCCGGCCACAGCACTCCAGCCTGGGTGACAGAGTGAAACTCCGTCTCAAAAAAAAAAAAAAAAAATCAAAGGAGAAACTGTTGGAATAGATATTGAGCCTCCCTAATGAAGAATAAAATTTTGGGTCAGGTTGAATTTATTGCTGTGAGTGCCCTGACCTGAGATTCTGCAATTGGATGTGCTGGTTTGGACAGCCCCTGTGAGCCTAATGTTGCCTAGGTTGGCGAATTCAAGTGCTGGTTCACATCACATGACATGGAAAGCCAGCCTCGATTGTCTGAACAATGAAGACAATGTAAAGGGAGGAATTAAACGTTTAGGATACATGAACTCCAGAGGGTATTTATCCTGTGAATCCTGCCTCCTGTGCATCCTCTCACTATCTCCCTGAAATGGTCCAGATTCCACTCCTGTCATCCCTGCTTTGAGAACCAGATTGATGAGGGGAGCATAAGAATGTTTTTAAAAGCTTATTCTTGGCTTCTCTTTCTTGGCCAGGGATGACAGTGGGAAGGGTTGCAGCTGAAATTCTTTCAGTATGCTTGAGGGATGCCGAGGTTGGTACAGCCAGGAGGTAACCACAGGGGCAAAATGGGTGTGGTCATCGTGGATGAAGTCATCAGATCTCGGAGCATGGGCTAAGCCACATGGGAGTCCCCAGAAATGAAATGGGTGAGCAACCCACTAAAGTCTTGTTTGATATGGAGGTCAATGACTTGAATATACAGGACCTCACCTTCAATAGAGTTCTTACAGTTCCTTAGAGTTCAGTAGGCTGTGCTTTGTCTGGATGTCCCCTCTAAATTAAAAGGTAAGACTCAGACTGGTGTTAGATTTCTATTAGGCACAGCTGCCATTCATTCCTTTAATCCTGGAGCTTCTTTTTTTAAAAATTATCTTTGTGGGTTAGATCCAATGTTCTTTGTACTTGATATCTTCACCTTAGCTTACTTTCTTATGTTAATGAATGAACTGTATTATCAAGTCATTTTCTATGGAAAAAAAAAAAAAAGCAAAGTTCTAGGCCCTTCCTTGTCCAAAAATATTTTGGTTGCATCATATTTTCACTGGATGTATAATTCTAGACCAGGGCTTGGCAAACTATGGCCCATGGACCAAATTCAGTCTGTCACCTATTTTTGTAAATAAAGTTTTATTGGAACATAGCCATGAATATTCATGTCTATAAGGTCTACGGCTGCTTTTGTACTGTTTTGGCAAAGTGAAGTAGTTGTGACAGAGGCTTTTTACAGAAAAAGTTTGCTGACCCCTGCTTTAGACTAAAAGTAGTTTCTCTTAGGACTTGGGAGGTATTTCTCTGTTGCCTTCTGCCGTCTGGTGCTGATGACAAGGAGTCTGATGCCAATCTGATTCTTATTCCTTTGTAGATATCGTGTTTATTTCCCCTTCTATCTCTGGAAACTTTTAGGGTCCTTTCTTCATCTTTAGTACTCTAACAGTAAGGTGACTAGGCACGAACTTTTTCCCCATCTATTTTGCCGGGCCGTTAGTGGGGTTGTTGGATCCAAGGACTTATTCTTCAGCTCTGGGGCACTCTCATGTTTCTTTGATAATTTTTTTTGTACTCTTTTTGCTTTTTGGATTTCCTACCAGCTAACTCTTGAACTTCTTGCTCCTCTGAATCTCTTATCTTTTCTTTATTTATTTTGAGATGGAGTCTTGCTCTGTCACCCAGGCTGGAGTGCAATGGTACAATCTTGGCTCGCTGCAAGCTCTGCCTCCTGGGTTCATGCCATTCTCCTGCCTCAGCCTCCCGAGTAGCTGGGACTACAGGCACTTGCCACCATGCCCGGCTAATTTTTTTTTTTTTTTTAGTAGAGACAGGGTTTCACCATGTTAGCCAGGATGGTCTCGATCTCCTGACATTGTGATCCACCCGCCTTGGCCTCCCAAAGTGCTAGGATTACAGGCATGAGCCACTGCGCCTGGCCTTATCTTTTCTATTATGTTTTCTCTTTTATTGTCTTTTTCTTCTACTTTCTGAGAGTTTCCATGACTTTAATCTTTCAACCTTTCCTTGATATTTTTTATTTATTTATTTTTTTTGAGATGGGGTTTTGCTCTTGTTGCCCAGGCTGGAGTGCAATGGTGTGATCTTAGCTCACGGCAACCTCCACCTCCTGGGTTCAAGCGATTCTCCTGCCTCAGCCTCCCAAGTAGCTGGGATTACAGGCATGTGCCCAGCTAATTTTGTATTTTTAGTAGAGACAGGGTTTTACCATGTTGGTCATGCTGGTCTCAAACTTCTGACCTCAAGTGATCCACCCGCCTCAACCTCCCAAAGTGCTGGGATTCAGGGGTGGAAGACATCTGGTCCCACTTGTTCTCAGGAGACTCTTGGATGGGAGCATCTGTGAGAAGCACATGGAAGTGAGGCTGAATTCCTGTGCTGGGCTTTGGGAACTTCATCAAAGATTCCTGGGCCCAACCTTGACTTGAAGAGAGTAGAGCCCCACTCTTCAAACACAGCACGTGATCACCAGGAAAGGCAGCCGTGCTGTACAGAGACCCTTTCCCGAATGTTCTCAGCTGGGCAAATCCTCAGGACTCCCACACAACTTCAAGGGAGGAGGAAGTGATTACCCCCAGAACATGATTTAAATTGTCCACCCATCTGGGTTAGGTGAGTCGAACTGATTTTACTTGGAAAGTTAAAGCAATCTGACATTTCTTGTGTTTGAATGTCATGGAAGAAATTCATACTTGTGACTCCTCCTCCTCCTGATCATCAAGCTTGTCCTCGTCCCCACCATCATCATGTCTCCCAAGGCCAGACTACACAGTGTCAATCACACTGTGTGTGGTATTAACAACCAAGCTGAGGCCCATCTCTTTCTCGTTTCTCCCCACCAAGGGTTAAAACAGCTTGGAGTCTTTTTCTACCCAGGCTCACCTTGTTAAACTTTGATAGACACAGAACATTTTCAGATCAAGCTTTGAAATAATTTGTCAAGTTCTTAGCTGTTGAGAGAACAAAACAAAGGTGATCTGGGAACAGATGAAAACAAATAAGATAAGTGACTTCAAACATTACCAAAAAGCTGGCGGTGAAGTACAGAAGGAAAAAGCAATCAGTCAGTTAGACAACATGGCATGGGACCTGTAAGATAGCGTTTTGGATTTCCAGTGCATGGGAGGGGTTCTGATCAGAGCGGGCTAGTCCACAGAACTAGGCTCTGCGGCACACCTAGAAGGAAGCGGAAGGATTACTTAATTCATACATAAAATGGACCAAGCAGCATGGACAAAACAGTAATAGTCGTTCTTCAAATATTTATTGAGCATCTGTTATATGCAAGGTTTTGTCCAAACATGGAGCCTCTCCTATGTGTTTGTTGACCTGGAGAGGAGATAACAGGCACCGAAATAACTTTAACACACAGAAGAAAGTGATAAGGCTTTATCGTATCACTTAGAAGAGCCGAAGATAAAATTCTATAGTATTTGTGTTAAAATGTTCAAAAAAGTTAGACAAGTGAGACATAATGTTCTTCTGGATCTAGGTTAACAAGAGATAGAGCCTAAAGTTCATGACAAAAGCTGCCTGAATGAAAAACAAAAGTAGAATATACTAAGAATTTAATTCAATGAGCAGTGGTTGTGGGCAAAGGAAACACAAGATAAATTTACAGAACAATGCAATATAGCTCAACTCTGTGTGGAAACTTTGAAAGTAAACCATCTTCCCTTCAACAAAGGGGGAAAGCAAAGTGAAGTCTAACTATCCGTGGCTTATAAGAGCCTGATTAAAATAAAAAGCTATGACTGAAAAGGTATTATATGATGAATAAAAAAAGTCTTCAGAACTTTTACGAATGTGAGAAATGGAGGACTTACTACCATTGGTTAAAAAGTCACATAAAAAGCATTAAAGGAGATAAAGTTACTCCATAACAGAGAAAGATACAGAGTAGAGAGCAACCTCCCATGGCTTGGAACGAACTGTGTTGATTTCCCAGAAATTTGCCATGAAATCTGATAATGAAGTACAAATGGATGACTGCCAAGGAAGTAGAGGATACTCATGTCAAAGAAATAGAGAATATGCTCCTAAATATTTTAACAGAAGAAAAAAGAAAAATTGTTGAATATTTTTGATAAAAAGGCACATGGCACCAGAATCTGGCCTCACTGGAGACTTTCTTTCAAACATTGGAAGGATAAATACTTCTTTTCTCTGCAACCTCAACCTTTTTCTTTTTTTTTTTTTTGAGACAAAGTCTCAGCCTGACACCCAGGCTGAAGTGCAGTAGCATGATCTCAGCTCACTGCAACCTCCACCTCCTGAGTTCAGGCGATTCTCCTGTGTCAGCCTCTCAAGTAGCTGGGGTTACAGGCACGCACCACCACACCCAGCTAACGTTTTGTATTTTCAGTAGAGATGGGATTTCACCATGTCGGCCAGGCTGGTCTCGAACTCCTGACCTCAAGTGATCCACCCTCCTTGGCCTCCCAATGTGCTGGGATTATAGGCATGAACCACCATGCCCGGCCTTATTTATTTATTTATTTATATTGAGATGGAATATCACTGTCACCTAGGCTGGAGTGCAGTGGTGTGATATTGGCTCACTGCAACCTCCGCCTCCTGGGTTCAAGTAATTCTCCTGCCTCAGCCTCCTGAGTATCTGGATTACAGGCGTGCGCCATCATGCCTGGCTAATTTTTGTATTTTTAGTAGAGACAGGATTTTACCATGTTGGTCAGGCTGGTCTTGATATCCTGACTTCAAGCAATCCACCTGCCTTGGCCTCCCAAAGTACTGGGATTACAGGTGTGAGCCAACCAGGCTTATTTTTTGACTTTTTGATAACAGCCATTCTATCTGGTGTGAGATGGCATCTCACTGCGGTTTTGATTTGCACTTCTCTAATGATTAGTAATGCTGGGCCTTTTTTCATACACTTGCTGGCCACATACATGTCTTCTTTTGAATAGTGTCTTTTCATGTCCTTTGCCCACTTTGTAATGGGGTTGTTTTTATCTTGTAAATTTGTTAAAGTTCCTGATAGATGCTGGATAGTGATGTTTGTCAGATGCATAGTTTGCGAATATTTTCTCCCATTCTGTAGATTGTCTGTTTACTCTGTTGAAAGTTTCTTTTGCTGTGCTGAAGCTCTTTAATTAGATCCCATTTGTCCAAATGCTGCATGTTCTCACTTATAAGTGGGAGCTGAATGATGAGAACACATGGACCCGAGGAAGGGAACGGCAGATACTGGGGCCTGCTAGGGGTAAAGGATTGGAGGAGGGAGAGGAGCAGAAAAAATAATTATTGGGTACTAGGCTTAGTACCTGGGTGATGGAATAATCTGTACATCAAACCCCTGTGACATGAGTTTACCTATATGACAGACCTGCACACATACCCCTGAACCTAAAATAAAAGTTAAAAAAAATTTCTGAGTAGATTGTTTCATGTTACAGAAAAGGATGGGCATTCTTACGGGGGAATGCTTATGCCCTGTTCCTGCTGTTTCTTTCTGACATATGGAACATCCATTGTGTAACACTCCTGATCCCCCTCCATTCTTCTCTGGAAGAGTCTTCCTGATTGACAAGTTTAGGAGAAGAAACTGGGCATGCCCAGTTCAGCCCCTCTCTCTCCTTCCTGTTTGAGTGCTGCCTGCCTGCCAAGGGCATGTGCTCTGGTCTGCTGCTGGCTGTGTGGCCAGCTTAGCTGCAAAGGCTCTGGCCCTCTGGTTGTTCAGCATTGCCCATGACTAAGTAGGTTAGTCATCTAATTCTGGGGTGTAGAATTAGGAAGCTCATTGTTTCCATAGTCATAAGCTACATCCTCCAATTTAGCCCTAATCGATGTTTTTAAAAGTCAGAAATAATTTGAGCTCTACCTGATTAATTCTTTTGTCTTTTAATTGGTCGAAAATATGGGCAGGCATAAAAAACAAACAGCCAGGCACAGTGGCTCACGCCTGTAATCCCCGCACTTTGGGAATCTGAGGTGTGCAGATCACTTGAGACCAGGAGTTTAAGACCAACTTGGCCAACATAGTGAAACCCTCTCTCTACTAAAAATAAAAAAATTAAAAAAATTAAAAAAACTGGGTGTGGTGGCGCACGCCTGTAATTCCAGCTACTCAGGAGGCTGAGGCGCAAGAATCGCTTAAACCCAGCAGGCTGAGGTTACAGTGAGCTGAGATCACACTACTGGACTCCAGCCTGGGTGACAGAGAAAACTCTGTCTCAGAAAAAGAGAAAAGAAAAGAAAAAACGAACAAACATAAATGTTTTCAAAAGAGAACAAAGCAAAAGCAAAAGCAAAAAAAAAAAAAAAAAAAAAAAACAGAAAAGAGAAAAAAAATGAAAAAAATGGGCAGGGAAAAAAGATATTTTCTAATGACCTTGCCTCCAGACCCCAAATCTGATGTACTGGGTTGGAACTTAAAAAAACACATGAGTAGAGCTAAGGAAGCAAAATACAAGTGACATTTGAAGTCAGCTGCTGTTCCCATACAGGTGGGGATGCAAGTGACAATCTCATCAGACACAGGCAGCTTTGTGGGGAGGGACTTAGCAAAACATGAGCACCAGGATCCAGCAAAGTCATGAGCTATGCAGGCCTAAGTTTGTAGGCTGCTGCAAGTTGACCTGGAACTACAAGGGGTTGGCCTTCGCACATCTGCAGGGGATATCTGGGGTTAGCAGATGGCAGAGGGCCATGGGGGCTTCAGGCAGCACGCACAGCAAAGGCAAAGATTCATTATGGGAGGAGAGTGGGACTTCCTCTATGCAAGTCCTGCAGACACTGGGGGCACAACAATGGTTTGCTGCATTTCCTGTTTCTTCAGCCACGTCTGCAGGCCAGGACTTAGGCTTCACCACTGTAAAGGGCAGTGCTTCTCAAACTTTTTTTTTTTTGAGATGGAGTTTTGCTCTTGTCGCCCAGGCTGGAGTGCATGGGTGTGACCTCGGCACATTGCAACCTCTGCCTCCTGGGTTCAAGCGATTCTCCTGTCTCAGCCTCCTGAGTAGCTGGGATTACAGGCACCTGACACCATGCCTGACTAATTTTTTGTATTATTAGTAGAGACAGGGTTTCACTATGTTGGTCAGGTTGGTCTCGAATGCCTGACCTCTGGTGATCCGCCTGCCTCGGCCTCGCAAAGTGCTAGGATTATACGCGTGAGCCACCATGCCCAGCCTGCTTCTCAAACTTTTTTTTTTTGAGACAGAATCTTGCTCTGTCACCCAGGCTAGAGTGCGGTGGCACAATCTCGGCTCACTGCACTCTCCGCCTCCTGGGTTCAAGCAGTTCTCCTGCCTCAGCCTCCCGAGTAGCTGGGATTACAGGCGCCCGCCACCGTGCCCGCCTGATTTTTGTATTTTTTTAGTAGAGATGGGGATTTCACCATCTTGGCCAGGCTGGTATCGAACTCCTGACCTCATGATGCACCCACTTCGGCCTCCCAAAGTGCTGGGATTACAGGCGTGAGCACTTCTCAAACTTTAATGGGGATTTGTTACATTGCAGATTCTGATTCATTTGATCTGGGTTGGGAACTAAGATGTGGACCATACTTTGAGTACCCAGGTAGGTCCTCCCATAGACCTCCTGAATCAGGAACTGCATTTTAACAAGATCCCCTGGGTGACTTTCTGGCATGTTAAATTTTGAGAAGTGTTGCTCTAGAATCCTGGGGTTTCAGTGTTTGGCATTAAAAGCCTGTGTAGTTGGTACAGAGGAACTGCCCGAATTCCATTTCTTTTACATTGTTTTGAGTGGCGTCAGTCAAGAGACTCAACTGTAGAGCAGTGTTTTCAATCAGGGGTGATTGTGGCCCCCAGAGGACACTGGCAATGTATGGAGATGTATTTGTTGTAACTGGGAGGATACTGCTGACATCCAGTGACTGCAGGCCAGGATGTTGCAAATCATCCTACAGTGCCCAGGCCAACCACCCCACAATAAGAATGATCAAGCCTCAAATGTCGATAGTGGTGAGGTTGAAAAAGCCAGCTATGGAGGGATCAGCCTTGAGTTTAGATGGCATGTCTACACGTTGTCAGTTGCACTCGAAGTCTCAATTTGGCTCTAGATTTTTTAGTTATAGAAGTCACATCATAGCCAAATATTGAACTCACTCACGGAAGGATGGTAGATTTCATAACGGAGAAAAAATAGAAAAGAAGGCTGGGTGCGGTAGCTCATGCCTGCACTCCTAGCACTTTGAGAGGCCAAGGCGGAAGGATTGCTTGGCCCCAGGAGTTCAAGACCAGCCTAGGCAACATTGCAAGGCCCCATTTCTACAAAAAAGAAAAAAAAAATTAGCTGGGCATAGTGATGTGTGTCTATAGTCCCAGCTACTCTGGAGGCTGAGGTAGGAGGATTGCTTGAGCCCAGGAGGTCAAGGCTGCAGTGAGCTGTGATTGTAGCTTGGGCAACAAAGTGAGATACTGTTTCAAAAAGGAAAGAAAGAAAGAAAGAGAGAGAGAGAGAGCAAAAGAAGGAAGGAAGGGAGGAGGGAAGGAAGGAAGGAAGGAGGGAGGGAAGGAAGGAAGGAAGGAAAGAAGGAAGGAAACAAGGAAGGAAGGAGAGAAAGTAAGAAAAAGAAAAAAGGAATGGGCACTCTTATTATAACATGCCGTTTACCTATATTGAGGTTTAGAAATGATGCAATTCAATTATTGTTGACTGGAGGCTTAAGAAGACACTTAGAATGGCTTGCATTTTGTAATACAGTACTTTGTCTCTAGGGAGCAAGATTGCATAGGGAATTTAAAAAGGAACCAGGAGCCCAAATTATTTCAGAAGTGTGACTCAGTTTTTGTTTTTGTGGTTTTTAGAATCTGAAAAGGAGCAGTGCAAGAAGAAAAACAAAATAAAGGAAGATAGGAAAAGAGATTTCCTTAGAATAGTGGTTCTCAAAATGTAGTCCCCTACCGGTAGTATTGGCATTACCTGGGAACTTGTGAGAATGCACGTTTTCAGGCCCCACCCCACACCTACTGAATCAGAAACTCTAGGGATTGGGCCCTGGAAATATTTTTTACAAGTCTCCATGTAATTCCGATAACTTGCTCAAGTTGGAGAACCACTGCCTTAGGAAAAAGGTTGAGATGTTAGGGGACCGATCAGACACATAAGATGGAAAATGAGATCCTGATGATCAGGCATCTATAATCCTCTAGCTGGAACTGAAATTGGGGAGAATAAATTTTGGGTCACAATCCCCTTGGATTTCAGTTTGCAAGGTAATATACCCGTTTTCTTTAATCTAATATGCTTTGATGTTGGTTTTTAAAAAATCTTATCTGAAGGGTCAATGGAAGGTTTTTTACAAAACTAGGTCATGAATGCTACCTGTCTGACAATTGTAAGATGACATCGATTTTAAGATGCATCCAGATTGCAGAGATGTTAAAATGAGGAAAAGATGTGCATTTTAGAATAAATGATTAGAGCAATTCTCAGACTTCCGAGAATTTGGTAATGGGAGAAAGTTTATATTTAAATGCAGGGCACATTGTTGAAATTGGTTTTTGGAGCATTCTTCTGATTCATTTGAACTCATCGCAGAACCTCTGATAGGCTGTACCAGACAATGAGGCTGAAATGAAATTGACTGAATTAGAAATTGGAAATAGAATGTGAATTAATTTTCAGCTTTGGTTTGGTGGCAGTATTGTCAGGATTAGGTTCAGCTGTGAATGACAGAAATAAAACATGATGGTGGCTTAAACAAGATGGAAGCTTATTTCTCTCTCACAGATATCTGGAAGCAGACAGTCTTGAGTGTAAAGGTGAGTCCACAATCATCAAGAACAGGTGTCCTCTAACTTGCTGCTGTGCCGTTCTGAGTACTGTACCTCACGGTTCAATATAGTTGCTGGAGTGCCAGCCATTGTGTCCACATTCCACCTTATAAGAGGGTATATTGGGAGAGACTAGGACCAAGGACCAAGCCTGGGGGATCTGGGGTCAAGTAGAGGAGGAGGCCTGCAGTGGAGACAGAGAAGGAATGGCCAGTGAGTTGGGAGAAAAAACAGGAAAGTGTGGGTCAAATGGGAGGAGGGAGTTTGAGGACAGAAGGTGAAGTCTTCTCTTTCTGGTTGGGGCCACCATGTTCTTTTCTTGTTATACAATTTATTCTTTAGAAAAATTCTGTTGAAAGATTCATCCTATAGAAACAGGTAACATTTCTCATGATCCTATCATTTCCGATTAAAAAATTATTGTTCCTTTCCTTTCCATCATAATTGTAGACCTCTTTCTCTTGTAGCCATTGCATATACTGGGCACAGTAAACAGTATCGGTGAAGTGCCTTAAAATTCATCATTATCACAGCGAACACCATTCTCTCAAAACTACACCGTCCCGGATAGCCTCCATTTGGCCTCCCAACTCTGCTCTCAACCCTGCTCCACCTGCCTTATGTGCATCCCAGGAGGCTGACCTGCATTGCTGCATCTACAGATCCCTTGCCCTCTGGCTTCTGGTTGGGTTTGGCAACAGCAAGGACCAGCAGGGGAATCAGAGGGAGGGAGGAGAGTGAGAGTGGGGCATTTATTAGGGAGGGGTTTTGCTGTGGGCTGTTTGTGTCCTCCACTCAAAGTCACAGTTCCTGTGTCTGTCCTCACCACTCTCTCTGCATTCCAGTAGCCACTTCTTTCCCTTGACTTTTCAGGCTTGGCAATGATAACATCTACCACACTGTTACAGATTCTGTTACTGAAACATCAGGGGTTCAATGTAGATCCTGCTGCTCCCCAAACAGAAAGCCAATTACTGAGATGACAAGTATTGCCAAGGAAGAAGGATTTAATCGGGTGCTGCAGTCAAGGAGACCGCAGCTGAGTCTCAAATGCACCTCCCCGTCTGTAACCAGGAGTCTATGTAGCAGGGAAGAAATGCAACAATGTGTAAGAAAACAGGAACTAGGGAGGGGCAAGGAAGGAGTCATGAGGAATGAGGGGTCCATGGTCTCATTGTTTGAATGTGGTGATCTGGTTTCAGCTCTCTGATACTTTTTTTCTGAGAGACCTAAAGGTTCTTTCCTGAGGAAGGAACTCAGAAAAAGCAAATATGAATTTCCTTCTTTAAGATCAGAAAGGTCATGTTTATCTTTTGGATATATTTATTTGAAAGATCAGTCTATGGGGCTGTTGGGTCCGTTTCAATTCCTTGGGGTTTTCCCTACGCCTGCCCACACTTTTGCCAAAAGCCCCTTTATCAAAGTTCCCCTGAGTTACCCAATTTGAAGAAGCCAACTTTTTTCGATCTAGACCTTCACTGAGACACACACTCCAGTCCTTCAAGCTCACTTCCAGAACTTTGCTACAATGGCTCTTATGAAGATCACCATTGTCAGTCCAATGCCTGCCTCTCAAGTCTCATCTTACTGAACCTATCAGCAGTACTGAATGCGCTGCTCCTTCCTCCTCCTTGACCTATTGCCATGACTGGTCTCCACTTCCAGGACCTCTCAATCTCCTGGTTTCCTCCCTCTCTTCCTGGCTCCTCCTCTTCCTTCCCAGCCTCTGCCCAGGGTGGTGTCCCAGGGCTGTTCTTGGACCTTTTATCTTCTTCCTACTCTTTTAGTGATGTTGTCAACTCTCATGGCTTTACATACCATCTATTGGCTGATGACTCCTAAGTTAATCCGTGCAGCTCAGTGAACTCAAAATGCACTTATTCAACTGTCTACCTGACATCCTTATTTGGACGTCTAATAATAAGCATCTCAAACCCAACACAACCAAAAATGAACTACTGATCTGCCCCCACAGGACTGCTTCACTCCACCTTTCCCATTTCAGCTGATGGCAATTTCTACTTCCACTTGCTCAGGCTAAAAACCTTGCAGTCATCCTTGATTCCTCTCTCTCTCTCACACCCTGTATTCAGTGTCAGCAGGTCCTATTGGCTTTCCCATCACATTATATCCAGAAACTGACCACTTCTCCCTGCCTCCACAGCTGCCTCCAGGGGTCTATGTAGCAGGGAAGAAATTCAACATCCACCTCTACCATCCCTCGCTGGTATTACTGCTATAAGCTACTCATCCCTTGCTTCTGCCTTGGCTTCCTAGCATCTCTTCTCAATGCATCAGCCAGCGTGATCACGGTTAGTGTGTCACATCATCTCACTTTGCTCAAAGTGTTGCAGAGGGTCCCATTCTCTCAGAGACAAAAGTCTTCTGGTGATCAATAAGGCCCCACATTGTCAGACACCCTGTTTTCTTTCCCTGCTGCATCCTGTTGTTCACCCTGCAGCAGGACTCTAGTCTCCTGGCTGGTCCTTGAACATGCCAGGCACATCCCAGCCTTCCTCAGCCCTGATTGTGAGGCGGAAGGACCCAACTTCAGACCAGACTGAAGACTGGCTGAAACTGGAAAGAGGCATGGGCAACACCTCTCTGTAAGACACACCCACCAGCACCAAGGCAATTTGGCAACACCTGGAAGTTGCCACCCGTTTTCTAGCTAATTCTGAATAACCCACCCCTTAATTAGCGTGTCATTCAAAGTGGGTATAAATATGACTGCAAAACTGCCCCTGGGCTGCTCCTCTCCACTCTCTGCCTGTGGGGTAGCCCTACTGTGGAGCAATTGCAGAGCTGTAACGCTGCTGCCTCAATAAAGTTGTTTTCTTCCACCACCAGCTCGCTCTTTAATTCCTTCCTGAGCAAAGCCAAGAACCTGCCCTGCATCTGTTGTTCCCTCCTCTTGGCTTCCTTCACCCAGATATCTGTGTGGTTGACACCCTCATGTCCTTCAATATTAGTTCAAATGCCACTTTCTCAATAAGGCCCTCCCTAACCACCCTATTTTCAACGAAAACCCCTCCTCCAACTCCCTTTCCTCTTAACCTGCGGTACTTTCCCCATAGCATTTATCACCTTTTAAAGTACTATATAATTTACTTATTTGTTATGTTTATTGTTCATTGACTGTCTTCCCCCTCCTCCCCACACCGACCCATCACCCCAGGGCACGAATCTTGGACAGACATCTCTGTTGTATTTATATTTATTATTATTTTTTTTAGTGGAGTTTCGCTCTGTCACCCTGGCTGGGGTGCAGTGGCGGATCTCGGGTCACTGCAACCTCCACCTCCTGGGTTAAAGCAGTTCTCGTGCCACAGCCTCCGGAGTTGCTGACTAATTTTTTTTTTTTTTTTAAGAGACGGACTTTCACCATGTTGGCCAGGCTGGTCTGACTGCCTCAGCCTTCCAAAGTGCTGGGATTAAGGTGTGAGCCACTGCGCCTGGCCCAGACATCTGAGTTATCTGACATTAATCTGGAACAAGCTGGAACACAATAGGTGCCCAACCTATGCCCTGTAAATATAGGTTAGTTCTTCTAGTCAAGTGTGTGTGTGGAACTCAAAGAAAGAATCAATTTAAAAAAGTAGAAATAGTACAGATTTGGTCTATAACACAAGAAGAAACAGTAAAAACTAATGAAAGAAGAAAGGCAATCCCCCAACCTCTTGGGAAAATAATTCTAAACAACTCTCATATAAATGCAGGCTTTTAAATACTGCAGAATATTGAAAGCATAATAATGAAAACAACATTTCACACTCACAGGTTATGAATTAAACTGTGCTCCACTGAACACAAAATCTGCCTCCTGTTTTGCTCCCTTTGCCATACTTGCTGTTGTTCTCATTCTGGTCTTGGGCATGGGCTCAAATTAAGGTCTAAGGGAGGGAACTTGCCAATTCCCAGAACTACTGAGCAGGTGCCTTAAGTCCCCCAAAGATGTCACTGGGTTCCCACCACAGGTGTTGTGTTCCCCACCACCAGTGTCCCTCCATCCACTCCTACCTCCTTATCCCTGAGTGGTGGGTGGGGGGTCCTCTCTGGCCTGGCTCAGAGTTTGCCTGTTTATTTGGCCCTGGCCCAAGGCAGACCTTGGGGTGGGTGGACTTCCCCCAGCTCTTTAAGGAGTTAGTGGAGGGTGAAGTAACCTGGCTATGTAATGGAAGAGAGGAAACACCCGAGGTGGGAACCCAGCGAGATTCACCATTCCCAAATTTGGGGGATTTCTGGCTCAGCATCCAGTAGAACTCGGTGCAGTTGCAAAGGCACTGGCCAGTTCACCTCCAGCCATGGTTGCAGTACTTCCAAAATGCTCAGCAAGGCCCAATCTCTGAGCAACCGGTCCAGGAACTTCCCCAGGTGTTAACAACACCTTGCCTTACACATGTTATTCTGAGCGACTGTTCCCAGACACTGAGCTGTTAGGAGTCAGTTCAATTGCGCACAGGGGAGGCACTGGTCTTTGAGCTGGTACTTTTCATCCACTTTTCCTGCTCTCCTTGCCCATTTGAATATGAACCTGGTTCCAAATGCTGTCTCAGCACCATGTGCTCTCCTGTTTCCTTTCCTGGATCTGATTCTCGATTACCTTGATTTTCTCTTTTTCCACTAAAATCAACTACCACAGCACTGAGGTTCTTGTGGACCTTGGACCTCTCGAGGATTTAAGCATGGGGCAGGGACATTCCTGGTCCTGCAGGCTCTCTGTTTGCTTCCCTGGCCTGTCCCCCAATTCCTACCCATCCACCAGGAGGGCCTGGCTTCCACTTCCTTTGGCTTCTCCCTGCCTAAGGCCTGCCTTTGTGCCAGGTGCCAGTCAAGGGCAGGCATCTCCCACCTCCTTCCCGGTCTTCCAGGATCTCCTTAATCCACCTTTGTGTGTCTATCTCTTAGTGGCCCAGGTCTGCAAAACAAACTCCCACAAACTTGGTGGTTTAAAATAACACACATTTAGTATCTTACAGCTCTGGAGGTTAGAAATCCAAAAACCAGTTTTACTGTGTGCAAATCAAGGTATAGGCAGGGTCACACTCCCTCTGGAGTTTGTGATTAGATTTAGGGCCTACCTGGATAATCCAGGATAATCTCCCCATCCCAAATTCCTTGATTTGATCATATCTGCAAAGTTGTTTTGCCACACAAGGTCACCTTCACAGGTTGCAGGGATTAGGAAGTAGGTATCTTTGGGATATTCAGTCTGCCACAGTCTCCATGGCCATAGCTTCTCCCAAGGGTGTTCAACCTTTAAGGAGACAAGTTTTTCTTGCCCTGATACCTGCCCTACATGTCCCACGAATCCCCAGTTTTTCAAGCCTAGGGGTGCACAGTGTGGCTGTACCAGTTGTCCTGTTCTTGTCTGGGGCTGTGGGCCCAGGATCTCTGTGTGGGTGGAATCTGGTCTCAGGCTGGTTGATGTTGTCCCACCAACTCTGCTGTATCCCATTCAAGGAACTTTCCTTCTTCCAGCAAGAAGGAAACCTAGTGAGATTCACCACTCCCAACTTCGGGGGAGTTCTGGCTCAGTGTCCAGTTGAACTTGGTACATTGTTCTTCCTCTAGAAAGTCAATCACTGAGATGACAAGTATTGCCAAGGAAGAAGGATTTCATCAGGTGCTTGCAAACACTGCTTCCTTGCACACACTGCGTCTGCCTGGTGCAGCGGAGAGCACCACTCCCTACCAGTTCTCTTCTGCCCTGAAACCCCATGCAAGGACCTCCCTGAGTAGGGGTGGGGGACCACCCTTTCACATCAATTCAGACTGTAAAGTGGAGCCCCTGTTCTTGGTTGAAGCATCCATTTGGGAATCTTCCCTGCTACGAGAGGATCCCTGCTGTCACCACACCTGGCCCTCCGCTGCTCTTGTCTGGCTGAGAAGACATTCTAACTCACTGAGGGTTGGGTGGCACTCTTGCCCAGCTGTGGCACTCTCCTGCTTGCAGGTGCCCTGTGAACAGCTCTTGGCTCATGTCTGATGGTGTTTTGAGTCTACGGGTGATTTGCTTTGGGTATGGCTGGGCTCTACTCATCAGTTCTGAGGTCTCCTCATGGGTGCCTCCTCTCAACCTCCCTCCTTCCCTCGCTTTCTACCCAATTCCAGTCCTCCGCTTCCTGTGGCATGGCCAGCACAAGGCGTGTCCTTGTGTCTGAGGCTGGCACTGTCTTGGGAGCATAGCAGTGGATGTTTGTATACTTCAGAGCAGACCATCTATGGGACAAATCCATCTCTCTCATGTTCTCTCATAGCATAATTACATGTTTTGTGCCAAGTATCCTCTCTCAAAAAGCCTGAGTAAGAAGGAAACAGAAGGAGGTCCTGCAAGCCCATCCCCTGTCAACCGACGTGCCCCTCAGTCCAACTGTTTTAGAGGCGCCTTCCTTCCCAAGGGAAGGAGTCGTATCTGTTATTCCCACAGTCAATGAACTGTTACTGTTTTCTGTTCAGATAGGAAATCAGAGGCTCAGAGAAGTTCAGGAACCTGCTCTGGGTGGCCCAGCAGGTGGGTGGCAGAACTCAGATCGAGAGGTCCATTTGTTCCTCACCACACCAGTCTCACCAGTCTTTGTGAAGTGAGAATAGGTGCGGTGGAGAGGTAGCAGGACGAGCCGCAGACAAAAACCTCTCAGACACCAAGTTGTAGAAGGAAGGGCGTTATTCAACTGGGAGCATCGGCAAGCTGCTGCCTTAAAATCTGAGCTCCCCGAGTGCACAATTTCTGTCCCTTTTAATGGCTCACAACACTAAACATTTCACATGAAAGCATCATGATTGGTTTGAGTAAGCAGGGGGTACGTGACAGGGGCTGCACGCACTGCTGGTCAGAGAGAAACAGAACAGGACAGGGAGTTTCACAGTATTCTTCTATACGATGTCTGGGATCTATGAATAACATTGGTTTCTATGTCATGGGTTGATTTTTAACTACTGGGTTTAGGCCAGGCAGACCCAGGCCTGGTTCTGGGCTTGGCACTGGGCTGCCTGTCTTTGGTTTTACTTCATTGTTTTTTTCTTAAAACAGGTGCTGAGTATAAAACAATATGAGAGTGTCTCTCTCTTTCCTCATTCCCCCCTTTTGAGACTCTCACTTTTTATTAGTGGGAGTTCTCACTCTTATTTTTGCTACTTATGTCTTTTTGTGCAATAGATTGATAGTGATTCATGTAGTACACTTGTGCTAAAATATTTTGAAGAACTAAGGTAGCGATGAAGCTCTTTTATCATTTGAAGAAGTACAGGTAGCAAACAAGGGAGCAGTAAGCAGGTTCTTATTACTCTTATAACTTTTATTATAAGAGTTTTAAATCCTCCTAGTGCTGGGAACTAATTTTTAAACATGGCTTCAGGGTCATGAAGGGGTTTGTGATTACCAATTCTAAAGGGTTGCAGCTCCCACTCATGCAGGAGGGGCTGACTTTTCCTTTTGAAGCCAAACAGGATTTAAATAATTTTTTTTTTAAGTAGCCCAAATGATACAAGACCAGTATTGATACATTTCATATAAATTTGATTCTTGACAGATATACTTATTTTTTGCTGTGTAACTTTTTTCTCAATCTAGAGAACTGCATCCCATCTCATGCTGCTTACTATTAATAGCGGCACAGGCATCAAATTTTAAGGTTACATTTTTGGGGACCCCTCTTTCTTTTGTTTTAGCTATTACTTTACTTGTGTCACTTAGAAAAGGACCAGTCCTTAATTTTATTTTAAAAACTGTGATCATGGGAGGCTTAAAATGGGTCATAACATGCATCAGGTTGGTTGTTTCCTGGGCTACATACCTTGGATAGAATAGCATTATACAAACAAGTTTCTTTTAGTGTCCTGGTACACTTATAATAACCATAAAATAATAGGACTGTAGCAATCTTTTGCCCTACATCAGTGACTTGATGTATACATTGGGAACAGTCCTCAGTCTGAGGAAGGTCAGTTGAAGTCCTTACTGTACAAGTCCAAATTTTAAGGAAAATGAGTCCCATGATGAGTTTCCTCATGCTTCGGCCATGCGTGGACCAGTCAGCTGCTGGGTGTGACTGGAGCAGAGCTTGTCGTCTTTTTCAGAGTCACTTTGCAGGGGTTAGCGAAGCTGCTCCCATCCACGTACAGCTCCCAGTCTACTGATGTTTAAAGATGGTCTTGGAGTTTGTGCCCACTAGAATAAACTGAGTCCAATATTTTTACACAGTTACGTTTAATTGGGCTCTCTGATACCAGGAGCAAGGTGGCGGGGTTTAGGGTGTTGCAAACTTCAATGGTTATGCGGGGATTTTCACAGAGCAAGCTCTGGTTCGTTCGAGCATTTATTAGCTAATGGTGTCCTTTGGTATTTATTAAAATCACCACAGCATAGGGGGACTTTATGTTCAGATTTTGCCTAAGAGCTAGCTTATCGGCCGGGCGCGGTGGCTCAAGCTTGTAATCCTAGCACTTTGGGAGGCCGAGACGGGCGGATCACAAGGTCAGGGGATTGAGACCACCCTGGCTAATACGGTGAAACCCCGTCTCTACTAAAGAATACAAAAAACTAGCCGGGCGACGAGGCGGGCGCCTGTAGTCCCAGCTACTTGGGAGGCGGAGGCAGGAGAATGGCGTAAACCTGGGAGGTGGAGCTTGCAGTGAGCTGAGATCTGGCCACCGCACTCCAGCCTGGGCGACAGAGCCAGACTCCGTCTCAAAAAAAAAAAAAAAGAGCTAGCTTATCTCCTTCTTGTGCTAACAGGGACGTTGCTGCCAAGGCCCTTGGACATGGGAGCCAGCCTTTGGAAACCCCGTCTAGTTCTTTTGAGATATGGGCCACTGGCCTTGGCCAGGACACTACAGTCTGGGTTAAAACTCCAACTGCCATTTTTGGTTTTGTTTTTGTTTTGACATATAGAGTGTAAAGAGTTTTGTCAGGTCAGGTAGCCTCAGGGCTGGGGACGACATGAGTTTTTCTTTTTCTTGTTTTTTTTTTTTTGAGACGGAGTCTCGCTCTGTCACCCAAGCTGGAGTGCACTGGCCAGATCTCAGCTCACTGCAAGCTCCGCCTTCCGGGGTCACGCCATTCTCCTGCCTCAGCCTCCCGAGTAGCTTGGACTACAGGCGCCCGCCACCTTGCCTGGCTAGTTTTTTGTATTTTTTAGTAAAGACGGGGTTTCACCGTGTTAGCCAGGATGGTCTCGATCTCCTGACCTTGTGATCCGCCCGCCTCGGCCTCCCAAAGTGCTGGGATTATAGGCTTGAGCCACCGCGCCTGGCCGAGTTTTTCTTTTTAACTCATGAAAAGCTCATTGCTGTTGGTTGTAATAGATGTAGTTTATCTAATCTACATTTTTATTGACTGTCATCTACCAAAATATTGATTTAAATCCTGTAACTATTTGATTTCAAGCTTTAAATTGATCTGGTATTTCTTGTGGGGCTCCAATTGCATCTAAATAGAGTTGAAAGACCTACAAGGGGCTTCTCTCACTTTATGATGTCTTATTATTATTATTATTTGATTGATGAAATGCCAGGGTGAAAGGAATAGCCAAATGGACTAAAGCACAAGTGCCACTCTAGTTATTTGGCAGAGTGCCCAGTAAAGGTCCACTACAATACCACCACACATCCGCTCAGGGATGAACAAGGGCTGACTGATTGATAAGCTCTTGAAAATTCTCAAGCTCACTGCATCTCTTCAGGTATCCAAGGAATACTAAGTCTCCTCCTTGCTGTGAGAGACATGAAATGAACTTAGTGTTAGGAGACGGAAGCTGGATGGCCATTGGGGGCTGACCTGCAGGGACTTTGGGAGATAGCAGAAAAAGCTTGGCATAACTTATTACTCCAGGCTGCAGAATCCTGGAAAAGAGCTAGCATGCAGCCCACGCCTGGTTGACTGGAGAACCACCTTAGTGGAAGGGGGACAATCAGGGCCTCTGGCCTGCCATGTGCACAAGCATAACAATTGCTTTTGTTTAAAGTGCAGATGGAATATTTGATCCATTTCAACCGGGCATTTGCATCTTGGTATGCAGTCTTAATTGCCAAAGTTTGTTTTAAGTCTTTAACTTCTATGATCCTCTAGTAAAATGAATGTTTTCTTTAGCATCTATTTTTATTAGTTTTTAGACCAAAAAAAAAAAAAAGCTAAACACCATTTTATATTTAATAATGCTTTTTGTATGATTTTTATACCAGATAAGCTAAATTTTACCTTTATATTAGTGTGTTATTAATTTTAATAAAATTAAAATTATTTTTATTTATAGACATATTTATTCAATTTTTCATGTTTGACTATAAGGTAAGATTTTATAGACTCTTTTTAATCTTTTATAATTTTTGTTAAAGAGCAGGTTGATGTTTTAAGAAAAACCTGTTGCATTTTTACTTTAATGTCCAGTACACAGAAAAACTGGATGATACCCTTTTAACTTAAGCTATTATGCTTACACACAGAATTTTCTTTACAATTAATGTTTTAAAACTTGCCTAAACTTTCAAAACAATAATTTTTTGACCTTTTAATATAGGTAAAAATCTATATTCTTATGCCTTTTTATAATCTTTTTACTAAAGGTATATTATACTTTTTTATACACCTTGCACACAAACTGTTTTTTCAATAGTACTCAGGAGGCCTTATTACTTTTAAATTATATAACATTTTTTACATAAAAATTTTTTATAACTTTTTTCTTTTATGACTTTTGCAGACAATTTTTTGACATGTCTCAACTTTCTGACTTATTACAAACTTTTTTTTTTTTAAATAACCAGTTAATTTATTTCAGGACAAGAATTTACTGTATAACATTCTTTTTATATAAATTCTGCTTCCCCCCCTTTTTTTCCTTTCTTAAAATTTTTCAACATAGTTCTTAGTGAGGTGGGCTTACTTTGCACCTGACCTATGTTTTCCCAAGACAAACTACCACTTTCTCACCACACACACTCACCACAAAACAAAGAACAGGTAAAGAGGGCACACACACATTTTATCGTTTATACCAAACCAAAATCAGAATACCCCAAAATTCAAAATCCAAGTACCAAGAGATTTAAGCCAAGTCAAATGAAGGTATCCAGCAATTTAAGTCAAGACAAAACCAGAACAAAAGTGCCAATCCAGGCACACCGTGGTGATCAGGCCATGCTTGCACTCAGATGGAGTGGGGCAAGTTCCAAAGACTAGTCTTACCAAATCAAGTCAAGTCAAAACCCGAACAAAAGTGCCAATACAAGCACACTGTGGGTGATCAGACCACGCTTCCACTCAGATGGAGTAGGGTAAGTTCCAAAGACTAGTCTTACCAAGTTTCAGATGTCCGGACTCCAAGTGCCAGTTCCTTCCCGGTGTTCAGCCACTGTGTTAATCCTCTGCGGGGGTCTTCTACGCACTGCTCTGGCGAGGCGTTCCACCGGGACAATTGCCTATCTGGGAGTGCTCTTTGGATCGCATCACTCAGGCTGGCCGCAGTCCCCCACAGGGATGCTCCACAGTGCAGGCCTAAGCTGCCTAAGAGGCTGCCTTAGTGGCTATCCTTAAGTTACCTCGCTTCCCTGTCAGGGAACCAAGAAATGTAGCAAGACGAGCCACAGACAAAACCTCTCAGACACCTAGTTGTAGAAGGAAGGGATTTATTCAGCTGGGAGCATCAGCAAGCTACTGCCTTAAAATCCGAGCTCCCCGAGTGCACAATTTCTGTCCCTTTTAAGGGTTCACAACACTAAAGATTTCACATGAAAGCATCGTGATAAGGGAGGAGACCACCCCTCATATTGTCTTATGCCCAATTTCTGCCTCCAAAGAAAGAAGAAGTCAAAACTAAAAGGCACAAATGAAATCCACAGGCAGACAGCCCGGCGCTGCACCCTGGGCCTGGTAGTTAAAGATCGACCCCTAACTGGTTCTGTTACCTATAGAGACAGACATTGTATAGGAATACACTGTGAAAATCCCTATCTTGTTTTATTCTGATCCAATTACTGGTGCATGCAGCCCCCAGTCACGTACCCCCTGCTTGCTCAATCAATCACGACCTTCTCACGTGCACCCCCTTAGAGTTATGAGCCCTTAAAAGGGGCAGAAATTGCTCACTCGGGGAGCTCGGTTCTTGAGACTGAAGTCTTGCCGATGCCCCGGCCGAATAAACCCCTTCCTTCTGTAACTCGGTGTCTGAGGAGTTTTGTCTGCCGCTCGTCCTGCTACAGCGATTGACTTGAGCAAGCAGGGGGTTAAGTGACAGGGGCTGCATGCAGTGGTGGTCAGAGAGAAACAGAACAGGACGGGGAGTTTCACAGTATTCTTCTATACAATGTCTGGGATCTATGAATAACATCGGTTTCTACGTCATGGGTTGATTTTTAACTACTGGGTTTAGGCCAGGCAGACCCAGGCCTGGTTCCGGGCTTGGTGCTGGGCTGCCTGTCTCCGGTTTTACTTGTTTTTTTTTTTTCTTAAAACAGGCACTGAGTATAAAACAATATAAAACAATATGAAAGGGTCTCTCTCTTTCCTCAGAGAGACACAAAGGCATGACAACAAAAAGGCCACAATCCCAAAAGCACAGTTCCAGAGTGTTGTAGGAGTTACTAAGAAATTATTTTTGGCAGATTGAGAGAAAAAAATGGTCCTTGGGAAGTTTTCCTTTTCTAAAGCACCTCCAGAAACTTTTCTTGTAAAGCCCCTGCTCTTAGAGCCGAGTGGGCAACTTTTGATATGCAAATGCAGGCCCTTAGAAACTTGGTCCACCCAAACATGGGGATTCCAGCCGCCTACGTCTTGCCCTTGCACCACACTTGCCTGGCAACATGTCGGCCCCCACATATCCCTCCCTGCATGTGTAAAACATCATGGTACACTGCATTTGCCTATTAAAAGGCTAGGGTGAGAGGGCCAGTTTTTTCGTGGGCTACGTGAATGACGTGCCTGGTCAAACCAATCTCTATGCAAATAAGCCCTATGGAAATCAGACACCGCCTCCTCCAGGCTCTATATATAGCTGGCTGGTTGGGGTTCCCGCTCTAGGTTTTGGAGCTCCCCCGCCTCCCGCTCCGCCCCTGTACAGGGGAGCTTCTTCTTTCTTCCCTCTTCTTTCTTGCCTATTAAACTCTCTGCTCCTTAAAACAACTCCACTAGGGCCCGGCGCCTAATTACGCCTGTAATCCCAGCGCTTTGGGAGGCCGACGCGGGCAGATCACGAGGTCTGGAGATAGGGACCATCCTGTCTAACAGGTGAAAACCCGTCTCTACTAAAAATACAAAAGATTAGCCCTGTGGTGGCCAGTGCCTGTAGTCTCAGCTACTTGGGAGGCTGAGACAGGAAAATGGTGTGAACCCGAAAGGCAGGGCTTTCAGTCAGTTGAGATCATACCACTGCACTTCAGCCTGGGCGACAGAGCGAGACTCGGTCTAAAAAAAAAAGAAAAAAAAAAAAAACAACCCCACCTGTGTCCATGTTGCTTTTTCCAATTTGACTCCAGAGGAAGAACCTGGTGTTCCTCCACTCCTCAGAGCCATATCAAGAGGACAAGCTCTCTCTCTCTTGAGTGGAGGCAGGAGAGAGACCCACACGACAGTGGCAGGTCTGAGGTGTCCCTGAGTCTCCATCATTTTGTGAGGTTCCATCAAAAACCTGTATGAGTTAGGGCTCTTTCAATCGCAAATGACAACAAACCCACTAGGGCTGCCTTAGGTCATAAAAGGGCCTAGACAGGCTTAAGTAGCCAGAAAAAAAAAAACCCGGTCAGACTCCATCTTCAGCACCGCCTCCTGCTGTTGCTTCCTTGAGAGGTGGCAAGATGGCTATGGCAGGTGGGTGGAGCCCCTCCTCCCTCTGCACCCTCCGAACTAAAACCCAGGTCTGACAGTCATTGGTCCATACTGGCTCATGTAGTCACTCCTGAGCCAATCACAGGAGCCAGGGGAATGGCTCAGCCAATTGCCTCAGGCTTGGGGCACAGACTCCTACCCCCGGGGGCGGAACTCCACTGAAGCAGTTGGAGGGAGGGGCGATGGCTCTCAGAGGGAATTTGGGGAGCTGGGGCCACAGGAAGTGAATGGATGGTGGGGAAGATGATGCACGCGAGCTGTATTCTGGTTTTCAGGGTGTTGGGCTTCCAGGCAGAGTGAAGATCTTCAGCTAGAAGGAGCAGGAGGAGCAGGCAGGGGAGACCACAGCAGGGAGAATGGCTTGGTGCCCAGTCCGCCCATTTTAGGTATGGGGAAACTGAGGTGTAGAAAAGGAAAGTGACTGTTTCAAGACTCTAGAGCTGCTTTGCAGCAGAAGACAAGAACCTGGGGATCTTGACTCCCAATCCATTATAATGCCCTTCCTATTATTTAAAGGTAGTGGTTTTGGGGAGGTGGGGGGTAAATGCCCAGGCCTCTCATTAATCCAGAAGCTACTTTCTTGTCCCTGAGTGGCAGGAACCAGGGAGATTTTCCCTAGTCTTCCAGGAGGTAGTGGAGGATGGGTGAGCCTGTGTGTGTGGCGGAGGCTCAGCCGAGCTGTGGGAGTGCCTGGACAGGATGGCAGTGAGAGTCCGGGTCTGGTCCCCAATGCTGCTTGTCTGCCTGGTTCTCTGGAGGATGGTCTGGGGTTTGGAGCAGGCGTCAACAGTGTACTTCAAGCTACCTGGGTCTCAGCCTGCTGAGTGCAGGAGTCCGCCCCTGCCACTGCAATTGGCCACATGTGGCCACTCGCACTCTAAGGAGGCCGTACTTGGGGTGAGGGCCTCAGCATCCCTACAGCTATGTGGAGGGCCTGAGATGGCCAGCAAAGCGTCCATGAGTGGACAGCAGAGGGTGCACAGATAGAGCTGTGGCCAAAGAAGAGGCCAAGTCTTGGAGGCCCCAGGAAGAGGCTTGGCTCCCATCCTGGGGGTACTGGGAGTCTCCAGAGGGATTTAAGCAAGGGACGACCTGGGAGTAGGTGGAGGATGGATGAGGGAAGGTGAGAGATGGTGGAGAAGCTAGTGTGGAGACCCAGGGGAGATGCAGTGGACAGAATCAGAGCGATGATGACAGGGGTGGGAATGGAAGGGGGCGGAGCCCTGATGGATATGCAGCAGGGGAATCGGATGCAACTGTGCCTGGATGGGGAGGAGAAGGAGAACTATTGTTAAGGTGATGAATGTGTTCTCAGCTTGGGCAGTTGGGTGGAGATTGGGTGGAGATGGGTGCACCTCCAGATGAGCTAAGGACCCTGGGAAAAGGTCTTAGATGGGGCTGTGTGGACTGGATGAGCTCATGTTGACTATAAGGGACTTGTGGGACCCCTGGGGAGATGTCCAGTGACATCTGGTGTATGCACCTGCAGCTCTTGGGAGGGGCTGTGCTGGGACTCTGGATCGGAGAGTCATCCAATGAGAATGGAAAGAAATGACCCATTTGGTGACGTTTAAGCACCCAGAAAGCAGCAGAGAAGGAACAATCAGGAAGGTGGGAGTGGAACCAGAGAGAGCCGTGTCATGGGCATCAGCAGGTAGAGGGGTTAGAGCAGCCAGAGGTGGTTACTAATGTGAGAAATAGCAGCGTGATCCGTGATAAGGAGGGAGAGACCTGGGCCCAATAGAAACCTGGGGGAGTGCACATTTCATGCAGTGGTGAGGATGAAGCCAGACTGCTGTCAATCAGGGGTGATGGGAAGCTAAGGAAGGAGAAGCAGTGAATGCAGATAATTTGTTTTTAGAGAGTTTGATAGTGAAGGGGAGAAGAGAGACATTGGAGGCTTGCTGGAGGAGCTGCTCAGTCTGAGACTGATGATGTAGAGTCTAGGATGAAGCTCTGAGCTAAGCCTTGTGGGTCTGCTCCCTGACTTCCAGGACCTCCTTCATCAGAGTGAGGCTCCCCTAGTTCAGTGGCAGTGTTCCCTTAGGGCATGGAGTGTGTCTTCTCCTATTAGATCAAGAGCTCCTTCAGAGCAGCAGATGCCTTCCACTGGACTGGGAGCTCCCCAAAAGTTGTAGTTGTGTCTCTACCATCAGGCTTGGAGATTCCTGGTGAAAGACCATGTCTCCTCCAGTGGACTGAGAGTTCCTGGAGGGCAGAGGCTGGGTCTCCCTCATCAAAATGAGAGCTCCCTGAAGCCAGGTACTGTGTTGCCCTCACTTGGTTAGGAAGTCCTGAGGGAGGTACTGGGTGTATCCACGGGTCTAGAAGCCTAAAAGGTGAGGGGTGAGTTTCCTTTGTCCTCTGTCCCTCCTCATGGTGTCCAGCACTAGAAACTGACCAGTGTCTTTCCCTCCCCACCTTCCCCACCCCATATCTGTTTCCTGTGATTTCAGACAGAGGTGACTTCTGGCAGGAGGCAGCCTGTGATTGTGACAGAGAGGCTGTCCACTGTTCTTTTGACAACCTTGGCACCTACAATAAAACCATGTGCAACTACCCCAGCTTCTTATGTGAAAAGCTTGTTCCCAGTGCTGAGTGCCCCCTCTTCTCTCTAGCCTTGTCTGAGACAGAGGCTTTCTTTCCTCCACCTGCACCATAATCCGTTTCTGACCCCATCCTCTCCATGCAGGAGTAGGATTTGGTCACACCGAAGAACAGAATGGCCAAAGCCAGGCTGAACCCCTATTCCCTCTCCCAGGGCCTTGGTTCCTTGGTGGTGGTTGGGGTGTGTGAGACTCTCTGGATGGGGTCTCAGTCCTCCTTCTGTTTCTAGGTCCATTCCCTTAGTCATATTGCACTTGTCTTTGAAATAAACCAACTTCATTGCTAATTGTGTGAGGGCATGGGAATGTGTGATAGGTGTGTCGAGTGCAGGCATTTCTGGGTAGGGGGCATGTTCATTCACTTATTTATCTCACAAATACTGACTCAAGAACCTACTGCATGGCTGGCTCTGTTCTGGGATCCAGTGGGGAGCAAGACAGCCAGGAAGAGAGCTCCTTGTTGCCCACTTCACTCCAGCCACTCTGGCCTTCTTGCTGCTCCTGGAGTGAGATGAGTCTGTTCCAATCTCAATGCCTAAAAGATTCTTTCACAGTGGCTTTCTTCTCTTCTCTCAGTTTCCAGCTGAAATGTCACCTCTCCAGGGAGCCCTTCCATGGCAGCTCCTCCCTCCTCCCTTTACCCTTTCTGGCATCATCGTGTTCGTTTCAGTCTTGGCAGTTGTCACAGTCCCGAGTAATCTACTTACTTCAGTGTTTTATTTTTTGGTTAGCTAAAGGAAAGGTGAAAAGTGGAGATCTACAGGTTTCTTGGGTAGTGAGCTTAAAGGTTTTCCATCTTTCTCCACTCACCTACTTGCTTTCCCTTGAGAGATGATGTGTGAGTTCGGATCCTCTGGAAGCAGATGCCAAGATGCAGTTGGAAGTGCCGGAGATGTATGGGGGGAAGCAACTCTAAAAGATAAAGGATGCAGGAGAGGAGTAGGGAGAGAGAGTGTATTCAGATCAGGAAGCAGGTCTGACACTTCTGAAGGGAGAGAGGAAAGGAAGGAGGCTTGGGAAGAAAGAGGCTCAAGCTGTGGCACAGCTCTAAGAATGTCTCAGCAATCTGATGGGGAGTTCTCCTGTGAACAATGCCCATTAGAGGAATCCTCTATCGGGAAATCCTCTATCGGTGATGACAGGCTCTATTCCCCTGTCATCACCATCATGGGAATGGCACTGGAGAACATGGCTTTGTCATGAATACTGTGGCAGATCCCAAAGGAGCATGGGCTTGGGGCTGTTCACTAAGTACACTCCCTGAACAGGTTCTCATTTGAAGGGAGAGCTGAGTGGTGCTGTCCAAGGTTGTCACAGAAAGAGTTACTGTGGATTGGTTGGACTTGAGGATACTGAATGAGCCTTTCCCCCCGTCCCCACCCCGGTGGATGGGTCACTGTGAATTCAAAGGTTAAGCACAGATAGTGGAGCAACTGGAACTCTCACACCTTGCTGGTGGGAACGTAAAATGGGACAAGCACTTTGGAAAGAAGTTTGATCTGACTTTGTAACATTAAACATACCCTTATCCATTGAGTAAACATTTCCAGTCCTAGGTATTTATTCAGGAGAAATGAGAACTTAATGTTCACACAGATACTTGTATAAGAAATGGTCGTAGCAGTTTTATTCAAAATATCCCAATACTGAAAATAGCAAAAATATCCATTACCAGGAGAATAGATAAACAAATTATAACATGTGCATGCTATGGAAAGCTACTCAGCAATAAGGAAGAGCAGATTACGGACATTCGCAACACCATGAATGGATCTCATCATCATTATACTGAATGGAAGAGGCCAGATGTAAAACAGTACACATATGGGAGGTGGAGATCATGCCACTACACTCTAACCTGGGCAACAGAGCAGGACCTTGTCTAAAACTAAAAAGTGCACATAATATATGATTCAATTGATAGAGAGTTCTAAAATAGGCAACTAGGGTGAAAATAATCACAATGGTAGTTTCTCCATGTTATGAGCTGAATTGTGATTCCCCAAAATCCATATGTTGAAGTCCTAACTTCCAGTACTTCATAACGTGACTGTGTTTGGAGACCGGCCCTTGAAAGGGGTGTTTAGGTTAAAGTGAGGTCATTAGGGTGGATCCTGATGCAGTATGATTGGTGTCCTTAAAACAAGAGGAGGTTAGGACACGGACACCTGAGAGAGAAGGCCATGTGAAGACACAGGGTAAGACAGCATCTATATGCCAAGGAGAGAGATCTCAGAAGAGACCAACCTGTCAATGGCTTGATCTGAGATTTCTAGTTTCCAGGATCGTGAGAAAATAAATCGCTATTGTTTAAGCCCCCCAGTCTGTGGGACTTTGTTATGGTAGTGCAAGCCGACTGATTCATCCAGAGAGGGGGTTGACAGGGAAGGGATGTGAGGGAATTTTCTGGGAGATGGAAATCTTCTCGCAATGGGATGTGGGTGATGTGGGTGTATCCATTTGTCAAACATGTTCAGTTGTGATTTGTGCTTTTCTTTTTTTTTTTTTTTTTTTTTTTTTTTGAGGCGGAGTCTCACTCTGTCGCCCAGACTGGAGTGCAGTGGCCGGATCTCAGCTCACTGCAAGCTCCGCCTCCTGGGTTTTAAGCCATTCTCCTGCCTCAGCCTCCCGAGTAGCTGGGACTACAGGCGCCCGCCACCTCGCCCAGCTAGTTTTTGTATTTTTAGTAGAGACGGGGTTTCACCGTGATAGCCAGGATGGTCTCGATCCCCTGACCTCGTGATCCGCCCGTCTGGGCCTCCCAAAGTGCTGGGATTACAGGCTTGAGCCACCGCGCCCGGCCGTGCTTTTCAATCAATATATATTTTACCTTTAAGAAAGAACTAAAGGAGATGTTGATGATGATGGTGATTGATTGGAGGTGCAGAGTGGTTGGAGGTGAAAATGATAAAAGAAGGCAAAATCTTGATAAGTGTTGAAGCTGGTTGATAGACACAGGAGAGTTCACAATGTGATTTTGTTACTTTGTATGTGTTGGAAATTTTTGCAAATTGAAAGTTCAAGCCCATGGGAGTGAAGTTTTCTTCTCTCTTCCTTTTTTTCTTTTTTTCTTTTTTTTTGAGACGGAGTCTCGCTCTGTTGCCCAGGCCGGAGTGTGCTGGCACGATCTCGGCTCACTGCAACCTCCACCTCCTGGTTCAAATGATTTCTCCTGCCTCAGCCTCCAGAGTAGCTGGGACTACAGGTGCCCGGCAACACACCTGGCTAATTTTTGTACTTTTAGTAGAGACAGGGTTTCCACCATATTGACCAGGTTGGTCTCGAACTCCTGACCTTGTGGTCTGCCTGCCTTGGCCTCCCAAAGTCCTGGGATTACAGGCATGAGCCACCACGCCCGGCTTCTCTCTTCCTAGCTGGTAGGGGACTTCCTGGCTCTGTCTTCTGTTCATGCACTTGGATAGTAGGGTGTGGAAAGATTCTGAGATTTCAGGGTTTCACAGAGGTAGTGTAGCACTGGAATTAGTTGGAAGTAGTTGGAATTACAGGCCTGTGCCACCATGCCTGGCTAATTTTTGTATTTTTAGTAGAGACAGGGTTTCACCATGTTGGCCAGGCTGGTCTTGAACCCCTGACCTCAGGTGATCCACCCACCTAAGCCCCCCAAAGTGCTGGAATTACATGAGTGAGCCACCGTGCCCGGCCTGGACACTTTTAATATTAAGCAACAGAAGACCTGACTCAAATTGGTGTAAATAATAAAATAAATTCATTGACGTGTAATGGAACTGACCAGAGGCTTTCAGGTATGGTTTGATCCAGAGGCACCTGTTTCCTCCTCCTCCTTCTTTTCCTTTTGTTTCTCTTTCCCAAAGCTTCCAGCTAGCTATGCATATATTTACATATTTTATTCCAGACTCCTAGAATTGGTTTTTTGTTTTGTCTTTTTGTAATCTGCCTGAGAAGCGATCTCACACATAAGCCGCATTAAACATCCTGGATTTCCTCATTTTCTGCACTCTCCTGCCTGCTAGCGGCACCTTCTTTTGGTTTCTTGTTTCTGTTCTGCAGCACAATTTTCTACTTTCTGTCCTCAAATATGTCAGGCTCAGACCTGCCTCTGTATCCTTGCCTTAGCTGTTCCCCCTGCCTGGATCGATTTTCTCCTTGATTAACTTAGGGCTGACTCCTTCATATCATGGGTGATCTTGCTTCCAGTGCCTTTTCCCGTCTCTGCAGAATCTTTCCTGATCTGAAACACAAGCCTTGCCTTCCCCCTGCCCTCTCCTATTCTGCTGTTTTGCTTCTCTTTATATTACTTATTACTGTCTCTTTTCTCTCTTGAAATTTGTTTATTGACCGCATCTGTTCCGGTCAGTGCCTTATAAGTGCCAAGAGGGAGGGGCCTTGCCTGTCTGGGTTTCGTGGTGTTCTTAGTGCCTGGTTCTGTGCCAGACATGTTGCATGTACTCAAAAGATGTCCTGTGGAATGAATGAATGGAAGATATGAATAGCGATATTATTATTGGACTATTAAGAGGATTGCACAAGAAGACACATTTAAAGTTCTTGGCCCAGGACCTGCCATGAAGTCAGTGTACATTTTCCAGTAAGTGGGAGTGTCGAGGCATGCTTTTGCTGCTGTTGTCATCGTGTTGTCCCGTCCTGGCTGCAGAGTGCCTTTCTCCACCATGCTCTCATTTGGATGAAAGTTACTCCCAGGTCGCGGCCCACGTGAGGAGTGGGAACATCCCTCGGTTGGCCAGCTGGTTCTTTCATCCCTCTATGCTGCATAAAGTGGTTGAGGTAATTTATTCCCTCCAGGGAATGGAATTCCTCCGTAGCTTTGCCCTTGAAAAGTCCCCTGGGCTGGGTTTGATCCGCATTTGGGAAGCTCAGATGGTCCGGATTTTGGTTTCCAAGGTCTTCAGAGACCAGTAACAGCCTCAGTGCCTTGCTGGCCAAATAAAAGAGTTGGAAATCAAACTAAAGATGTGCTTGTGGAAAGTGACTAGAGAAAAGGTCATGTTTTCTCAAGACATAGCCTTTTTCTGGGAATCCATTCTTGAGCTAAGACAAGCAGCAGCACCATCCTTGGACCTGGGAACTAGGACCTCTTCCCTAGTGTGAGGACTCCTAGGCCAAGGGATGTGCCTGCTAGAGCCCGTGGCCTCCCTTCTAAACCATGATCTGAGTGTCTGTGATTCTGGAATTTCTTGTTCAAGTGACCCTGAATCACTTCCAGAACCTTTCTGGGTTGCCTGCCTAGGTTTATCCTGTTGAGTGAAGGTGACATTTGCTACAGGAGCAAGAAATAAGCTGTAGTGCTGATGGAGGGGGAGGGACATCTGAAATGAGTGGGGAGGAAGGGGATAATGAGTTTTAGTTAAGACCGTGGAGGCAGCTATAGCGGCAGGGACTGCCGCTCCTTCCCTTCCCTTCTACAGTCAAGTCCTTCAGGCCATCTGGATGAGATGTTGAAGAGGACTCTGTGATCCCTCGGCCTTGCACTTCCCTCTAGGGTGAAGTGAGGGCACGCGCTATCACAGGATGGAAGAGGGCCCAGGTAGTGGTGTGGGAACCAGGCACAGTGGAAGGACATGGGAACATCTGAGAGGCTCATAGGGTAACCTCTGTGGGGTGTAGGATGTGCCTATCAGATTATTTTTTTTTTTTCTTTTGGAGACCGAGTCTCATTCTGTCGCCCAGGCTGGAGGGCAGTGGCATGATCTTGGCTCATTGCAACCTCCACCTCCCGGGTTCAAGTAATTCTCCTGCCTCAGCCTTCTGAGCAGCTGGGACTACAGGTATGCACCACCACGCCCGACTAATTTTTTTTGAGACCTAGTCTTGCTCTGTTGCACAGAGTTGGAGTGCAGTGGCGCAATCTTGGCTCACTGCTAGCTCTGCCTCCCAGGTTCACGCCATTCTCCTGCCTCAGCCTCCCGAGTATCTGGGACTACAGGTGCCCACCACCACACCGGGCTAATGTTTTTGTATGTTTTTTTAGTAGGGATGGGGTTTCACCGTGCTAACCAGGATGGTCTCGATCTCCTTACCTCGTGATCTGCTCGCCTTGGCCTCCCAAAGTGCTGGAATTACAGGCGTGAGCCACTACGCCTGGCTTACTTTTTGTATTTTTAGTAAGAGACGGGGTTTCACCATATTGGCCAGGCTGGTATTGAACTCCTGACCTCGTGATCTACCAGACTTGGCCTCCCAAAGTGCTGGGATTACAGGTGTGAACCACTGTGCCCGGCCCAGATTATTTTAACTTCACAACTTCAGCATCTTGCTGTGCCCTAGGCCAGTCCTGGGGCTAACAGTGAACCAGGCTTGGTTTCTAGTCTTCCATTCACTCATTTATTGACTTGGTTAGTGTCCTATTCCATCATCTACAGAAAGAATGTAGAGATGGCAAAGAACCATCTCTCTGCCATCCAGTGTGGACCTGACTTGATTTCCCTAGTAACTAGGCAGGATGTGCCAGTTATATGCATCTTAAAACTGAGGACAAAGGTGAAATATAAATGATTTTTGGATTATCTGTGATCACCATTCATCTAGCCAAACAAAGGCAATAATTGAGAAACGGGTACTTCATTCTGGTCCGATGGTATAAACTAGGACCCAGAGGTGCAACTGGCTGGCCTATCAGCTGACTCTCAAGGTGGAAAGACCAGACCTTAGATGGAGACAGCTCTGGGTTTGAGTCCCCACTCTCTCTCTTACACACATGAGACATGATACACTCTCACGCTCTCGCTTACACACTGCTCATGTATCATGCATTGATAGGATACATTTCCAGAGGTGAGTTGCTGAGTGAAAGGATAAGCACATTTATAATTGACCAAGCCTTAATCCATGTGCACCACGGCTTCACTTCATCGCACACTGTTATTGTTGGTTTGTGCAAGGTACCAATTTTATTTCGTCCTTCATCTTCCATCTCCACTACCAATTTATTCTTCCTATGTTTATTTAGATATATGGTTTCTCAAAAAATGTTTAGTGTTTGTTCAACTCTCTGTGGATGCTTTTAAACTGGTACACAGATATTGTGCTATACATTTCCCTTTTTTCTGCCAAGTTTGCAAATTAGCAAAGGCGCTGGCTCCCGGTGCCAAAACCATCCTAACAAATACATGTCTGAGAGAGAACCTTGGAAGATGGAATAGCAGAAGAACCTTTCTTTGCAGAGTCTTGCAGGAAGTTAGAATCTGATCTTGGCTGCCGGGTGTGGTTGCGGGAGAGAGGGGTTGGCTGTGCCCTGGAGCAGCGGATTGGTGGGTTTTGGCCAGCAGTGAGTAGGTTGGGAAGAAGCTGTTTAAGTTTTGTTCTTCTTCTCCTTTTGCATCATCATCCTAGAGCAACAGCTGAAATGCTCAAGTCCTAGAGATGATTTTAGGGCTGCCCCAAAGCCCTACTTGGGAGAGAAATTGACCCAGATGAATGTAGGCTTCTCAAGTGCCCTCAGCCATTCATTCCCTCATCTCATCCTGCACTGCCCTGCCGCCTTGCCCCATCTCAGGGAGGGCCGGTAACAGCTTTGGGGTGCTGCTTCCTGCCAGGGCTGCTACTTCCCAGATGTTCAGGGATGAAACCGTGTCAGCAGGAGCACCTGCCTGGGGTGGCAGCAAATGGGAATCATCAAATCTTGGACTCATCCCCTTCCCCTTCCCTAAGTTTATCTTGAAACACCCAGACTACACCCACTAGAAAAATGAAATATACTTGTCAACACATACCATCTAAAACAGAATTGCCAGAGTGGATGAGCAAGAAACTAAAATATGCACATTAAACATACTTATGTAGATAAGGAAAGATGTTAGCAATATCAGGCAAGAACAAGTCATTATTTAAAAAAATCCCAAGTGTAAAAGTTACTTAGGAAGAGTATAATCATTGAAATGGGACAGCTAGCTGAAGAATGTCACAGATAGAGTTAGAAGCTTAGATTGAGACGTCTTCTAAGGGAAAAAGAATAAAAAGAAAATAGAGAAAATAGCAAGGAAAATTCAAACCAGATGCAGTGGTGTGTGCCTGTAGTCCCAGCCACTTGGGAGGCTGACGCAGGAGCATTTCTTGAGCCTAGGAGCTTGCGGCTGTAATGCGCTGTGCAGATCGGGTGTTCCGCACTGAGTTGGGCATCAGTGTGATGACTTCCCGGGAGTGGGAGACCGCCAAGAGGCGTAAGGAGGGGTGAACTGGCCAAGGTTGGAAATGGAGCAGGTCAAAACTCCCGGTGCTAATCAGTAGTGGGATCACACCTGTGAATAGCTGCGGCACTCCAGCCTGGGCAACATAGGGAGATTCTATCTCTTTGTTGTTGTTGTTGTTTGTTCGTTTGTTTTTGAGACGGAGTTTTGCTCTTGTTGCCCAGGCTGGAGTGCAATGGCGTGATCTCAGCTCACTTCAAACTCCGCCTCGCAGGTTCAAGCGATTCTCCTGCCTCAGCCTCCCGAGTAGCTGGGATTACAGACATGGGCCACCACAACCAGTTAATTTTGTGATTTTAGTAGAGATGGGGTTTCTCCATGTTGGTCAGGCTGGTCTCTAACTCCTGACCTCAAGTGATCCACCCCCCTCGGCCTCCCAAAGTGCTGGGATTACAGGCATTAGCCACCGTGCCGGGTGGAGACTCTATCTCTTAAAAAAATCCAAAGAGATATGGAGTACAGATGCACCAACTTCCAGATAGTAGAAGTCCCAGAAAGAGACAGGAAAAAGAGAGGGAAGGAAATGTTTGAAGAAATAATGAATATAAAATTCCTAGCATTAAAGACAGGTGAAAGGACTTCAGAGTACAAAAAGGCCAGATGAAGAAAAACTGTCAACTAGACACATTGCAGTGAAAGTTAAGAACATCAAAGACAAAGAGAAATTTTAAAGGCTTCCAGAGGGAAAGAGCAGATATCCAATCAAAGATGAGGAGTCAGATTAATATCAGACTTCTTATTAGCAATATTGGAATGGGATTGGAAGAAATGGAGGAATGCTTTTAAGGTAATAAGGAAGAATGGAAAAAAAAAATGAACCAAGGATATTGTATCTTTCCAAATTGTTATTCAGTGTGAGGTTGTAAAAAATGCTTTCAGGAATAAAAGGGCTTCAAAATTTTGCACGCAAAGACCCATGTTGAAAGTATTCTTAGATGAATACTCAGAAATGCAAAGTCTTTACTGGAGGGAGAGATGTGTACTCTTTCCCTAGATCTTTCTTTTCCCTAGATCAAGGCAGAGGAAAAGAAAAGCCCTTGGCAAGCATTTGACTAAGGCTTTATTTCAAGCACTTTTTTACCGCCTCTGTTTGGAAGCTAAAGAGCAATCACTGAGGAGTGATGTGGTCCCAACCTCACCCCGGCAGTCTATGAGGGTAGCCGGAAAGAAAATTACTCTATTTATGTTGTAATAAATGGTACTTATTCTAAGTGAAAGGACGAAAACAAACCGCTAATTCTAAAATCATTAAGGTCCAGACATGGCTTACACCTATAATCCCAGTACTTTGGGAGGCTGAGGCAGGAGGGCTGTTTGAGTCTAGGGGTTCAAGACCAACTTAGACAACATGGCAAGACCTCAACTCTACAAAATATAAAAATAAAAAATAAAAAATAAAAAAATTTAGCTGGGTGCGGTGGCGCACACTTGTAGTCCCAGCTGCTTGGGAGGCTGAGGCGGGAAGATCACTTGAGCCCAGGCAGTGAGTGATTGTGCCACTGCACTCCAGCCTGGATGATAGAGTGAGACCCTGTCTCAAAAAAGAAAAAAAAATCATTAAGGTCATTGTCTTTCCTCAATTCGAATTCAACCAGTATTTCCCAATTGGGGTTCATGGGGCGATGCTGCTCTGTGAACTGCTTCCCCTTCGTGGGGAGGTACATACAGAGACTGAGAGTGTTAGGAAATTTCAAAGCAATTTGACAGAGTAATTTTACTATTGCATCCAATAATAAAACATCTGGGTTTATATTTTGTACATTTTAAATTTAACAAAAGTATCGATTTGAGACAGAGTAAGAAAAAACTGAAGAATAAATTGGTCCATTACCACAAATGGTTTGAGAAGCACTGGATTATACTGGGTATTGGCAAATGCTTTCTGCAAAAGACCATACGTTCTCTGTGCAATGATTCAGTTCCACTGTTGTTACGTGAAAGCCAGCATGAGAATTTACAACCCAAAGAGCATGGTTGTATTACGAGAAAACTTTATTGCCACTAAAATATGATTTTAACGTATTGTTTTTGTATGAGAGATTCTTATGATTTTTTTTTCAAGCATCAAAAAACATAAAAACTATTCTTATCTTGCCTGCTAGACAAAAATAGGCAGTGCATAGATTTGGTCCACATGCCACAGTATGCCAATCCATGGGTTAGACCATATTGTCTCTGAGAGTTAGTATCTGCCTTAGACACAGGAATGTTTGTGTATGTTTGATGATGCTAATTTTCTTTTGAATAGGAAATATATTCATAAAGTTAAAAATCAAAACAATATAAAAAGTTATGTATCAAAAAATCTTTCTGTCACCCTATCTGTGCCAGCCTCATTTCTTGCCAGCCCTGTTCCCTACAGGTGGCCATTTTGATGAATTTCTTGCATGTTCTTTGAGTGTTACTCGAAATACTAGCACAAACATATTAACAGATATATTTTCTACATAAATGTGGCACATTGGCCGGGCGCGGTGGCTCAAGCCTGTAATCCCAGCACCTTGGGAGGCCGAGACGGGTGGATCACGAGGTCAGGAGATCGAGACCATCCTGGCCTACACGGTGAAACCCCGTCTCTATTAAAAAAAATATATATATATATAAAAAAACTAGCCGGGCGAGATGGCGGGCGCCTGTGGTCCCAGCTACTCGGGAGGCTGAGGCAGGAGAATGCCGTAAACCCGGGAGGCGGAGCTTGCAGTGAGCCGAGATTGCGCCACTGCACTTCGGCCTGGGCGACAGAGCGAGACTCCGTCTCAAAAAAAAAAAAAAAAAAGAAATGTGGCACACTGTTTATACTATTCTCCTCTTTGCTTTTTTCTGTTACCACCATATCCTGAAGACCTTTGTCCACTGGAGCAGAGAGAGCTTCCCTCGTTATATAAATGTATTGGGTCTCTTCTCTTTTTTTTTTTTTTTTTTTTGAGACGGAGTCTCATTCTGTCGCCCAGGCTGGAGTGCAGTGGCACAATCTTGGCTCACTGCAAGCTCTGCCTCCCAGGTTCACGCCATTCTCCTGCCTCAGCCTCCCGAGTAGCGGGGACAACCGGCACCCGCCACCACCCCCGGCTAATTTTTTTTGTATATTTAGTAGAGACGGGTTTCACCCTGTCAACCAGGATGGTCTCGATCTCCTGACCTCATGATCCACCCGCCTCGGCCTCCCAAAGTGCTGGGATTACAGGCGTTTGTGCCTCTTTTTGAGTTGGTATCATGATTTATTTAACTAGTTCTCTCTACACATACTCTTGGATTATTTCCATCTCAATTGAGAACAATACTGCAGTGAACAAACTTGCTCATATATCACTGTGTGTGTGCACGGGTATGTGTGTGTGTGTGGTGTGCGCCTGCATCCATACGGTAAATTTCCAAGTGGAGTCAGTGACTGAAAGGATAAATGTGTTTGTAATTTTGATAGATATTGCCAATTTGCCCTCTGTGGGCGTTCTGCCCTCCTACCAGCTACCTATGAAAGTGCCCGTTTCCCCAAGCAGCCTTGCTAGTAGATCAAGTTGTCACACTTCTGGATTTTTATTCATTGTAATAGATAAAAATGACATCTCAGTGGAATTTTAATGTGCGTTTCTCTTGCTATGTGTGAAAGTGAACATGACCAGGGCCGCCTCCAGCAAATGAAACATTTGGTGCAGAATCAGAAAAGGTGCTGCTTCTGGGAAGACATTATGGGAAGGCACCTCCTCTGGGGGAATGCAGAGCTTGCTGGGCTGTGCAGGGGCTTTCTCCTGTGGGAAACTCAGCTCCCACCTGTGTCCCCTGTGCAGGGTGCCTTTGTGAAGTGATCCACACCCAGCAGCCCAGATGGGTGTTATTAGAGAAATAGGCAGGGCTGTAGCTGGTCCAGGTGGCAATTCCCCAGCGGAACCCTGAACATCAGGAGGGGAAGTAGCATCCGAGTAAGGGTAGGACCCGCTACATAATGTCTGTGACCGGGTTGGGTGCACTGGCTCATGCCTGTAATCTTAACACTTTGGGAGGCCAAGGCAGGAGCATTGCATGAGGCCAGGACTTTGAGATCTGCCTGGCCAACATAGTGAGACCCCGTCGCTATGAAAAAATAATAAAAATAAATAAATTTGGGCAGCCCAGTGCAAAATGAAGTGTGGGAAGGAACTCTTGATTAAAGATTAGT
Source organism: Piliocolobus tephrosceles (assembly GCF_002776525.5). Taxonomy (NCBI): domain Eukaryota; kingdom Metazoa; phylum Chordata; class Mammalia; order Primates; family Cercopithecidae; genus Piliocolobus; species Piliocolobus tephrosceles. The sequence continues at coordinate 202,702,353 of NC_045434.1, read as the reverse complement.
AAGACTTTTCAGATAGCCACAGTAGAGCATTAAACCAGGCGTGGCACCCTTCCAAACACAGGACGCCATGGGACTGTAGGGGTTGCACACCTGGGAAACCAACCCTGGTGACGGGATAGCACCCCCAGGGTCCAGCTGGTGGCCAGCATTATATCACCCACTTTTCCTCCTTACTAGACTAGGCAATACAGGAGAAGAGCATTCCATGCAGAAGATGTGGACTACAGCTTTCTAGATTAAGGACCAGCCTTCCTGCTTTCTCCCAGCAGGCCAGTAGGAGCTGCTATTGCCTAGGGAAGGAGAGGGAGATGTCTGGGTTTCCTTGTAAGTCATGGCAGCTGTAGACATGTCAGACCCAAGGCTTTTCATTTGCCGTCATTCTAATTCTCAAACACGCCCATGCAGGAGGCACCAGTGTTATCTCCATCTAGATGAAAGAACTTAGGCTTAGGGAGATGGGGAAGTGGGGATTTGACACAGCCAGTCCGATTCCAGAGCCTATTTTTTTCATTTGTTTTGTTTTGTTTTGATAAAGACAAGGTCTCCCTGTGTTGCCCAGGCTGGCCTTGAACTTCTGAGCTCAAGCAATCCTTGCACTTCAGCCTCAGCCTCCCGAGCAGCTAGGACAACAGGCACACACCACTACACTGGGCTCAGAGCCTGTATTTTTAACCGCTACCCCTCTTTGTTCTCAAGCTAACAGTGCATAGGGCAATGCAAACACACACACACACATATATGATTTGCTAATTGCTTTATTCAGAAGAGAACCCTCGGAGTACAGTTTCTTTGATTAAGCATGGAGTTGAGGTGGAGGAAAGCAGTGGAAGGCGGGAAATCTGCTGGGTGTCTCATTCTGGGTGGGTATAGAAGGGCTCCTGCCTGGCCTCTAGGATGGTGAGGGATGCTTTCTGCATTGCCAAGGAACTTGGTTAGGGTAGGGAGAGAGGGTATGAGAGAAGGAAACTCAGCATTGGGTGGAAGGTTTCCAGGGAAGAGGGGACTCAGCAACGAGGGGTGCTCCCTCTGCAGAGTTTATTGGAATAGTACTGGTAGTTTTTGTTATAGGTACTCTTGTTTCTAGCAAAACAGTAGGCAGCAGCCTTATCACATTCACACAGTTGACTTCTGCAGGAGTCCTGTTTTGCTGAAATCACAAGAAAATAAACACAAGATGGGAGTTTGTTAATATTCGGTGGCTTCTTGTGGGCACCCTGGGGTAGAAGACACAGCCCTGTCCTCCAGAAGCTCCTAGTTGGAGACAAACACCTGCGCTCCAGATATTTCTGACCAAGGGGGAGACAGAATTCTTGCCCTTGGGATGCTGGCCTCCAGCCTGGTGGAGACACAGCCAGGCACTGGGCTACTCTCTCAAAGGCCTTCCTAACAGCCATCATCTCTTCCTCTTGCTAACAGATGTGTTCAGGAGGCAAAGCCCTAGCCCCGGGTGTCTGGGAATGGATTGTGATTGGTTTAAGCCTGGCAGGGTCATCCATTTTTCCTTTGCAGTTATTGGTCTTTGCGTATTATGTTACCTGGTTCCAACCAATGAACAACAAAGGGAAGTCTGCTGGGGGCTTCTGGGAAAGATCTATTTCCTCCCTCCAAAAAGAGAGATGCCTAAGACGAAAGCCTCTTCCATAGTGTGAGGCCAGGAGGGTGGAACTGCAGCCTGTCTCTTGACGTTCCAGCTGTAGACACTGCCCACGTGGCATAGCTGAAGGCCAGGAGAAGGCTGGATTCTTGATGACATGCTGGAATGCTGCCCCAGGCCTGGCACTGCCCTTTTCCAGAATTCTAATTATGTGACAGTCACATATCCCCATTATCCAAGCTACTATCAGCTTGGCATCATGTGGCTTGTGACCTAACGCCTGCTGAAGATACATGCCTCTATGGAGAGGCCATAACAGGAGACATAATTTCTGATCTTAAAGGACTCAGGCCATGGGCAGGAGTCCACGCTTTCTCCAAATCCCACTCATGGGTCAGCTGTCTGGGTACAGCAAGCACAGCCTTCCAGTGCCACCCACCTCTCCCCGCCTTCAGGGCCAAACTTTCTCCAGAACGTCTTTGCTTTCTGTCTCTACTTCCCTTCCCATCAGCCCCCACCCGCTCTAATCTGGCTTTGCCCTCCCCACTTCATGGAAGCAGCTTCCCCTGAGTCCCTCATGCCTTCCTGCCTCAACATCCAGGGGAGCCTGTTGGCCCTTTTCATGGAGGACCCCTCTGTTCAGTTGGCCCTTGCTAACCATCTCCTTACCGACTCCTTGACCTTCTCGCTCAGTTCTCCTCCTCCCTCTCTGTCCATCCCTCCTCTGTCTCCTTTCTAGGCCTTTAAGCAGAAAATGAGCAATCACACCCACCTCTCAGCTCTCTGCTGCCGGCTTCTGAATCGGTGTCCCCAGTCCTGGCCTCTCCCCTGAGCTGCGTTTGTACAGACAGCTGCCTGCTGGACCCCTCCCTGGGTGCTGGAGGCCCCTAAACTCCACATGCTGGAAATAGAACTGCTCCTCTCCGCCCTCTACCACGACCTGCTCCCATGGTCTTTATCACAGTTGTGCCATCCATGCAGCCACATATCCATCCAACAGCTCCCTCTCCCCGTCCCTCCCCATTCAGTCACCAGCTCAGCTGATTCCACCTCAAATGCATCTTGATGTTTTCTCCACTTTTCCCATCCTGACCTCCATTGTTTTATGTCAAGATGTTACTCCCTCTTGCCTGCAGGATGGCAATAGCTTTCACTGCCCCCCTCCCACTTGTCTCCATCGACCCTGTCCTCACAGTGAGTCCTCTAAAATGCAAATCTGACCCTGTAGCTCCTCTGCTTAATAGCATCCTATTGCTTTAGGGCAAAACCTACATACAGCCTGGCCTGGAGGGCCGCATTGACCTAGCTCCTTCCTTTGTCTCCAGCATCATGGCTCAGCACTGCTTCTCTTCCTCATGTTTATGCTGGGCAGCACAGAATGGCTTACCTTTGGTGCCTCTGACCATGCTGTGTCCTCTTCTGGGCATGCTCCCAGCCCTCCTCTTCCCTGACTCTGCACAGCCTTTCAGACTCAGCTTAGAGGTCACCCCTTCCAGGAGCCTTCCTCAAGCCTCAGGCTGTGTTAACACCTTATCTGTTTACTTCCCACTGGAGTCTTTACCACATTGGATTTTCACTTTCCTGGCTTCCCACTCAACTGTGAGCTTCCTGAAGCAGGAACTATGTCCCTCTGTGTCTGTCTTTGGTGCCCAGCACAGTCCTCAGCACTGTCTAAACAAATGAGGGCCACTCAATGGTGATGTAGGACTCTTACCACAGGTGATTGTGCTTCCCTTGTTGCTAAACTTGTAGCTCAGAAATTTGGTGCCGCATCCACTTTTCTCCAGACGTTTGTAGCAACAGTCATGAGTGACACAGCAGCTGCAAGGAGACACCCTATTGGGGCTGTTGTCCCACAGCTTCAGGAGGCCTGGTGCCTGTGGTCTCACCCCCTTGGACCCTGGGCAGAGACCCAGTGACTTTGCAACGGTCTAGAGCAGAAGTTCCAACATGCTGGCTGCTTTTCCAACCAGGCCATCCTGAGACCTCTGTGCCCATCAGGAACCGGCACTGTCTTTGCAGCTTCCAGCCCTGCCTGGGCCAGAGTCTAGGAGGGTAGGGAGGGATGGGTGGCCTCACCGATCCGTTGCATCCTTGGGGGATCCTTTGCCACCCACGCCACAGTGGCAGCCGTAGAAGCCATAACTGAATGCAGCTTCCTTTCCTGTTGTCAACTTAATCATTTTCTGGAAATCCACCAAATTCCCATGGGCCTGCAGAAGGCCTGGAAGGAAATTTGGGAGTTGTCTGATGATGTGGCATGGGGTCCTGTGCCCTCCCTCTCTGCCCCTCTCTGCTACTCTCCTTCCTCCCAAATGGCTTCTCTTCTTCCCCTGAGAGAGGATTGCTGCAATGGGAGAGAAAACTAAGGGACAAGAGTGCTTCCCTTCTGGGGCTGTCCCCCCATGCTCAGAGGTCAGGGTCAGCACTTACCAAAGATCATGATCACTGCCAACAATAGGAGGGTCTTCATGGTAAGAGTTCTTAGGTGACAAATGCAAATGCAGATGGACTGGCCTAGCTCCTCTGCTGGGTGGTCTCAGCTTCTGCCCTGGTCGTTGCTCCCCTGCTCCTCCTTGGTGGCTCTGAGACACACAGACATACTCTCCCATCCAACCTAAGTCCAGGGTGACTTCCTCTGTCACACTCAGAGCACACAAGGAGTGCCCTCCAGCAATACACACAGACACACACACCACCTCCTGACCCGTTCTCAGCTCTGCAGAATGGTTTCACACACATCAGGTCCTCAGACCTGTGGAGAACCCCATGATACACTAGTGAGACCTCCCCTGTGCCTCATCAGACTGAGAGTTCTTGGGAGGTTGGAACCAGGTTCCTCCCAACTAACTGGGAGGTTCCTGAGGTCAGAGGATGTGTAGGACATAGCTTGCACATCTCCAAACTAGATTCAAGGCTGAGAGTCTCCAAGGCACCCATGGAGTCTCAGCCTCAGTATTTTCCTCCAGAATGAAAGCATCAACCTATCTCTGCAAGGCTTTCTAACCCCTTCCACATACACACGTTCCCAAACACATACATGCTCACACACCTATGCCCACATACACACACTCTTGTAGTTACCTGCTAGTGCGAACATCCTCTCATACACTACGGTCACATACCCACTCAACTTACTCATGCACACACACCCTCTTGTGCATATCAAATCATGCACATGCATGGACAACACAGCCAGTCTCAAAGGCAGCGAATGAGCAGGAATTCTGCTCTTGACAGGACATCAGCTTCACTGGCTGTTTACCTCTCAGAGGACCTCAGCGTTGTATCCCCAGGCTGTCTTGTTTGTTCTGCACTCCTGCTCCCCTTAAATAGCCGCTCCTTCTGGGAGGTTGGGGGTAGGTGAGGCCCGAGGCTGGGGATGGGCGTGGTCAGTTGGTGGACTCAGGATTGGCCGCCCATACCCCTAGGTAATCCCTTTCCTTCCCCTCATCAGCTGGCAGGACAGAGTTGAGGATTGAGAAACCTTACGTGTCCGTAGCTGATGCCAAAACACATTTCAGGCCATTTTGCAGTCTTTCCATGGAGTAAATTCCCATAACCAGCTCTGGGTGTGATCAACGGTCAGCCACCTCCCTGCAACCGCCTCTAAGGGGGGCAGGGACTGTCTGCTGTTGCCGGCTGTGGACTCATTTGCACACCCAAAGGGACCACCAATTGCTGAGCAAGGATTGCTCCCTTCTGCTCAATGTGGCATTTGGGAATAGAAAAGAGGGCTTTTAGTGGTACTCATTCATTCAGCCGCTCAATCATTCATTCGCAGGAAGTATGTACTGGGCCTCTAGCATGTTCCAGCACCTGTGCAGGCCTCACTTGTGCACCCCACAGTCCACCAGGGAGAGGGTTTAATAGGGGTGGATTTCCCTTCCCACTAACTTGGGCCAGGGCCTCAACCTTCTCTTCTTCCTTCTCTTTCTTCTTTTCCTCCACCCCTGTCCCATATGAGCTTCCAAACCTGGAAAAAGCCAGACGCTATCCTTGAAGTTCCCACCAAAGCACTGCCTTCACTTTATTCCCCATCCTCACCTGTTTGGAGACAGGCGAGGTGAATGCTCCCTGGATCTGTTGCTCTTTTTCCTTCAGGCTTCAGGCTCACACTGACTGCAGCTTTAATTCATAAAGTAAATATCTTTTTCATTGCTCTCCAGCACGTGCTAAGAATTTAGCTTCCACGGCCTTAAGTAAACACTCTGTGATTCCAGTGCTTAAAAAGTCACTGTGGCAGAGGTTGTCGTGCTGGTGAACATTCCATCTGTTCCATACACTCTAGAGCCCCTTGCAGGGATGGAGACCTAGGGCCCTGCTGCTGGCTGGTGAAACATGAGCATTGGCATTAAGGCTCACTTCCAGGTTTCTCCAGCAGGGGGACTATGAGATGCAACTCCCCAGCCCTTCCCTGCCCCACCGGTAGAACCAGAAGACGAAAGCAATCTGGGGTGTAGAATCATAGCATGGAAGACAGTTGTCCTAGAAAGTCCTGAAGTGCACAGTGGTCTTAGCGTGAGTGAGAAATAGACTTTTGCTGTATTAAGCTGCTGATAATTGAGATGGGCAGCTACTGCCGCATAACCTAGTCTATCCCAAGAGCCATCAGACAGCTTTCCTCTCAAAAATACCATTTACCTCCAGCGCTTGACTGTGTAAAGGGTTGGACTCTGGTCTTCCTGTCCTCATGTGTTGGAGTCCCAGCACCTTAGAATGTGATCTTATTTAGAAATAGGGTCATTGCAGATATAATTAGTTAAGATGAGTTCACTAGGGCAGCTAGGATGGGCCCTAATCCATGATGACAGATGTCATTACAAAAAGGTGAAATTTGGAGACAGGAAGGCACGCTGGGAGAAAGTCATGCAATGATGAAGGCAGAGATCAGGGTGAAGCTTCTACAAGCCAAGGAATGGCAAAGATTACCAGAAAACACTGGAAGCTAGGAGAGAGGGATGGAGCAGATTCTCCCTCACAGCCCTCAGAAGGAATCAACCCTGTTGGGCTTTTTGATGTCTGCCACTGGAACTGTTAGACAATAAAATGTCTGTTGTGTAAGCCACAAAGTACCTAATACAAAGCTGAAGCAAACTAACACAACCTCCAGGGATCTCTTTTGACTTCCTTTATTCTTCTTACTCTGGGTTGCCACTCCTATAGCAGTTGGCTTTATGGCCATGTCAGGGTTCAGAGGTCTCATCCCCCAGCGTAGACCACTGCCTTTGTTAAACATTGCACTTTTGGAAACAGTAGTTCCTCCAACAGGCAGAACCGCCTTCCTCTCTGTACATCTGGATAGCCCTGGTCCAGGCTTCAGGCGGAAGAAATACTCCAACGCTCAAGGACTCTGGTGACGTCAGATAGAGCCTCTCCTTTTCCCATCACTTCAGGATGTTTTTCAGGAATTCAAAGTCCATGAATTGGCCTCTTGTTCATCTTCCATCCCGGACCTAATCCAAGGCCTTGGACTCAGTGAGCCAAACAGAAATCTCTACTTTCATGGGGCTTCCACTTTAGCAGAAAGGGACAGATAATCAGCAAAAGACATACTAGTAAATGACATCATATGTTAGGTGGTGACACTGAGATGGGGAGAGAGGCAGTAGGTGACAGAGCAGGAGCACCATCATCTCAGACAAACACCACCACTTTAAGTTCCAGCTCCCTTTCTAACCTCATGCATTTCAAGGAAATCATTTCTCTTGTGACTACAAACAGTCAGAAAGAGTAGACAGTAAAACACAGGTAAGACAGCTCAGGCACAGAGGGATGTGTGGGGAAAGTCACCCTCATACAATGGGCCCCAGTAAAACAGTGGGCCTTCATAAGCACATTCTCTTCCCTTCAGGTGCACTAAGATAGGAAAGCTAAAAGCAGACTTGGGGGGTATGTCTGCAGCTGCAGAAAGATGTATGGGAACAGACACACACCTCTTCCTTCCAGATAAGCGTAACAAAAAGACACAGAAGCAGTCCAAGCCTCTGTTAAACTCTCCCACCCTGAATCCTTAAAAACTCTTAGCATGTAAGAGTGTGCCTCTGACCTAACTCAGCCAGCTGCCCCTCTCTGAATTAAACCTGTTCTTGACTGCCAAGCCGCCTTTCATGTTTCTTCCCTCTTTCCTTAATTCTTACAGTAGGGATGGAGGAGGGGTATCTGGAGTAGGTGGGTGGCAATTTTACACAAGATTGGAGTGCTCGAAGAGAGGTGCTTTGAGTTTAGTCAGTGCTCAGAACACTTTCCTTGCATTACTAGTAACTAAAAGAATCAGCATTTGAGAAGGACTCTCGCTTTGTCACCAGGCTGGAGTGCAGTGGTGACATCTTGGCTCACTGCAACCTCCGCCTCCCGGGTTCAAGAGATTCTCCTGCCTCAGCCTCCTGAGTACCGGGGACTACAGGCACCCGCCACCACGTCCAGCTAATTTTTAGTATTTTTAGTACAGACGGGGTTTCACCATGTTAGCCAGGATGGTCTTGATCTCCTGACCTCATGATCTGCCTGCCTTGGCCTCCCAAAGTGCTGGGATTACAGGCATGAGCCACTGCGCTCAGCCTTCCCATTCCTTATTTATAACTCCTTTCTCTGACAGGTTTATTTTTCACAATATATTTACTTATTTGTTCAATTGTAGTACAATTGAAGTAGTTTCAGAATTATTAACCCATAACTCTGTGAGAAATAAATTTACTAACTACAGTACTGTGTTAGTGTATAGTTTCTTTATCTTTAGCCTTTTGGTATATCATCATAATACTGTTTTCTGAAGTTACATAGGTTATCTGTTTTCTTGTAGCCTATCTTAAGCATAGTAAATTATATTGATTATATTATATTGATTTGTCTTATATGTTTATTTGTTATCATTTGTATTCCATTTTGATTTCTACCTTTTTCCTGGTTGATTTTAATTATTTATTGCTTTTGAGGGTATGTGAAGCCTTCCCATGTGAAACAAGGTGAAAGCCATACTAAAAAGTATACTCAGAGGTGTTGCTTCTCACTCATGCCTACTATCTTCTCATTTTCCTCTTCTTCCCACCTCATTCTCTCCCCATGGCCTATAGGTAAGTGTATTAGTCACCTATTGCTGCGTAATAGATGACTAATACACAAACTGTATTAGTTTGTATGACTTTGTATCAGTCAAAGGGAAAAGATTATACAAAGGTAAACTCCCTGGAGGTCATTCTGGGGTGTGTTTCTCATAGTAGCCAATCTCATTCATTTTTGGTTGATTCTTCCTGAAATTCTTTTGCATAAATGTGTAGGTGCGTGTTTATTTTCTTTTAACCACTGCTGTCTTACACAAAGGGTAGCATACCATAGATCATTTTGTACTTTGCTATTTTAACCCAACAGTATATCTAGGAAATCACTTCATATAAGCAGCTAGAGATCTTCTTTCTTTTTTAAAAAAAAGTTTCATTTTTTTCCCTCCTAACTCAGGGAAGTCTTTCCTGGTGGCTTCCCTGACAGGGTCGAAGCCCCTGTTGCATTTCTATAGTCCTTCATTGCGGGAATGTACTAGAATTTTTCCAATCATTCTCCGAGAATAGGCATTCAGGTTTTTTCTAGTGTTTAGTAATTATAAACATTGATTCAGTCAGCGACCTGTGCATGTGTATTTTCATAACATTGGAGGTGTATCTTCTGGACAGATTCCTAGAAGTGGGATTACTGGGTCAAAAGGTAAGTGCATGTGTAAATTTTGTTAGGTAATGCTGAATTCTCCTACAGAATGGTTGAACTAGCTCACATTCTCAGTAGTAATGTTTGAGACTGACTTTTCCTCCATGGCCTCAGCAACAGAATGTTCCGTTAGACTTTTCTTTTTGCATTCATTCTTCTTATAGTTTTAAAAATATCACTGTTCCTTCAATAAATATTTATTGAGGACCTACTCAATAATCCAGACACTGTGTGGTAATGCAATGGTGGGCAAAACAAACAATTTCTTCCCTGAGAGCATTTTTCAATCTGGCAACAGAGACAGACATCAGTCAGATGATCACACACACACACACATGCACACAAACACACAATTATAGAATGTCATGTGCTGTGTTGTTCAACGATCCATTGGGACAGCATGAGGCAGAGAGCCCTCAACTAGTCTGGGGACCAGAGAAGGTTTTCTAAGGAGATGGTATTTTACCAGAGGTCTGGAGGGAGTTTAGGAGTTATCTGGGTAAGCGGTTTCTGTGGTTTAGCTTACTCAACATTTATTCCAGCCTTCTGGTATGTCTCTCTGTATTGCAGAGCCTAGAAGGCTAAACACTGCATTTTCTTCTCTCTCCCTCTCCTTATTTTAAAAGGCTTTTTGAAAGACCGGTGATATTCAAAGTAAACTTGATCTGAAAGTAGAGAGAGTCCCCACATATCCCCTCTTCCTCAAATACGCATCTTCCTTCACCATCAACATCCCCCAGCATTGTGGTACATACGTTAGAATCAATGAACCAATGCTGACACATCAAAGGAAGTCCATAGTTCATATTAGGGCTCATTCTTGGTATTATACACTCTATGGGTTTTAGCAACTGTAATGTGACATGTATCCACTCTTACACTATGAGACAGAGTAGTTTCACTACCTTGAAAATTCTCTATGCTCTGCCTACTTAATCCTCCTTCCCCCAAACATCACCCTGACACCCATGATCTTTTTACTGTCTCCATCATAGCCTTTCAAATTGATTTCTTTCACTTAGTAATATAACTTTAAGTTTCCTTTATGTCTTTTGATGACTTGATAGCTCATTTATTTTTATTATTGAATAATATTACATTGTCATGTGTACCACAATTTATTTACCCATTTACTTACTGAAGGACATCTTGGTTGCTTCCAAGTTTTGGCAATGTTGGATAAAGCTGCTATAAAGATTTGAAACATTTCATGTGCAGGTCTTCGTGTGGAAATAAGTTTTCATCTTGTTTGGGTAACTATCAAGGAGCACAACTGCTGGATCATACAACAAGAATTCAGTGTGTATTTTTGTAAGAAAATACCAAACTCTCTTCCAAATGGCTGTACCATTTTGCATTCCCTCCAACAATGAATGAGAATTTCTGTTACTCCACATCTTCACCAGCCATTTTGAGACCAGCCCAATTGTCTTGTAGAACTGATGTTTATGGTTTCTTTGAATAAACATGGAAATTGACTCTCCCAGTCTTAAAACTTGAGAAAGTTTACATTTGTCTTATCTGACTTCCTTTTTCAGGAAACCAACCAGCAGTCCTCCCAGATAGTATCAAGGAATTGAAACTTACCAGATAACTGCATCTGGACAATAAGACACCAGATCCCTCACCTGTCCTAACGGCCTGACTACCTGCTTCCTGTTGACCAACTCCTCTTCCTTATCCCTTCCTAATTGCTGTGTTCCTACACATGGATACATTTCTTTCCTGCTATAAAACTTCCCAGTTTTAACTGGTTGGGGAGTTGGTTTTGAGACTGATCTCCCATAGTCTTAGCTACAGAATCTGATCAAAGCCTTCTTCCCTGGCAGTACTCGTTGTCTCAGTGATTGACTTTCTGTGCTGTAAGCAACAGGACCTAGACCAAACCCCTGACACTTTAGTAACAATTTGATATTATCAGTATTTTGGACATTAGCCATTCTAATATGTGTGTAATGGTATCTCATAGTTTTAATTTGTAATTTTTTTCTTTTTAATTTTTTGAGACAGAGTCTAGCTCTGTCACCCAGGCTGGAGTGCAGTGGCGGGATGTCAGTTCACTGCAACTTCTGCCTCCTGGGTTCAAGTGATTTTCCTGCCTCAGCCTCATGAGTAGTTGGGATTACAGGCATGCACCACCATGCCCTGCTAATTTTTGTATTTTTTGATAGAGATGGGGTTTCACCATATTGGCCAGGCTTGTCTCGAACTCCTGACCTCAAGTGATCTGCCAAAGGGCTGGGATTACAGGTGCATCCCAAAGGGCTGGGATTACAGGTTTGAGCCACTGTACCCAGCCTTAATTTGTAATTCTAATGACGTATCATGTTCAGCATCTTTTCATGTGCTTATTTGCCATCTGTGTACCTTTGGTGAGTTATCTGGTCATGTCTCTTGCCAGTTTTTTAATTGGATTGTTCTTTTTTTAAAATTTTAGTTTAAATTCTGGGATACATGCACTGAATGTACATGTTTGTTACATAGGTATACATGTGTCATGGTGGTTTGCTGCACCTATCAACTTGTTGTCTAGGTTTTAAGCCCCACATGCATTAGGTATTTGTCCTAATGCTCTCCCTCCCCTTTTCCCTCAACCCCCAAAAGGCCCCGGTGTGTGGTTGTGGGTTTGTCATAAAAGCTGTTATTATTTTGAGATATGTTCCATCAATACCTAGTTTATTGAGAGTTTTTATCATGAAGGAGTGTTGAATTTTATTGAAGGTCTTTTCTGTACCTATTGAAATAATCATGTAGTTTTTGTCGTTGGTTCTGTTTATGTGATGGATTACATTTACTGCTGTGCATATGTTGAACCAGCCTTGCATCTCAGGGATGAAGCCGACTTGATTGTGGTGGAGAAGCTTTTTGATATGCTGCTGGATTCAGTTTTGCCAATGTTTTGTTGAGGGTTTTTGCATTGATTTTCATCAGGGATATTGGCCTGAAATTCTCTTTTTTGTTGTCTCTGCCAGGTTTTGGAATTAGGATTTTTTCTATTGTGTGGAATACTTTCAGAAGGAATAGTACTAGCTCCTCTTTGTACCTCTGGTAGAATTTGGCTATGAATGGCTATGAATCCATTTGGTCCTGGGCTTTTATTTGGTTGGTAGGCTATTAATTACTGCCTCAATTTCAGAACTTGTTACTGGTCTATTCAGGGATTCGACTTCTTCTTGGTTTAGTCTTGGGAGGGGGTATGTGTTCAGAAATTGATCCATTTCTTCTAGATTTTCTAGTTTATTTGCATAGAGGTGTTCATAGTATTCTCTGATGGTAGTTTGTGTTTGTGTAGGATCAATGGTGATATCCCCTTTATCATTTTTTATTGTATCTATTTGATTCTTCTCTCTTTCCTTCTTTGTCAGTTGGGCTAGTGGTCTATCTATTTTGTTAATCTTTTCAAAAAACCAACTCCTGTATTCATTGATTTTTGGAAGGGTTTTTCATGTCCCTATCCCCTTCAGTTCTGCTCTGATCTTAGTTATTTCTTGCCTTCTGCTAGCTTTTGAATTTGTTTGCTATTGCTTCTCTAGTTCTTTTGGTTGTGATATAAGGGTATCAGTTTTAGATCTTTCCTGCTTTCTGATGTGGGCATTTAGTGCTACAAATTTCCCTCTACACACTGCTTTAAATGTGTCCCAGAGATTCTGGTATGCTGTCTCTTTGTTCTCACTGATTTCAAAGAACTTCGTTATTTCTGCCTTACTTTTGTTGGTTTACCCAGTAGTCATTCAGGAGCAGGTTGTTCAGTTTCCATGTAGTTGTGCCATTTTGAGTGAGTTTTTTTTTTTTTTTTTTTTTTTTGAGACAGAGTCTCACTCTGTTGCCCAGGCTGGAGTGCAGTGGCCAGATCTCAGCTCACGGCAAGCTTCGCCTCCCGGGTTTAAGCCATTCTCCCGCCTCAGCCTCCCGAGTAGCTGGGACTACAGTTGCCCGCCACCTCGCCCGGCTAGTTTTTTGTATTTTATAGTAGAGACGGGGTTTCACCGTGTTAGTCAGGATGGTCTTGATCTCCTGACCTCATGATCCGCCCATCTCGGCCTCCCAAAAGTGCTGGGATTACAGGCTTGAGCCACCATGCCCGGCCTTGAGTGAGTTTCTTAATCCTGACTGCTAATTTGATTGCACTATGGTCTGAGAGGCTGATTGGTATCATGTCCATTATTTCACATTTGCTGAGGAGTGTTTTATTTCCAATTATGTGGTCGATTTTAGAATAAGTGCTATGTGGTGCTGAGAAGAATGTATAGTCTCTTGATTTGTGGTGGAGGATTCTATAGATGTCTATTAGGTCCACTTGATCCAGAACTGAGTTCAAGTCCTGAATGTCCCTGTTAATTTTCTGTCTCATTGATCTGTATAATATTGACAGTGAGATGTTAAAGTCTTCCATTATTATTGTGTTGGAGTATAAGTCTCTTTGTAGGTGTCTACAAACTTTCTTTATGAATCTGGGTGCTCCTGTATTGGGTGCATATATGTTTAGGGTAGTTAGCTCTCCGTGTTGAATTGATCCCTTTACCATTATGTAATGCCCTTCTTTTTCTTTTTTAATCTTTGTTGGTTTAAAGTCTGTTTTATCAGAAACTAGGATTGCAATCCCTGATTTTTTTTTTTCTTTCCATTTGCTTGGTAAATATTCCTCCTTCCCTTTATTTTGAGCCCGTGTGTGTCTCTGCATGTGAAATGGGTCTCCTGAATACAGCACACTGATGGGTCTTGACTCTTTATCCAAATTGCCATTCTGCGTCTTTTAATTGGGGCATTTAGCCCATTTACATTTAAGGTTAATACTGTTATGTGTGAATTTGATCCTGTCATCATGATGCCAGCTGGTTATTTTGCACATTAGTTGATGCAGTTTCTTCATAGTGTCATTGGTCTTTATATTTTAGTGTGTTTTTGCAGTGACTGGTACCAGTTGTTCCTTTCCATATTTAGTGCTTCCTTAAGGAACTCTTGTAAGGCAGGCCTGGTGGTGACAAAAATCTCTCAGCATTTGCTTGTCTATAAAGGATTTTATTTCTCTTTCACTTATGAAACTTAGTTTGGCTGGATATGAAATTCTGGATTGAAAATTATTTTCTTTTTTTTTTTTTTTTTTTTTTTTTTTGAGACGGAGTCTTGCTCTGTCGCCCAGGCTAGAGTGCAGTGGCCGGATCTCAGCTCACCGCAACCTCTGCCTCCTGGGTTCACGCCATTCTCCTGCCTCAGCCTCCCGAGTGGCTGGGACCACAGGCGCCCACCACCTCGCCCGGCTAATTTTTTGTATTTTTAGTAGAGACGGGGTTTCACCGTGTTAGCCAGGAGGGTCTCGATCTCCTGACCTCGTGATCCGCCCGTCTCGGCCTCCCAAAGTGCTGGGATTACAGGCTTGAGCCACCGCGCCCGGCCTGAAAATTATTTTCTTTAAGAATGTTGAATATTGGCCTCCACTTTCTTCTGGCTTGTAGGGTTTCTGCAGAGAGATCACCTGTTAATCTGATGGGCTTCCCTTTGTAGGTAACCTGACCTTTCTCTCTGGCTGCCCTTAATATGTTTTCTTTTGTTTCAACCTTGGAGAATCTGACAATTTTGTGTCTTGGGGTTGCTCTTCTCGAGGAGTATCTTAGTGATGTTCTCTGTATTTCCTAAATTTGAATGTTGGCCTGCCTTGCTAGGTTGGGGAAGTTCTCCTGGATAATATCCTGAAGTGTGTTTTCCAGCTTGGTTTCATTCTCCCCGTCACTTTCAGGGACCCCTAACAATTGTAGGTTTGGTCTTTTCGCATAGTCCCATATTTCTTGGAGGATTTTTTCGTTTCTTTTCATTTTTTTTTCTCTAATATTGTCTTCACATCTTATTTGAGTAAGTTGTTCTTCAATGTCTGATATCATTTCTTCAAGTATCAATAGCTTGATTGATTCAGTTATTGGTACTTGTGTATGCTTCATGAAGTTCTCGTGCTGTGTTTTTCAGCTCTATTTATGTTCTTCTCTGAACTGGTTATTCTAGTTAGCAGTTTCTGTAACATTCTGTCAAGGTTTTTAGCTTCCTTGCATTGGGTTAGAACATGCTCCTTTAGCTCAGAGGAGTTTGTTATTACCCATCTTCTGAAGCCTACTTGTGTCAATTTGTCAAACTCTTTGTCTGTCCAGTTTTGTGCCTTAGCTGGAGAGGAGTTGCAATCATTTGAAGGGGAAGAGGCATTCTGGTTTCTGGAATTTTAAGCATTTTTTACTCTGCTTTTTCCTCATCTTTGTGGATTTATCTACATTTGGTCTTTGAGGCCGATGAACTTTATTTGGGATTTCTGTGTGAGAGTCCTTTTTGTTGATGATGATGTTATTGTTTTCTATTTGTTAGTTTTTTTTTTTTTTTCCTAAGACTCAGCCCCTCTTCTGCAGGTGAGCTGCAGTTTGCTGGAGGTCCACTGTAGACCCTATTTGCCTGGATATCACCAGCGGAGGTTGCAGAACAGCAAAGATTCTGTCGGCTCCTTGGAAGTTTTGTCCCACAGGGGCACTGGCCTGATGCCAGGCAGAGCTCTAGCATATGAAGTGTCTTTCAACACCTGTTGGGAGGTTTCTCCTAGTCAGGAGGCAGGAGGGTCAGGGATCCACTTGAGAAGGCAGTCTGTTCCTTAACAGAGCTTGAGTGCTGTGCTGGGAGAACCCTCCTTGTCAGGGTCCACTGCTGTCTTCAGAGCTGGCAAGCAGGAACGTTTAAGTCTGGTGAAGCTGTGCCCACAGCTGCCATTTCCCCCAGGTGCTCTGTTCCAGGGAGATGGGAGTTTTATTCATAAGCCCTTGACTGGGGTTGTCGCCTTTCTTTCAGAGATGCCCTGCCCAGTGAAGAGGAATCTAGAGAGGCAGTCTGGCCACAGCCGCTTTGCCATGCTGTGTTGAGTTCCACCCAGTCTGAACTTCCAGGCCTCCTTCACACTGTCTGGGGAAAACTGCCTACTCAAGCCTCTGTAATGGTGGACGCCCCTCCCTGCACCAAGCTGGATCATTTCAGGTTGACTTCAAACTGCTATGCTGGCAGCAAGAATTTCAAGTTAGTGGCTCTTAGCTTGCTGGGCTCTGTGGGAGTGGGACCGACTGAGCGAGACCACTTGGCTCCCTGGCTTCAACCCCCTTCCCAGGGCAGTGAATGGTTCTGTCTCACTGGGGTTCCAGGTACCACTGGGGTACAAAAAAAAATCCTGCAGCTAGCTTGGTGTCTGCCCGAACAGCTGCCCAGTTTTGTGCTTGAAACCCAGGGCCCTGGTAGTGTAGGCACATGAGGGAATCTCCTGGTCTGCAGACTGCAAAAACCAAGAGAAAAGCATAGTATCTGGGCCAGGTAGCACAGTTCCTCACAGTTTCCCTTGGCTGGGAAAAGGAGGTCCCTGGCTCCTCATACTTCCTGGGTGAGGCAACTCCCCACCCTGCTTTTGCTCACTCTCCGTGGGCTGGACCCAATGAGATGAGCAGGGTACCTCAGTTGGAAATGCAGAAAGCAGTCCGTTCCAAGATGGCCAAATAGGAACAGCTCTGGTCTGCAGCTCCTAGTGTGATCAATGCAGAATATGGTGATTTCTTCATTTCCAACTGAGGTACTTGGTTCATCTCATTGGGACTGGTTGGAGAGTGGATGCAGCCCACGGAGGGTGAGCTGAAGCAGGGCAGGGCATTGCCTCACCCAGGAAGCACAAGGGGGTCAGGGGATTTCCCTTTCCTAGCCAAGGGAAGCCGGGACAGACTGTACCTGGAAAATCAGGACATTCCCACCCTAATACTGTGCTTTTCCAATGGTCTTAGCAAACGGGACACCAGGAGATTATATCCTGTGCCTGTATCAGTGGGTCCTATGCTCATGGAGCCTTGCTGACTGCTAGCACAGCAGTCTGAGATTGACCTGCGAGGCAGCAGCCTGGTAGGAGGAGGGACTTCCGCCATTGCTGAGGCTTGAGTAGGTAAACAAAGTGGCTGGGGAAGCTTGAACTGGGTAGAACTCGCCGCAGCTCTGCAAGGCCTGCTGCCTCTGTAGACCCCACCTCTGGGGGCAGGGCATAGCTGAGCAAAAGGCAGCAGAAACTTCTGCAGACTTAAACGTCCCTGTCTGACAGTTCTGAAGAGAGCAGTGGTTCTCCCAGCATGGTGTTTGAGCTCTGAGAACGGACAGACTGCCTCCTCAAGTGGGCCCCAGAGCCCCATGAAGCCTAACGGGGAGACACCTCCCAGTAGGGGCCGACTGACACCTCATACAGGCAGGTGCCCCTCTGGGATGAAGCTTCCAGAGGAAGGATCAGGCAGCAATATTTGCTGTTCTGCAGCCTCTGCTGGTGATACCCAGGCAAACAGGGTCTGGAGTGGACCTCCAGCAAACTCCAACAGACCTGCAGCTGAGCGACCTGACTCTAAGAAGGAAAACTAACAAACAGAAAGGAATAGCATCAACATCAACAAAAAGGACATCCACACCAAAACCCCATCTCTAGATCACCAGCATCAAAGACCAGAGGTAGATAAAATCACAAAGTTGGGGAGAAACCAGAGCAGAAAAGCTAAAAATTCTAAAAACCAGAGCATCTCTTCTCCTCCAAAGGATTGCAGCTCCTCGCCAGGAATGGAACAAAGCTGGATGGAGAATGACTTTGACAAGCTGACAGAAGTAGGCTTCAGAAGGTCAGTAATAACAAACTTCTCCAAGCTAAAGGAGGATGTTCAAACCCATTGCAAGGAAGCTAAAAACCTTGAAAAAAAGATTAGACAAATGGCTAACTAGAATAAACAGTGTAGAGAAGATCTTAAATGACCTGATGGACCTGGAAACCATGGCACAAGAACTTCGTGATGCCTGCACAAGCTTCAATAGCTGATTCGATCAAGTGGAAGAAAGGGTATCGGTGATTCAAATTAATGAAATAAATTTGAAATTCAAATTAATGAAATAAAGCGAGAGGAGAAGTTTAGAGAAAAAAGAGTAAAAAGAAGTGAACAAAGCTTCCAAGATATATGGGACTATGTGAAAAGACCAACTCTATGTTTGATTGGTGTACCTGAAAGTGATGGGGAAAATGGAACCAAGCATGGAAAACAGTCTTCAGCATATTATCCAGGAGAACTTCCCCAACCTAGCAAAGCAGGCCAGCATTCAAATTCTGGAAATACAGAGAACTTCACTAAGGTACTCCTTGAGAGCAACCCCAAGACACATAATTGTCAGATTCACTAAGGTTGAAATAAAGGAAAAATTGTTAAGGGCAGCCAGAGAGAAAGCTTAGGTTACCCACAAAGGGAATTCCATCAGACTAACAGTGGATCTCTCGGCAGAAACTCTACAAGCCACAAGAGAGTGGGGCCAATATTCAACATTCTTAAAGAAAAGAATTTTCAACCCAGATTTCATATCCAGCCAAACTAAGTTTCATAAGTGAAAGAGAAATAAAATCCTTTACAGACAAGCAAATGCTGAGAGATTTTGCCACCATCAGGCCTGCCTTACAAGAGCTCCTGAAGGAAGCACTAAACTTGGAAAGGAACAACCAGTACCAGTCGCTGCAAAAACATGCCAGATTGTAAAGAAAACCAATGCTAGGAAGAAACTGCATCAACTAAGAAGCAAAATAACCAGCTAACATCATAATGGCAGGGTCAAATTCACAAATAACAATATTAACCGTAAATGTAAATGGACCAAAAGCCCCAATTAAAAGACATACACTGGCAAATTGGATAAAGAGTCCAGACCCATCAGTGTGCCGTATTCAGGAGACCCCTCTCATGTGCAGAGGCACAGATAGGCTCAAAATAAAGGGATGGAGGAAGATCTACCAAGCAAATGGAAAGCAAAAAAAGCAGGGATTGCAATCCTAGTCTCTGATAAAACAGACTTTAAACCAACAAAGATCAAAAGAGACAAGGTCATTGCATAATGGTAAAGGGATCAATTCAACAAGGAGAGCTAATTATCCTAAATATATATGCACCCAATACAAGAGCACCCAGATTCATAGAGCAAGTCCTTAGAGACCTACAAAGAGACTTAGACTCCCACAGAATAATAATGGGAGACTTTAACACCCCACAGTCAATATTAGATCAACAAGACAGAAGGTTAACAAGAATATCCAGGGATTAAACACAGCTTTGCACCAAGCGGATCTAATGATATCTACAGAACTCTCCACCACAAATCAACAGAATATACATTCTTCTCAGCACCACATCGTACTTATTCCAAAACTGACCACATAGTTGGAACTAAAGCACTTCTTAGCAAATGTAAAAGAACAGAAATTATAACAAGCTGTCTCTCAGACCACAGTGCCATCAAATTAGAACTCAGGATTAAGAAACTCACTCAAAACTGCACAACGACATGGAAATTGAACAACGTGCTCCTGAATGACTACTGGGTAAAAAACTAAATGAAGGCAGAAATAAAGACTTTTTTGAAACCAATGAAAGCAAAGACACAACGTACCAGAATCTCTGGGACACATCTAAAGCAGTGTGTAGAGGGAAATTTATAGCACTAAATGACCACAAGAGAAAGCAGGAAAGATCTAAAATCGACACCCTAACATCAAAATTAGAAGAACTGGAGAAGCAATAGCAAACAAATTCAAAAGCTAGCAGAAGGCAAGAAATAACTAAGATCAGAGCAGAACTGAAGGAGATAGAGACACAAAATCCCTTCAAAAAATCAATGAATACAGGAGCTGGTTTTTTGAAAAGATCAACAAAATTGATAGACCACTAGCAAGAATAATAAGAAAAGAGAGAAGAATCAAATAGGTGCAATAAAAAATGATAGAGGGGATATCACCAGCGATCCCACAGAAATACAAACTACCATTAGAGAATACTATAAACACCTCTATGCAAATAAACTAGAAAATCTAGAAGAAATGAATAAATTCCTGGACACATACACCCTCCCAAGACTAAACCAGGAGGAAGCTGAATCTCTGAATAGACCAATAACAGGCTCTGAAATTGAGGCAATAATGAATAGCCTACCAACCAAAAAAACTCCAGGACCAGACGGATTCACAGCCAAATTCTACCAGAGGTACAAAGAGGAACTGGTACCATTCCTTCTGAAACTATTCCAATCAATAGAAAAACAGACAATCCTCTCTAACTCATTTTATGAGGCCAGCATCATCCTGATGCCAAAGCCTGGCAGAGACACAACAAAAATAGATAATTTTAGACCAATATCCCTGATGAGCATTGATGCAAAAATCTTTAATAAAATACTGGCAAACCAAATCCAGCAGCACATTTAAAAGCTTATCCACCATGATCAAGTCAGCTTCATCCCTGGGATGCAAGGCTGGTTCAACATACACAAATCAATCAATGTAATCCATCACATAAACAAAAGCAATGACAGAAACCACATGGCTCTATCAATAGATGCAGAAAAGACCTTTGACAAAATTCAACAGCCCTTCATGCTAAAAGCTTTCAATAAACTAGGTATTGATGGAACGTATCTCAAAATCATGAGAGCTATTTATGACAAACCCACACCCAATAGCATACTGAATGGTACAAAACTGGAAGCATTCCCTTTGAAAACTGGCACAAGACAGGGATGCTCTCTCTCACCACTCCTATTCAACATAGTGTTGGAAGTTCTGGCCAGAGCAATCAGGCAAGAGAAAGAAATAAAGGGTATTCAATTAGGAAAAAAGGAAGTCAAATTGTCCTAGTTTGCAGATGACATGATTGTATATTTAGAAAACCCCATCGTCTCAGCCCAAAATCTCCTTAAGCTGATAAGCAACTTCAGCAAAGTCTCATGATACAAAATCAATGTGCAAAAATCACAAGCATTCTTATACACCAATAACAGACAAACAGAGAGCCAAATCATGAGTGAACTCCCATTCACAACTGCTACAAAGAGATTAAAATACCTAGAATCCAACTTACAAGAGATGTGAAGGACCTCTTCAAGGAGAACTACAAACCACTGCTCAACAAAATAAAAGAGGACACAAACAAATGGAAGAACATTCCATGCTCATGGATAGGAATAATCAATATAATGAAAATGGCCATACTGCCCAAGGTAATTTATAGATTCAATGCCATCCCCGTCAAGCTATGAATGATTTTCTTAACAGAAATGGAAAAAATACTTTAAAGTTCATATGGAACAAAAAGAGCCTGCATTGCCAAGACAATCCTAAGCCAAAAGAACAAAGCTGGAGGCATCAGGCTACCTGACTTCAAACTATACTACAAGGCTATAGTAACCAAAACAGCATGGTACTGGTACCAAAACAGAGAGAGAGACCAATGGAACAGAACAGAGGCCTCAGAAATAACACCATACATCTCAAAAAAAAAAAAAAAAAAAAAAAAAAAAAAAAAAAACTCAGGAAACAACAGATGCTGGAGAGGATGTGGAGAAATAGGAATGCTTTTACACTGTTGGTGGGAGTGTAAACTAGTTCAACAATTATGGAAGACAGTGTGACGACTCCTCAAGGATCCAGAACTAGAAATACCATTTGACCCAGTGATCCTATTACTGGGTATATACCCAAAGGGTTATAAATCATGCTGCTATAAAGACACTTGCACATGTATGTTTATTGCAGCACTATTCACAATAGCAAAAACTTGGAACCAACCCAAATGTCTATCAATGACAGACTGGATTAAGAAAATGTGGCACATATACACCATGGAATACACTATGCAGCCATAAAAAAGGGATGAGTTCATGACTTTTGCAGGGACACAGATGAAACTGGAAACCATCATTCCGAGCAGACTATCACAAGGAGCGAAAACCAACCACCACCTGTTCTCACTCATAGGTGGGAATTGAACAATGAGAACACTTGGACACAGGGTGGGGAACATCACACACAGGGGCCTGTCGTGGGTTGAGGGGCAGGGGGAGGGATAGCATTAGGAGAAATACCTAATGTAAATGGTGAGTTAATGGGTGCAGCAAACCAACTTGGCATATGTATACCTATGTAACAAACCTGCGTGATGGGCACATGTACCCTAGAACTTAAAGTATAACTTAAAAAAAAAAAGGGAATGCAGAAATCACCTGTCTTCTGTTGGTCTCACTGGGAGCTGCAGATCAGAGCTGTTCCTTTTCAGCTATCTTGCCAGATCTACTGTTCTTTTTTTCCTTATTGAGTTTTAAGAATTCTTTGCGTATTTTGGAGAAT
This sequence comes from Piliocolobus tephrosceles, assembly GCF_002776525.5. Classification (NCBI taxonomy): domain Eukaryota; kingdom Metazoa; phylum Chordata; class Mammalia; order Primates; family Cercopithecidae; genus Piliocolobus; species Piliocolobus tephrosceles. Next base: position 202,679,881 of record NC_045434.1, on the reverse strand, counting down.
AGTTCTTTATCATATATTCTTTTACAACAAGTAGCTTCCTCCCTCATCTCTTTACTCTTTTCCACATAATCCTATCTATTTCCTTCTTGGCAGTTATCTCAATCTCGAGTACCTATTTATTTAGGTGGTTTTTTTTTTTTATTATTATTATTAACTAAAAGATGGATGAGAAGTGGAGATCTGTAGGCTTCTTAGGTAGGGGAGACTTAAGACTTTTCTTGTTTTCTCCACTTCTCTACTTGTTTTCTCCCTGAGAGATGATGTGTGAGTTCTCATCCTCCGGAAGCAGATGCCAAGATGTAGTTGGAAATGTGAGACATGTACGGGGCAAAACAGTCATGAAAGCTAATGGGGGGGAATTGAGAAAGGAGTAGGGAGAGAGAGTAAGGTGATGCAGGGCAGGCAAACCCCAAAATTGGGACTTAGCCTGTGAGGGTTCTTGGCTTCACCCAGGAAAGAATTCAACGCTGAGTTGGTGGTGTTAGCAACTTTGATTGAAGAAACAGTATGCAGCGGCAGAGGTACTGCTCCTTGAAGACCAGGGCTACTCCACAGGCAGTGTGCCCAGAGTAGCAGCTCAGAGGCAGTTCTGTAGTCATAGTTACACCCACTTTTAACTACGTTTAAATTAAGGGATGGATTATGTAGCCATTTCTGGGAAAAGGTTGATAACTTCTTGGTCATCAAGTTGCCATGGAAAGGAGCGATAACTTCCAGGTGTTGCTGTGTCAATAGTAAACTGACACAGCACACTGGTGGACGTGTCTTATGGAAGCTGCTTCTGATACAGAATGGCTGGGCTCCCAGCTAAAACCCACCCTCAACCTTGGAATCTTGGCCCTAAGTGAAAACTGGACATTTATCCCAGCCCTGAAGGGTCAGCTGTTTCACTTAGGGCCAAGATTCCAAGCTTGAGGGTGGGGTTTAGCTGGGAGCTCAGCAGTTCTGTATCACTTCTACCCTGATTCTGTTTTAGTCCTCAGTTTGGTCTGGTGTCCAAGCCCCATCTTTAGAGTCAACTCCCACCTCTTACCTCAAAAGGAGAGAGAAAATGAAGGAACATTGGGTAGGAAGAAGCTCAAACTATGGCACAGCTCTGAGAATGTCTCAGCAATCTGATGAGGCGTTCTCATGTGAACAATGCCCATTAGAGGGGTCCTGCACTGGGAAACAATTGCCTGGCTCTAGTCCCCTGTCATCACCATCAGGGGAATGGCACTGGAGAACATGGCTTTGTCATGAATACTGTGGCAGATCCCAAAGGAGCATGGGCTTGGGGCTGTCCACTAAGCACACTCCTTGAGCAGAATCTCATTTGAGGGGAGAGCTGAGTGGTGCTGTCAAAGGTTGTCACAGGAAGGGTTACTCTGGATTGGTTGGACTTGAGGACACTGAGCCTTTTTTTTTTTTTTTTCTGTTAGATGGTTCGTCGAGCATTAAAAGCTTAAGTGCAGAAGGTAGAACAACCGGAACACTCACACCTTGCTGGTGGGAGTGTAAAATGGGACAGGCACTTTGGAAAGAAATTTGACCTACTTTGTAACATTAAACATAACCTTATCTGTTGAGCAAACATTTCTAGTCCTAGGTATTTATTCAAGAGAAATGAAAACTTAATTTTCACACAGATACTTTATCAAAGAATGCTCAATCACAATTTTATTCAAAGTATCCCAGTACTGGAAATAGCAAAAATGTCCATTATCAGGAGAATGATAAACAAATTGTAGCATGTGCATGCTGTAGTAACCTACTCAGCAATAAAGAAGAACAAATTACTGATATATAGCAAGTTTGCCAAAGGGATACACCCAGGTAATCCCCATCTGATCACAATATAGAACATTTCCATCTACCAGAAAGTTTCTTTGTGTCCCTTCCCAGTCAATTCCTTTCTCTGGGTACATTAGCTTGCTTGGGCTGTGTTTGGTAAATGTCAATTCTTCACAATTTGGTCTTGAGGTCCCCACCTCTTAATACCTTTGCATTGGGGATTAAGTTTCAACATGAATTTTCAAGGAGACACAAACATTCAAACTATAGCACTCTGCCTCTGCTTGCTAACAGTTTATGTCTTTATCATATACAAAATACATTTATTCCACCCTAGTAACCCCAAAAGTCTTAACTCATTCCAGCATCAACTTTAGAGTCTAAGTTGAAATTTCATCTAACTATCATCTAAACCAAGGAGGATAATTGCAAATTCTCCTCCTTGATTTTGATGATATTTAGATGATGATATTTAGATGTGAGCCTGTTGAGCCACCTCTCTTGATGTTGGCTATAAATATAGGCTGACCAGGAAAGCAGTTAGGTTCAGGTGTGTTGGTCAGGTGAGACACAAAGGAGGCAGCACAACAAAGCACATGGAATAACAGAAGCAGTTTTGTTACTTACATGTCCCAGAAAGAAGAGGACAGCATGCCTCATAGGGCCAAAAAGAAGAGGGATTCAGAACATGCATGTTCCTCTCAGCCAGTGTGTAGAGAGCAAGAGAGAGAGAGAGTAAGGGACCTGTAGGTCAAAGCCTTTACTGGGGTCCAGTGCATTACTGAAGCATGTTCCTGTGGGGAGTTCTCTCTGGTAGGTTTAGAGCAAGTAGGCCAAGTTCCATGGGGTCATGCTGTGGCTGAGAGGTGGTCCCTATGGCATATCTGAGCTGTCCTTGAAGGGTGTAGGGAACAAGAGGAGTGAGCCAAATATGTTGTACCTAGCTGTCCCACAAGGAGGTTGGGGAGGTGGTCACCAGTGGCAGAGGTTTAAGGCAGATATCTGGACTGACCATCGAGGAACTGGGATGAAGTATAGAACCAGAAACTGTCAACGGTGACTACACCCTGCTTCTAGTATGAGAAGGTTCAGGTTATATTAAAATGGATGCCAAGGAAACATACAATTATGAGAATTTACTACAGGCTGCCACAGACAAGTACCACAAAGGCCAGGCATGGTGGTTCATGCCTGTAATCCCAGCATTTTGGGAGGCCAAGGCAGGCAGATTATGAAGTCAGGAGTTTGAGACCAGCCTGACCAACATGGTCTCTACTAAAAATACAAAAATTAGGCATGGTGGCATACGCCTGTAATCCCAGCTACTCAGGAGGCTGAGGCAGGAGAATCACTTGAACCCAGGAGGTAGAGGTTGCAGTGAGCCAAGATCGAGCCACTGTACTCAATCCTGGGTGACAGAGTGAGACTCTATCTCAAAAACAAAACAAAACAAAAAACCAACCAACCAACCAAACAAACAAAAAAACCAGAAAAGTACCACAGACTGGGGGTCTTAACAGAAATGTATTCACTGTGGGCCAGACACGGTGGCTCATGCCTGTAATCCTAGCACTTTGGGAGGCCGATATGGGGAGATCACGAGGTCAAGAAATTGAAACCATCCTGCCCAACATGGTGAAACACTGTCTCTACTAAAAATACAAAAAGTAGCTGGGCGTTGTGCATGTCTGTAGTCCCCGCTGCCTGGGAGGCTGAAGCAGGAGAATAGCTTGAACCCAGGAGACGGAGGTTGCAGTGAGCCAAGATTGCTCCACTGCACTCTGGCCTGGCAACAGAGTGAGACTCCGTCTCAAAAAAAGAAAAAGAAATTTATTCACTGTGGAAAATAGAAAGAGTCTAGATAGCTGGTCTGAGATCAAGGCGTCAGCAGGGTACTTCTTCTGAGGCCTTTCTCTTGGCTTGCAGATGTCTGTCTTTGCCTTATGTCCTCACATGGTCATCCCTCTGTATATGTCTGCGTCCTAATCTCCTCTTCCTATGAAAACACTAGTCATATTGGATTAGGGCCCACCCTCATGACCTTATTTTAACTTAATCACCCTTTTAAGAGCACTATTTCTAAACACAGTCATATTCTGAGGTACTGGCCCTCTATGAGGGCATCAACATAGAAATTTTGGAGGGACACAGTTATACATTGGGAAAAGCACTGATCTCATCATTTTCACCTTAGTTAGCCTACTTCAGAACTTCCCATAAATGGAATCATGTATTGTGTGTACTCTTTTATGTTTGGTTTCTTCCATTCGACATAATAATGATGAAGTTCATTCATGTTGTTTCCTTGACTGTGCAGAAGCTTCTTTCTTTGATGGAATCCTATTTGTCTACTACTTTTGGTTTTGTTGTCTGTGCTTTTGGGTTCATATCCAAAAAATTTTTGGCCACCAATGTCATGGAACTTTCCCGCTCTGTTTTATTCTAGTAGTTTTGTATTTTTCAGTCTTACGTTTATGACTTCAATCCATTTTGAGTTGATTTTTGTATATGGTGTGAGATAAGGGTCTAATTCCATTCTTCTGCATGTGGATATCTAGTCCCAACATCATTTATGAAGACATTGTCTTTTCCCCATTGTGCATTTGTCTTAGTTCATTTGTGCTGCTACAATAAAATACCAGCAACCAGGTAATTTGTAAACAACAGAAATTTATTTCTCACTTATGAATGCTAAGTTCAAGATCAAGTTGCCTACAAGTTCAGTGTCTGCTGAGAGCCTCGTCTCTGCTACCAAGATGGTGCCTCATTGCTGTGTCCTCTGGGGGTTGGTGGGGAACAGGTGCTGTGTCTTCACATGGCAAGGGTCAGAAAGGCAAAAAGAGCCAAATGTTTTATGAAGTCTCTTTTATAAGGGCTTTAATCCCATTCATGAAGGAGGAGCCCTCATGACCTAATCACCTTTTAAAGTCCCCACCTCTTAATACTTTTGCATTGGGGATTATATTTCAACATGAATTTTCAAGGGGGACACAAACACTCAAACTATAGCACTCTGCCTCTGCCTGCCAACAGTTCATATCTTTCTTATATACCAAATACATTTATTCCACCCTAGTAAACCAAAAAAATCCTAACTCATTCTGGCATCAACTTTACAGACTAGTCAGAAATCTCATCTAAATATCATCTAAACCAAGGAGGATAATTACAAATTCTCCTTGATGCAGATAATATTTAGATGTGAGCCTCTTTAGATGTGAAATCAAACAAGTTATGTGCTTCCAAAATACAGTGGTGGGACAGGAATTCTCATTTTGAAAAGAAGAAATAGGAGAGATGAAAAAGGTAACTGATCCCAAGTAAGTCCCAAACTCAACAAGACAAAAAACATTAAATCTTGAGGCCTGAGAATAATCTTTGACACCATGTCCTGCCTTCTAGACACCCTGGGGCAGAGGTTGTGTCCCCAACGCTCTGGGGGGCTGAGCCCCATGACTTTGCCTGGTGAAGCCTACATTACAGCTTTCATGGGTTGGAGTCTGGTGTCTAAGACTCTCCTTAACGGCAGTTGCACGTTGGTGGCTCTACAGTTTTGGGGTCTTCAGGGTAACCCCACTCTCATGGTTCCACCAGACATCTTTGTGGAGTCTCTCTGTGGCGGTTCTGACCCCATGGCTCCTCTGGGCATTGCCTTAGTGGAGGCTGTCTGCAGTGGCCCCACCCCTGTGGCAGTTCTCTGCCTGGGCCCTAAGGCTCTCTGGGACATCCTTTGAATTCTAGATAGAGGCATCCATTCACGCTTCTGCACCTCTTGCATTGTGCACACCATCAGAATTAGCACCATGTGCAGGCTGCCAAAGGTTACCCCATGCAATCCAAAGGGATGGCCTGAGTGGGTGGCTGAGAAATCTAAGCCATACTGTGGGGAGCAGAGACATGAGGTGGCACAGGGAAGCAAGCTCTAAGGTCCTATGGGCACCCTGGGCCCCTCCCTTGAAACCATTTTGCCTCCAAAGCCCTGGCACTCGGGCCTTGAGTGGCAGCCCTGAAGATCTGCAAAATGTCTTCAGGGTCATTTTTTCATTGTCTTGATAAATAGCATCTAACTTTCTTCTGTCCATACTAATCTCTTTCAAATATTCACTTGGTCACTCTTTTGATATTTTCTCCCAAACATGACTTTTTATTCTTTACAGGAAGGCTGAGAATTTTCCAAATCTTTAAGTTATGCTTCCCTTTTGATTATAAATTCTGTCTTTAATTTGTTTCTCTCTTCTCACATTTTGCTATAAACAGTCAAAAGAAGTCATGCTGCTCCTTCAATACTTCGTGTAGATATTTCTTCCACCAAAATCCTCTTTCATTGCTTGCAAATTCTGCCCTCCACAAAACACGAAGACATTGACACAAGGCCACACCCAGCTGATTTTTGTATTTTTAATAGAGATGGGGTTTCATCATGTTCGCCAGACTGGTCTTGAACTCTGACTTCAAGTGATCCACTTGCCTCGGCCTCCCAAAGTGCTGGGATTACTGGTGTAAAACACTGCACCCGTGGCTGTGCCTGGCCTGGATATTATATTTTTGATTGACAGATTTTTTTTTTTTTCCTTTAGCAACTTTGAAAATATCATCACACTATCTTTTGGCCTGTAAGGTTTCTGCTGAGAAGTTTGCTGCTAGCCTTCTTAGAACTCTGCTATGTTATTTGCTTCTTTCCTCTTACTGTTTTCAATATCTTTTCTTTGTCCTTGATTTTTGAGAGTTTGATTTTGTCTTGATGTAGTTATGCTTGGATTGAATCTGATTGGAGACTTTTGACCTTTCTATACCTCGATATTTATATCTTTTAAAAAATTTGGAAAGTTGTCTGTTATTATTTCTTGATATACACCTTCTATCCCTTTGTGTTTCTCTCCTCTAACTGAAACATTTGCTTTTTAGATACTGCCCATACATTCTATAAACTTTATTCATTTCTTTTTATTCCTTTTTCTCTTCTAACTGCATTTCCAAATAACCTGACTTCAAGTTTACAGACTTTTTTTCTGCTTGTGTCTACTGTTGATACTGTGTATTACATTTTTCATTTCATTCATTGTGTTTTTTAGTTCCAGAATTTGTTTGCTTTTTTGCTTTTATTATGACTTTTTAAATTGACATATAATAATTGTATTTATTTGTGGGGTTCAGTGTGATATTTTGGTACAGGTATATAATATGTGTAATGATCAAATCAGGGTAATGGGCATATCCATCACCTCACACATTTATCATTTATTTGTATTGAGAACATTTAAAATCCACTCTTCTAGCTATTTGAAAATATACAATACTTCATTGTTAATTATAGTCACACTATAGTGCTATAGAACACTGGGACCTATTCTTCCTATATGGCTGTACTTTTGTATCCATTAACCAACCCTTGAGAGTGTCCTCTCTTCTCTTCCCTTCTCTGCCTCTAGTGCCACCATTCTACTCTCCAAGTCTGTGAGATCAACTTTTTAAGTTTCCATATGTTAGTGAAAACATACAGTATTTGCCTTTCTGTGCCTACATTTTTCATTTAACATAATGTCCTCCAAGCTTACCCATATTGTTGAGAATTACAGAATTTCATTCTTTTAATGGATAAACAGCATTCCATTATGTATATAATATACCTCATTTTCTTCATTCATGTGTTTATAGACACTCAGGTTGATTTCATATCTTAGCTATTGTGAATAGTACTGCAATAAACATTGGCACACAGATATCTCTTTGTTATACTGATTTCCTTTCCTTTGGAGGTATATACTCATTAGTGGGATTGCTAGATCATTGGTAGTTTTAGTTTTTTGAGAAACTTCCATATTAGTTTCCACAGTGGCTGTACTAATTTACATTCCCACCAATCGTGTATAAGAGTTTCCCTTTCCCGGCCGGGTGCAGTGGCTCAAGCCTGTAATCCCAGCACTTTGGGAGGCCCAGACGGGTGGATCACGAGGTCAGGAGATCGAGACCATCCTGGCTAACATGGTGAAACCCCGTCTCTACTAAAAATACAAAAACTAGCTGGGCAAGGTGGCGGGTGCCTGTAGTCCCAGCTACTCGGGAGGCTGAGGCAGGAGAATTGCCTAAACCTGGGAGGCGGAGCTTGCAGTGAGCTGAGATCCGGCCACTGCACTCCAGTCCGGGCGACAGAGCGAGACTCCGCCTCAAAAAAAAAAAAAAAAAAAAAAAAAAAAGAGTTTCCCTTTCCCTACTTCCTTACCAGCATTTGTTATATTCTCGTCTTTTTGGTAACAGTCATTTTAATCAGGGTGAGATAATACCTCATTGTGGTTTTGATATGCATTTCCATGATGATTAGTGATATATAGCATTTTTTCACAGACTTAGGCATCTGCATGTCGTCTTTTGAGAGATGTCATAATCATTTGCCCATTTTTAAATTGGATTATTTCAGTTGTTTCAGTTCCTTGTATATTCTAGTATTAATCCGTTGTCAGATGAATAGTTTGCAAATATTTTCTCCCATTTTTCAGGTTGTCTCTTTATTCCGTTTGTTTCCTTTGCTATACAGAAGGCTTTTAGTTCAATGTAATATCGTTTGTCTATTTTTGTTTTTGTGCTTGTGCTTTGAGGTGTTCTCCATAATACCTGTGTCCAGATCAGTGTCCTAAAGTGTTCCTCCTATTATGTTTGTTTTTTATCTTGTACTTCATAGTTTGGAGTCTTATGTTTAAATCTTTAATCCATTTAGAGTTTATTTATTCCTTTATTTATTTATTTGACCAAGTCTCACTCTATTGCCCAGGCTGTAGGGCAGTGGCATGATCTCAGTTCACTGCAGCCTCAACTTCCCAGACTCAAGTGATCTTCCCACCTCAGCCCCCCAAGTAGCTGGGACTACAGACATGCACCACCATGCCCAGCTAATTTTTGTATTTTTTGTAAAGGTGGGGTTTTGCCATGTTGTCCATGGCTGGTCTCAAGCTCATGGACTCAAACGATCTTTCTGCCTCAGACTCCCGAAGTGCTAGGATTATAGATGTGAGCCACGACGCTCAGTCTAGAGATGATTTTTTTATACAGTAAGAGATAGTGGTCTAGTTTGTTTTTTGCTTGTTTGTTTGGTTGGTTTTTGCCTGCATATGGATATCCAGTTTTCCCAGCACCATTTATTGGAGAGACTGTCACTTCCTCCATGAATGGTCTTTGAGGCTATGTTGAAAATGAATAGGCTGTAAATACATGGATTTATTTCTGGGTTATCTATTCTTTTTCAATGGTCTACATGTCTGTTTTCATGCCAATACTATCCTGTTTTATTTTTAAATTTATTTTTATTTTTGACAGAGACAGCTCTCTCTTTGTTGCCCAGGCTGATCTTGAACTCCTGGCCTTAAGCAATCTTTCCATCTCAGCCTTTTAAAGTGCTGGAATTACAGGCATGAACCACTGTACCTAGCCACCATAGTGTTTTGGTTAATACAGGTTTGTAGTATATTTTGTCATTTGGTGGTATGATGCCTCTAGCCCTGTTCTTTTAGCTGAGAATTGATTTGACTATTCAGGGTCTTTTGTGGTTCCATAAAATCTATAGTTTTTTTTTTTTCTATTTCTGTGAAGAATGCAATTGGTATTTTGATAGGCATTTTATTGTATCTGTAGATCATTTTTGGTAGTGTGGTCATTTTTGCAGTATCAATTCTTCCAATCCATGAACATGGGATGTCTTTTTTGTGTGTGTATGTGTGTGTCCTCTTCAATTTCTTTAATCAATGTCTTATAGTTTTCCTTGGAGACATCTTTCACCCCCTTGTTTAAATTTATTCCTGGGGTTTTTTTTTTTTTAAGCCATTATAAATGGGATTGCTTTCTTGACGTTTTCCCACTAGTTAGTTGTTGGTATATAGAAATAATACTAATTTTTGCATTTGATTTTGTATCCTGTGACTTTACTGACTTGTCAGGTCTAAGGTTCTTTCCTGTGAAGTTTTTAGGTTTTTCTATATATAAGATTATGTCCCTGTAATCCCAGCACTGTGGGACGCCAAGGCGGGTAGATCACGAGGTCAGGAGATTGCGACTACCCTGGCCAACATGGTGAAACCCCGTCTCTACTAAAAATACAAAAAAATTAGCTGGACGGGGTGGCATGTGCCTGTAGTCCCAGTTACTCAGGAGGCTGAGGCAGGAGAATCGCTGGAACCTGGGAGGTGGAGGTTGCAGTTAGCCAAGATAGTGCCACTGCACTCCAGCCTGGGTGACAGAGTGAGACTCCATCTCAAAAAAAAAGAAAAAAAAAAAAAGAAAAAAGATTATGTCATTTGCAAACAGGGAAAATTTGACTTCCTTCTTTCCAATTCCTTTATTTCATTTTGTTGCATAGTTACTCTGGCTAGGACTTCCAGTACTATGTCGAATAAAAGTGGTAAAAATGGGCATTCTTGTCTTGTTCCAGACCTTAAAGCAGTAAGTGGCAACTTTTCACTGTTCAATATGAGTTAGGCTGTGGGTTTGAAATATATGTATTTTATTGTGCTGAGATACATTGCTTTTATATACCTAACTTGTTGGGAGTTTTTTTTTTTTTTTAATCATGAGGAGATGTTGAATTTTATCAAATGGTTTTTCTGCTTCTATTGAAATGGTCATATGGTTTTTGTCCTTTGTTCTGTTGATATGTTGTACATTTATTGATTTGTATATGTTGAACCATTATTGCATTCCTGGAATAAATCTCACTTGACCACAGTGAATGATCTTTGTAATGTGCTGCTGAATTAATTTTGCTAGTATTTTTTTGAAGGTAGAAGAAATAATTAATAATGTTGGTTTTGCTGATTAACATTAGGGAAAGAATAACTTTCTTTATTCATGTAAAATACCTTTACATGAATAAAGAATTTAAAAGTAAGCTCCAATCATGAAAATATAATTATAGACACTCATGTAGTTGATAGTTTAGTACCTCTGGAAAGTTTGAAGAAGAAAGACTTCCTAAGTAGTATTTATGTGATTTTTAAAATTAAAAAGAACAATAAACAGATATGATAGAAAAAGATTTTAGATACCTACACCACAAGAAGCATTATTAACAAAAGGAAAACATAAAGTAAATGTGATATAGAAGGGATTGATATTTTTGGCACGTAAAAGTTATTACTTTGAATGTCTTTAGAATTCTTGGGGGGAGGGGAAGAAGGTTAACGGAATTTGCAATAAACGCTAAGACCTGAGTAAATAAACCAGAAGATAATAAGATAATAAAATTTATAAACATAAAACAACACTTAGTCAATTATAAAAATAATGCAAATTAAACAAACACTAGCATACATATCGTACGTATTAACAAAACAAAAGTTGAATGGTAATTTATTTGCTAGTGATAGTGTATCAAAAATGTTGTCACCTACATTGCATATAGCATTTTATTTTATTTGTTGTTTTATTTCAATAGGTTTTTGGGGAACAGATGGTGTTTGGTTACATGGATAAATTCTTTAGTGGTGAATTCTGAGATTTTGGTGTATCCATCACCCAAGCAGTGTGCACTGTACCCAATATGCAATCTTTTATTCCTAAGTTCCCTCCTGCCCTTCCCCCCCGAGTCCCCAAAGTCCATTATATCATTCTTACACCTTTGTGTCCCCATAGCTTAGCTCTCACTTATAAATGAGAACATATGATGTTTGTTTTTCTATTCCTGAATTCCTGAGTTACTTCACTTAGAATAATGATCTCCAACTCCATCTAGGTTGCTGCAAATGCCATTATGTCATTCTTTTTTATGGATGAGTAGTGTTCCATGGTGTGTGTGTGTATATATATATATATAATATATTTATATTATATATGTATATTTACATTTTATCTACTCATTGATTGGCATTTGGGCTGGTCTTATATTTTGCAATTGTGAATTGTGCTGCTATATACATACGTGTGCAAGTGTCTTTTTCATATAAATACTTCTTTTCCTCTGGGTGGATACCCAGTAGTGGCATTGCTGGATCAAATAATCGATCTACTTTTAGTTCTTTAAGGAATATTCATACTGTTTTTCATAAAGGTTGGACTAGTTTACATTCCCATCAGCAGTGTAAAATTGTTCCCTTTTCACATCTATGGCAACATCTATTTTTTTTTTTATTTTTAAATCACAGCCATTCTTGTAGGAGTAAGGTGGTATTGCACTGTGGTTTTGATTTGCATTTCCCTGAGAATAGTGATCTTGAGCATTTTTTCATGTTTGTTGACCATTTGCATATCTTTTTTGAGAATTGTCTATTCATGTCTTTAACTCATTTTTTGATGGGATTGTTTTTCTCTTGCTGATTTGTTTGAGCTCCTTGTAGATTCTGGATATTAGTCCTTTGTCAGATGCATAGCTTGTGAAGATTTTCTCCCACTTTGTGAGTTGTCTGTTTACTCTGCTGATTATTTCTTTTGCTGTGCGGAAGCTTCTTAGTTTAATGAAGTCCTATCTGTTTTTCTTTGTTTTTGTTGTATTTGCTTTTGGGTCCTTGGTCATGATTTCTTTGCCTAAGCCAATGTCTAGAAGGGTATTTCTGATGTTATCTTCTAGAATTTTAATGATTTCATGTCTTAGATTTAAGTCTTTGATTTTTTTTTTTTTTTTTTGAGACAGGGTCTCACTCTGTCACCCAGACTGGAGTGCAGTGGTGTGATCTTGGCTCACTGCAACCTCTGTCTCTGGGTTCAAGGAATTCTCCCACCTGAGTCTCCTGAGTAGCAGGGACCACAGGCATGCACCACCATGCCTGGCTAATTTTTGTATTTTTTGGTACAGATAGGGTTTTGCGATGTTGGCCAGACTGGTTGGTCTTGAACTCTTGACCTCAAGTGATCTGTCCACCTTGGCCTTCCAAAGTGCTGGGATTACAGGCATGAGCCACCACACCCAGCCTTTTGATCCATCTTGAGTTCACTTTTGTATAAAGGGAGAAATGAAGATCCAGTTTCATTCTTCTACTTGTGGCTTGCCAGTTACCCAGAACAATTTGTTGGATAGGGTGTCCTTTCCTTACTTCATGTTTTTGTTTGCTTTGTCTAAGATCAGTTGACTGTAAGTTGGCTTTATTTCTGTGTTCTCTATTCTGTTCCATTGGTCTGTGTACTTATTTCTGTACCAGTATCATGCTGTTTTGGTGAGTATAGTCTTATAGCATAGATTGAAGTTGGGTCATGTGATGCCTCCAGATTCGTTCATTTTGCTTAGTCTTTCTTTGGCTATGTGGGCTTTTGTTGTTGTTGTTGTTTGTTTGTTTGTTTGTTTGTTTTGGATCCATATGAATTTAAGGATTGTTTTTTCTAGTTCTGTGAAACATTATGATGGTATTTTCATGGAAATTACATTGAATTTGTAGATTGCTTTTGGATGTGTGGTCATTTTCACAATATTGATTCTACCCATTCATGAGCATGGGATGTATTTCCATTTGTTTGTGTCATCTATGATACTTTCAGCAGTGTTTTGTAGTTTTGCTTGTAGAAGTCTTTCACCTCCTTGGTTAGATATATTCTTAAGTATTTTATGTGTCTGTGTATGTGCAACTGTTGTAAAAGGGATTGAGTTCTTGACTTGAGTCTCAGCTTGGTCATTATTGGTGTCTAACAGTGCTACTGATTTGTGTACATTGATTTTGTATCCTGAAACTTTACTTAATTCATTTATCAAATCTAGGAGCTTTTTGGATGAGTCTTTAGGGTTTTCAAGATGTACGATCACATCATCAGTGAACAGTGACAGTATGACTTCCCCTTTACCAATTTGGATGCCCTTTATTTTTTCTCTTATCTGATTGCTCTGGCTAGTACTTCCAGAACTATGTTGACTAGAAGTGGTAAAAGTGGGCATCCTTGTCTTGTTCCAGTTCTCAGAAGGAATGCTTTCAACTTTTCCTTGTTCAGTATAATGTTGGCTGTGGTTTGTCATAGATGGCTTTTATTATTTTAAGATATGTCCCTTCTATGCTGATTTTTCTGAAGGTTTTAATCTTTATGATTCTTGATTTTGTCAAATGCGTTTTCTGCATCTCTTGAGATGATCATGTGGTTTTTGTTTTTGATTCTGTTTATGTGGTGTATCACATCTATTGACTTGTGTGTATTAAAACATCCCTACATCACTGGTATGAAATCCACCTGGTCATGGTGAATCCACCTGTGCTGTTGGATTCAGTTAGCTAGTATTTTGTTGAGGTTTTTTGCATCTATGTTCATCAGGGATATTAGTTGTAGTTTTTATTACTGTTGTTTTTATGTCTTTTCCTGGTTTTGTTATTAGGGTGATACTGGCTGCATAGAATGATTTAGGGAGGATTCCCTCTTTCTCTATTATTTGGAATAGTTTCAATTCCAAAAGATAGAGAAATACCAATTCTTATTTGAATGTCTGATAGAATTCAGCTGTGAATCCATGTGGTCCTGGACTTTTTTTTTGTTGGTATTTTATTTTATTTAAATTTTGTTTTAATTCCACAGGTTATTGGGTAACAGGTGGTGTTTGGCTATATAAGTTCCTTTTTTTTTTTGAGATGGAATCTCGCTCTGTCACCCAGACTGGAGTGCAGTGGCTCAGTCTTGGCTCACTGCAAGCTCCACCTCCCTTGTTCACGCCATTCTCCTGCCTCAGCCTCCCGAGTAGCTAGGACTACAGGCATCCACCACCACGCCTGGCTAATTTTTTGTATTTTTAGTAGAGACGGGGTTTCACCATGTTAGCCAGGATGGTCTCGATCTCCTGACCTCATGATCCACCCACCTTGGCCTCTCAAAGTGCTGGGATTACAGGTGTGAGTCACCACACCCAGCTGTGAGTAAGTTCTTTAGTGGTGATTTGTGAGATTTTGGTGTACCCATCACCCGAGTAGTATACACTGTACCCACTTTGTAGTCTTTTATCCCCCACCCCTTCTCACTCCTTTCCCCTGAGTCCCCAAAGTCCACCATGTCATTCTTATGCCTTTGCATCCTCATAGCTTAGCTCCCACTTAGGAGTAAGGACATACAATTTTTGGTTTTCCATTCCTGAGTTACTTCACTTAGAATAATAGTCTCCAATCTCATCCAGGTTGCTGTGAATGCTAATAACTCATTCCTTTTTATGGCTGAGTAGTATTCCATCGTATATATATATACACCAGTTTTTTATACACTCATTGATTGATGGGCATTTGGGTTGGTTCCACATTTTTGCAATTAGGAATTGTGCTGTTATAAACACGAGTGTGCAAGTATGTTTTTTGTATAATGACTTCTTTTCCTCTGGGTAGATATCCTGTAGTGGGATTGCTGGATCAAATGGTAGTTCTACTTTTAGTTCTTCAAGGAATCTCTACATTGTTTTCCATAGTGGTTGTACTAGTTTACATTTTCCACCAGCAGTGTAGAAGTGTTCCCTGTTCACCACATCCATGCCATCATCTATTATTTTTTGATTTTTGGATTATGGCCATTCTTTCAGGAGTAAGGTGGTATCACACTGTGGTTTTGATTTGCATTTCCCTGATCATTGGTGATGTTGAACATTTTTTCATATGTTTGTTGGCCATTTGTATATCTTGTTTTGAGAATTGTCTATTCATGTCCTTAGCCCACTTTTTGATGGGATTGTTTGTTTTTTTTCTTGCTAATTTATTTGTGTTCATTGTAGATTCTGGATATTAATCCTTTGTTAGATGTATAGATTGTGAAGATTTTCTCCCACTTTGTGGGTTATCTGTTTACTCTGCTGACTGCTCCTTTGCTGTGCAAAAGCTCTTTAGTTTAATGAAGTCCCATCTATTTATCTTTGTTTTTATTGAATTTTCTTTTGGGTACTTGGTCATGAAATCCTTGTCTAAGCTAATGTCTACAAGAGTTCTTCCAATGTTATCTTCTAGAATTTTTATAGTTTCAGGCCTTAGATGTAAGTCCTTGATCCATCTTGAGTTGATTTTTGTATAAGGTGACTGATAAAGATCCAGATTTATTCTCCTAAATGTGGCTTGCCAATTATCCCAGCATCATTCGTTGAATAGAGTGTCCTTTCCCTATTTTATGTTTTTGTTTGCTTTGTCAAAGGTCAGTTGACTGTAGGTATTTGGGTTTATTTCTGGGTTTTGAAAAAATTACCATTTCTATCTCTCTGCTTGTTATTGGTCTGTTCAGAGTTTCTATTTCTTCTTAGTGTAATCTAGGAGGGTTGTGTATGTCCAGGAATTTTTCAGTCTCCTCTAAGTTTTCTAGTTTGTGTACACAAAGGGATTCATAGTAGCCTTGAATGATCTTTTGTATGTCTATGGTATTGGTTATAATGTTTGTTTCTAATTGAGCTTATTTGGATCTTCTGTCTTCTTTTCTTGGTTAATCTTGCTAATGGCCTATCAATATTGTTCATCTTTTCAAAGAACAAGCTTTTTGTTTTATTTATCTTTTGTATTTTTTGTTTCAATTTTATTTAATTCTGTTCTGTTCTTTGTTATTTCTTTTATTCTGCTGGGTTTGGGTTGGTTTCTTCTTGTTTCTCTATTTCCTTGAGATGTGACCTTAGGTCTATTTGTGCCCCTTTAGGCTTTTTGATATAGGCATTTAATGCTATGAACTTTCCTCTTAACACTGCTTTTGCTGTATCCCAGAGGTTTTGATAAATTGTGTTACTGTCATTCAGTTTAAGGAATTTTTAAATTTTCATCTTGGTTTCATTGTTGACCCACTGATCATTCAGGAGCAGATTATTTAATTTTCATGTATTTGCATGGTTTTGAGGGTTTCTTTTGGAATTAATTTCCAATTTTATTCCACAGTGGTCTGAGAGCACTTGATATAATTTTGATTTTCTTAAATTTGTTGAGACTTGTTTTGTGGTCTATCATACAGTCTATCTTGAAGAATGTTCCATTTGCTGATGAATATAATGTATCTTCTGCAGCTGTTGGGTAGAATGTTCTGTAAATATCTGTTGGTCCATTTGTTCTAGGGTATAGTTTAAGTCCATTGTGTCTTTGTTGACTTTCTGTCTTGATGACCTGTTTAGTGCTATCAATGGAGTATTGAAGTCCCCCGCTATTATTGTGTTGCTGTCTATCTCATTTTTTAGGTCTAGTAGTAATGTTTTATAAATTTGGGAGCTCCAGTGTCAGGTGGATGTATATTTAGGATTGTGATATTTTCCTGTTGGATTCATCCTTTTATCATTATATAATGTCCCTCTTTTTCCTTTAAACTATTGTTGCTTTAAAGCCTGTTTTGTCTGTGTTAGGTT
This sequence comes from Piliocolobus tephrosceles, assembly GCF_002776525.5. Taxonomy (NCBI): domain Eukaryota; kingdom Metazoa; phylum Chordata; class Mammalia; order Primates; family Cercopithecidae; genus Piliocolobus; species Piliocolobus tephrosceles. The sequence goes on along the minus strand of NC_045434.1, from coordinate 202,662,882 downwards.
TTGAAGGGAAGATGAGGGTTACAGAAAAACACACACACATACAGAGGGCAGCTTAACAGCAAGTGCGAGCTTTATGCCCAGCATAAGACCTATAGAGGTGGGAGACCAGCTTAATGTCAGTGCCCATCCCTGCTTACAGGCTGGGGCCAACTGTAGGCCAGGACAGGAGGGATCTGGGGAGACATGGCCTGCTGTCTGGGAAAATATTGATAACATGTTCCCAGGATGAGGCAGTTCTGGCCCTTGTTGTGGTGGAATGTGGTGTTCCTTGTACTTTCTCCCAGCAGACTATGATAAGAGGCAGGCTGTTTCTCACGGCCTGAATCCCTGTGGAATATTTCACTTTGAGCAAGGTCTGTGAAATGGCGGGGGACTTACAAAATGGTGCAGTTTGGACTTTCTTGTCTTCTACTTTAATATAAAAGGAAAAGGGGAGTTGTTGATTATCTGGCTGTTTCCTGTTGAATTAGGGGCACTGTAACCAAGGTTTGGGTTTTGAAGTGGTGGGTGTTCGACTTTAGAGTTGTTTCCCTGGAAGCGCTGATACTGGACTTGGTGGAGGAGAAGGGACGGTATCAATGTGTTTCTGGATGGCTGCCTGGACAAGGGAGTTCAGCTTTTGGGAGACTGACTGGGCTATGAAGGTGAGTCTATATAGGCCAACTATTAGTTAAGAGGAGGACGATTAAGGGCCCTAAGAAAGGGGTAACCTGCTATCCCGGTTTTGAGTGCAGCAGAGATGTTTAGTCTGAAACAAGAAAGGTTCCCTTGTACTCCTCGCAGGGTGTGCAATGGGATTGTGACTGCTTCTTCAGTGCCCTGCTGCTCAAACCTCTAGGGGAGAATACAGATGGGCAGGCTGTGGGGCTCCGACCCCACGACAGTGTCTAGGGGTGAGTGTTTATAGCTGAGGCCCCAGTGGGCATGTGTTACAGTGTGCTCTTTTAGTTTAGCCATTTATGGGCGACTTGTGTTAACCAGTTCAATTAGACCCTCTACCTTGTTGCAAGGACAGACGGCTTTCTGTATCCTGGATTATTGCCTTGGGGTACCACAAGAATTGGATCACACATGGGCTTGGAGAATGAATGCAAAGTTTTATTAAGTGGAAGATCTCAGCAGATGTGGGAGCCAGAAGGGAGATGGTTTTCCCCTGGAGTCAGGTCACTTGGCACCCTGGGCTCTCCGCTAACTGCTCCTGCCAAACTCCATGTCGTTAGGCCGGTCGGTGGCCTGCCAGCATGCTATTGCCTGTTGGTTCCTGCCTCTGGACGTCCAGCCACCCGTGTGTTCCTCCACTGATATGCGCCTCTCAACTTGTAGCTGCCTGTGTGTTCTTCTGCTGATCTGCTCCTCTTGACGTCCAGCCGCTTGTGTGTCTGCCTGCTAGCCTCTCGGGTTTTTATAGGCACAGGATGGGGGCCTGGCAGGCCAGGTTGGTCTTGGGAAATGCAACATTTGGGCAGCAAATGCCTGTCGTCACCTAGGTTTATGGGGATGGAGCCCTACCAGGGGCCATGCCCTCCTCTATCCAGCACTTCTCTTCCCCACTTCTGTATCATTTAAAGGGACCACAGTCTTCTGCTTCCAGCACTTACGTATCAGTCCTGCTAATAGGGGAATGATGTGCATAGTTAGTGTGGTGTGTGTGGAGGAGGAGGAAATAGATTAGGAAAGGAACCTGAATAGTTTGGTTGTTAGGCAAAATGTTAATGTCTGGTGATTGAAACACCAGTGTGTATATTCCTGACCAACTTGCCGGAAGGCAAAGGTAAGAGTTTGTGCTACACAGAAAGAAAACAATAGGGGTGGACAGACAAAAATTGTAGGTTATGGTGGCAAACCATGAGAAGGTGGGGGTTGAATCCTGGATAAAGTTTTTGTTCCAACTTTTTGTTTTTCAAAGTTGAATAGTTGTTGAAGGGGGCCAGCCCCTCCACACCTGTGGGTATTTCTTGTCAGGTGGGAAGAGAGACAGAAAAGAAATAAGACACAGACACAAAGTATAGAGAGAGAACAGTGGGCCCAGGGGACCGGTGCTCAGCATACGGAGGACCCGCACCGGCACTGGTCTCTGAGTTCCCTCAGTATTTATTGATCACTATCTCTACTATCTCGATAAAGGGGATGTGGCAGGACTATAGGGTAATGGTGGCGAGAGGGTCAGCAGAGAAAAGTGTGAGCAAAGGCCTCTGTGTCATAAATAAATTTAAGGAAAGGTGCTGTGCCTTGATGTGCATGTAGGCCAGATTTACCTTTGACTTTACACAAGCATCTCAGTGCAGTAAAGAGCAGTACTGCCATCAGCATGTCTCACCTCCAGCCATAAGGCAATTTTCTCCTATCTCAGTAAATAGAATGTATGATTGGGTTTTACACCAAGATGTTCCATTCCCAGGGATGAGCAGGAGACAGATGCCTTCCTCTTATCTCAATTGCAAAGAGGCCTTCCTCTTTCACTAATCCTCCTCAGCACAGACCATTTATGGATGTCAGGCTGGGGGATGGTCAAGTCTTTCCCTTCCCATAAGGCCATAGCTCAGGCTGTCTCAGTGAGGAGAAACGTTGGACAATACCCAGGCTTTTTTGGGCAGAGGTCCCTGCAGCCTTCCGCAGTGCATTGTGTCCCTGGGTACTCGAGACTGGAGAATGGCGATGACTTTTCCCAAGCATACTGCCTGCAAACACATTTTTAACAAAGCACATCCTGCACAACCTTAAATCTATTAAACTTTGAGTCAACACAGCACATGTTTCTGTGAGCACAGGGTTGGGGCTAAAGTTACAGATGAACAGCATCTCAAGTCAGAGGAACTTGTCTTAGTACAAAAACCAAATGGAGTTTCTTATGTCTTCTTCTTTCTACATAGACACAGTAACAGTCTGAACTCTCTATCTTTCCCCCACAGTTGTTAGTAAGGGTTGCCCCTATGAAGGCTTAATAGGAAATGTTGGTCAGTGAGGAGACGAAGGCTGTTTGGTTTTGGGGAGAGAGAGAGAGAGAGAGAGAGAGATGGGTTTTTGTAATTAATAGCCATTGTGGTTCCAATAGTGCCGAAGGGTATAGATTGCAGTCGAGAGAATGGATTGGCTGACTAGGTGAGAGGTAGGTTTAGTTTGGACCGGGTTTATGTGGTTAGATTAACAGGAAGGGCTATGAACTGCTGGATTTGTGTGGACAAAGAAATCTAACAGTTGGAAGAAACCGGGGAGTGTGACTGATTTAAGAGGTAATGTCTGAAGTTGACAAAGAGGGCCCTACTGCCAGATGCTGGGGGCGGGGACTTAGAGTATCTCACAAAGAAGACAAAAGGAGATTTGAGTGGTAGTGAAATTTTGGAAGATACCCTGCAGCCACAGCTCCTGGATTAGTGTAGGAAATTGGAGTGGACTATCCAGGGACGTGGGGAAGGAATACCAGGAAAGATCTGAAACAATGTACAAGATAAAAGATTTGAAATTGGAGATGGAGAGTGTTATGGACCAGGGCCTTCTGGATTGGCAACTTCTGGAATTTTTGTTAAGTGCAGCTAGGTTAGTCCTGTAAGGAAGGAAGAATTTTTTTTTTTTGTGGGGGAGGGAATTTCTGGATGTAAATTTGGTGCTCTTTTTCATTTGGAATGGTGTATCTGGTGTGGAAAGGATGTTAGCTTTCCTGATGTGGGAGTAGTCAGGATAACCTGGCGAGCACTCTTCCACTTAGGCTGGAGAGGGGAGGAGGAGAAGTCTGTGATCCAGATACAGTCCACTGGTTGTAGGGACAGGGAGGAGTGTTTTGATGATGGATTTTTAGGCTGGGGCAGTTAAGAGTTTGCGTACTGTCTTAGTAGATGTTGAGTGAGGTGTCATGCAGGCCAAGTATCCAGTATAGAAGCGGGACGAGATACAGGGAGATTCTGGAGGATAAAAGGGCATTGTACATGAGTTTAAATGGGCTTAGGCTGAGGGGCTTTTAGGACATGACTCATAAACCATGATGGCCAAGGAGAGAAGTGAAGTTCATGCCATCTTAACCTCTAGGGACTGTTTGGTTACTTGTTTTAAAAGGGCATTGGTCTGTTTAATTTTACCTGAAGATTGGTGGCGATAAGGAATATGGAATGCCCGTTTAATGTTTAGAGTCTTTGCTAGCTGTTGGTTAACCTGTGAAACAAATGCTGGCCTGTTGTCTGACTGGATGGAAGAGGGGAGTCCAAACGGGAGAATAATGCGGGTAATACAGAGAATAGAAGTGACGGTGAGTGTGTTTTCTTGGTGGAGGTAGGAAAAGTTTCTATCCATCCAGAGAATGTATCTATTATTGTCAGAAGGTACTGGACTCGTTTTATGGGGGGTCATGTGGGTGAAGTTGATTTGCCAATCATTCTTGCCCTGGCAGTTGTCCTCAGGCCTGGTGTGTGGGGAAAGGAGGTGGTTTGATAGCTTCCTGAGGGGGAATTTGAGTGCAAAGGGAACATGCCTTAGTAGATTGGCAGTCATGGTGGGAAAATGCATATAAGAGTTGGCGTAGGGGGCAGTAACCAGTATGGAAATGGTTGTGTACGTGTTTGTGTATGAGTGTGAAAGTACAGAAGGTTCCTGGCACTTGGGCAGGACAATTTTATTACTGAGGTAAAACCATCCTCCTTCCTGAACAGCATCAGCCTGGACGAGTGAGGTTTGTTGTAACTGGTTATATCAGGGTGTATGTTGGGAAAAATGGGCAGTAATGATGGTTTTTTTTGTTTGTTTGTTTTTTGAGACGGAGTCTCGCTCTGTCGCCCAGGCCGAAGTGCAGTGGCGCAATCTTGGCTCACTGCAAGCTCCGCCTCCCGGGTTTACACCATTCTCCTGCCTCAGCCTCCCGAGTAGCTGGGACTACAGGCGCCCGCCACCTCGCTCGGCTAGTTTTTTTGTATTTTGTAGTAGAGACGGGGTTTCACTGTGTTAGCCAGGATGGTCTCGATCTCCTGACCTCGTGATCCGCCCGTCTTGGCCTCCCAAAGTGCTGGGATTACAGGCTTGAGCCACTGCACCCGGCCTATGATGGGGTTTTAAGGGCTGCCTGCCAGGCTGCCGAATTTGCTAAGACGTTTTCCTTGGTTATGGCATTTGTAGCCTTTCAGTGTTCCTTGCAATAGATAATGGTGACCTTTAGTGGTGGTTTAGCCACCTCCAACAGTTTGTGTATGAGTATGCCATTTCCTATGGGGATTCCTTTTTGTAGTTAGAAATCCCTTTTCTGTTAGATTAAGGCGTGAGAGTGTAGGATATGGTGTGCATATTTGGAATTGGTGTAAATTGGTTAACGCTTTCCTTTTTCCCTTTGCTAGGATGGGCAATTAGCTCCACTTGTTGAGAGGTAGTTCTACCTGTTGAGAGGTAGTATGGGGTGGGAGAGCATTGGATTCTAGGAGTTTGTTTTTGGCAATGATGACATAGCCAGCTGCTGGACATGGCTTCCTAAAAGAGCTTCTGTTAATGAACCATGTAGGTGTTCACTGAAAAAGGGCTTGCAAAATGTGTTGGAAGCAGGAGGAGAGGGAGTCTAAGAGGTCCAGGCAGGAGTGAGAGAGCTCAGGTGTTTACAGAGAGGAGGGCAGCTTTAATCTCTGGAAAGTGACTAGAGAGTTACCTATGAATAAGACATAAACCTGCTGTAAGCAAGATGGCAGGAGGGATAGAAGGAATTGATGGCTTATGAGGTCCTGTAGGTTATGGGAAGATGCAATAGTAGTGTGTTGGTTAGAGAGTGAGTTTCTGTGCCTCTGAAGCCAGCAATGTGGTCACACCCAAGATTTTTAGGCAGAGTTGCCAGCCTTGGATGACAGAGTCCAGTTGTTTTGAGAGGTATGCAATGGTTTGTGGGGTGTTGCTGTATGTTTGGCAGAGTAGTCCAAGAGCAAGGCCTTGGTTAGAATGTACCTACAGAGTAAAGGGCTTGGTGGGGTTGAGCAGTCCCAGTGCTGGGGTCATTAAAAGGGCATTTTGTTTTGTTTTGTTTTTAAAGAGGTAGTTGATGGGGCGAACTGGGTTCAGGGGTTCTAGGATGGGCCTTGTGGGATACTTCTGGCTGTGAATTCATGTAGAGCAGCTTGGCCAGCAAGCTGAAGTTGGGAATTTACAGTTGGAAGTATCCCACAAGGCCCAAGAAGGAGAGGAAGCCCTTCTTTGTGTGGGGAAGGGGTTTGTCCCTAATTAGCTCCTTTTGTTGGGTTGGGATGGCCGAAGAATTAGGGGTTAGAGCAATCCCAAGGTAAGTGACCTGGGTTTAGGCTACCTGAGCCTTTGTGGGTGAGACCTGATATCTTCAACTATGGAGGAAGTTTAAAAGCTGAGTGGTGTGTTGGATGGACAGGTCAAAGGAGGGGCTACAGAGAAGGAGGTTATTGATGTATTGGAGGAGGGTGTTAGGAGCAAGGGGAAGTTCAGCTAGGTCCTTGGTGAAGGCCTGTTCGAATAGGAAGGGGCTATTCCAGAACCCCTGTGGAAGTCCATATTAGTTGGGTGGATGTATGAGTATCAGGATCTGACCCAGTGAAAGTAAAAAAACTTTGAGAAGCCAGATCCAAGGGAACAGTAAAAAAAAGGCATTCTTGGGATCCAATATAGAGAAGTGTGTGGTAGATAGGGGAATATGGGAGAGTAGAGTATGTGGGTTGGGGACCACTGGATGGATTGAAACCACTGCCTGGTTATTAACTCAGAGATCCTGGACAAAGTGGTAAGACCCATCTGGTTTTCTTGACAGCCAGGATAGGGGTGTTTTGGGGAGAGTTGACAGGCTTGAGAACTTGAGCTTGTAAAAGTTTACATATAGTAGGTTTGAGGTCCCTGAGGCCGGCTGGGTTAAGGGGATATTGAGACTGATGAAAGGAGGAAAAGGGAAGTTCACCCACTAATTGGAGACAGATGTTGGATGTGTTGTCCAGCAATGGGGTTGATCCTTGCCAGAGTCACGCAGAAATAGGAAGGAAGGAAAAAGAGGATGGAGAGTTTGATCAGGATCTGGAGGTCAGCCCAGGGCTGAAGAAGAAGAGAGAATGAGGGAAGGGGGATGGGAACAGGGAGTCCACTCAGGCTCTGGAAGCAGGCCTGGGTCTAGTTTTTGCTGCTTGCTGCTTTCCAGATTGCAGGAGAAGACTTACCAATTTAGAAAATCCCTGTTCCAGGTTTTGGCACCCAAAATGTTAGGTTTTGAAGGGAAAGTGAGGGTTAAAGAAAGAAAGAGAGAGAGAGAGAGCTTAACAGCAAATCCAGGCTTTATGTCCAGAATATGACCTATAGAGATGGGAGACCAACTTAATGCCATTTCCCACCACTACGTACAGGCTGGGGCAATTGATAGGCCTGGGTGGGAGGGGTGTTGCGGGGCATGGCCTGCTGCCTGGGAAAATGTTGATAACGTGTTCCCAGGATGAGACAGTTCTGGCCCTTTTCCAGCAGAATGTGGTGTTCCTTGCATTTTCTCCCAGCAGAATATAAGAGACAGGCTGTTCCTCACAGCCTGAACCTCTGTGGAATGTTTCACTTTGACCAAGGTCTGCAAAATACTGGGCATCTTACAAAATGGTGCAGTTTGGACTAACAATCTGATGTAAGAATAGCTACTCCTGCTTGCTTTTGGTGTCCATTTTCATGGAATATCTTTTTCCATCCCCATACCTTAAGTTTATGTGAGTCCTTTTATGTTAGATGAGTTTCTTGAAGACAGCAGATACTTGGTTGGTGAATTCTTATCTATTCTGCCATTCTGTATCTTTTAAGTAGAGCATATAGGTCATTTAAACATTCAATGTGAGTATTGAGATGTCAGGTATTATTCAATTTATTGTGCTAGTTGTTGCCTGAACACCTTGTTTTTGTTTTTTTTTTTGTTTTTTTTTTTTTATTTCATGGTGTTACTGTTTTATAGGTCCTGTGGGATTTATGCTTTAAGAAGGTTGCATTTTGGTGTATTTCAAGGTTTTGTTTGAAGATTTAGAACTCCTTTTTTGTAGTTCTTGTAGTGCTGGCTTGGTAGTGGCAAATTCTCTCAGCATTTGTTTGTCTGAAAAGGACTTTATCTTTCTTTCATTTCTGAAGCTTAGTTTTGCTGGATACAAGATTCTTGGTTGATAATTGTTTGGTTTAAGGAGACTAAAGATACAACCCCAATCGTTTCTAGCTTATAGGGTTTCTGCTGAGAAATCTGCTGTTAATCTGATAGGTTTTCCTTTATAGGTTACCTGACACCTTTGCTTCACAACTGTTAAGATTCTTTCCTTTGTCTTGACTCTAGATAACCTGATAACTATGTGTCTAGGTGATGATCTGTTTGTGATGAATTTCCTGGGTGTTCTTTGAGCTTTTTGTATTTGAATGTCTAGATCTCTAGCAAGGCCAGAGAATTTTTCCTCAATTATTTCCTAAAATACATTTTCCAAACGTTTAGATTTCTTCTTTGGGAACACCAATTATTCATTCTTATATTTGGTCATTTAACATAATTTCAAACTTATTGGAGGCTTTGTTCATTTTTTTAAAATTCTTTTTTCTTTTCTGCTTGTCAGATTGGATTAATTAGAAAGTCTTGTTTTCAAGCTCTGAAGTTATTTCTTCTACTTGTTTTCTTCTATTGTTGAAACTTTCCAGTGTATTTTGCATTTCTGTGTGTCTTTTATTTCCTGAAGTTGCAATTTTTTTTTTATTTATGCTCTTCATTTCTCTAGAGACTTCTTTGTCCATATCCTGTATTTTTTTTAAATTTCTTTCTTTCTTTTTTTTTTTTTTTTTTTTTTTTTTGTTTGAGACAGAGTTTTGCTCTTGTTGCCCAGCCTGGAGTGCAATGGCATGATCTCGACTCACTGCAACATCTGCCTCCTGGGTTCAAGTGATTTTCCTGCCTCAGCCTCTGGAGTAGCTGGGATTACAGGCATGTGCCACCACGCCTGGCTAATTTTGTATTTTTAGTGGAGATGAGGTTTCTCCATGTTGGTCAGGCTGGTCTTGAACTCCCGACCTCAGATGATCTGCCTGCTTTGGCCTCCCAAAGTGCTGGGATTACAGGCGTGAGCCACCGCACCTGGCCTTTTAAAAATTTCTTTAAGTTGGTTTTCACCTTTCTCTGGTGCCTCCTTGAGTAGCTTAATAATTCACCTTCTGAATTATTTCTCTGGCAATCCAGAGATTTCTTCTTGGTTTGGATTCATTGCTGGTGAGCTAGTGTGATCTTATGGGGATGTTAAAGAACCTTGCTCTGTCTTATTACCAGAATTGTGTTTTTTTGGTTCCTTGTCATTTGAGTAGACTGTGTCAGAGGAAAGATCTGGGGTTCGAGGGCTGCTAGTCACATTCTTTTGTTCCATGGAGTGATCCCTTGATGTGGTGCTCTCCCCCTCCCTTTAGGGATGGGGCTTCCTGACAGCCGGACTGCAGTGATCATTATTGTTCTTCTGGGTCTAGCCACCCAGCAGAGCTACTGGGCTCTGGACTGGTACTGGGGAATGCCTTCAAAGAGTCCTGTGATGTGATCCGTCTTCAGGTCTCTCAGCCATGGATACCAGCACCTACTTCAGTGGAGGTAGCAGGGAAGTGAAGAGGCCTCTGTGAGGGTCCTTGGTTGTAGTTTTATTTGGTGTGCTGGTTTTCTTGAATGCTGGTTGTGCTAGCAGTGAAATTGTCACCTGGACAGAATCAGGACCTCTAGTTGGCCAGGATGTTACAGGCAGTGGAATTAGCTGTTGTTTTCTCCTTTCTTGGAGCAGGGTTATACTGTTATGAGTTGCTGTAATGGCTTGCATTGGCTGGCCTCCAACTAGCGGCTGATGCTTTCAAGAGACTCTCAGCTGTGGTAGTATGGGGGAATACAAGTTTGCCCTAAGGTTGCCTAAGTAAGTATTCAGGTTTTTCAGGCAATGGGCGGGATCATAGAGCTCCCAAGAGATTATGTTTTTTGTCTTTGGCTGTCAGGGCTGGTAGAGATGGACCATCAGGTGTGAGCGGGGTTAGGCATGTCTGAGCTCAGACTCTCCTTGGATGGGGCTTGCTGCAGTGGCTGTGGGGGATAGGGATGTGGTTCTCAGACCAATGACATGTTCCCAGGGCTGCTTTTGCTATGTCATACAGGTCACCAGGGAAGTAGGGGAAAGCTGGCAATGACAGGCTTCACCCAGTTCCCATGCAGCCAGAAAGACTAGTCTCATTCCCACTGTTCTCCACCATCAGCCCTGAGTTTATATCCAGGCAGCTGGAGAGCAGGGCTGAGATTTTGCCCCAGGCTACAAGCCTCCCTGCTGAGAAAGCAAGCAGGACTTTTAGGCCCTGCCCCTCCCTGCCTGCGGTGGATTCTGTGGTCATATCTGCACTTTCTGTTCCCTGTCCCCACCACCTCCCGCTCCGCTGCCCCAAACAAATTCTGCTCAGGAAAGTTCACAGCCAGTCAAAATTATTACAAGATTCAACTGGAAGTTTCCTTCTCCCTGTGATCTTTCCCCAATTACTCTAGGAGCCCTCCCCAAGGACCCATGTGAGACAAAGTCAGAAATGGCTTTCCTGGGGACCAGGAATGCCCACAGGACTCTTCCTGCTGCTTCTACTTTTATATTTTGCTCTGCTCTCTAAATTTGTTTCAGCTCTAGATAAGATTAAATCCTTCTGTAATCCCAGCACTTTGAGAGGCCAAGGCAGGATTGCTTGAGTCCAGGAGTTTGAGACAAAAACATAACAAGACCCCATCTCTACAAGAAATAAATTAACTGGGCATGGCGGTAAATGCCTGTAGTCCCTGATACTCAGCAGGCTGAGGGAGGAGGATCACTTGTACCCAGGAGTTTGAAGTTACAGTAGACTGTGGACGTTGCACTCTGGCATGGGTGACAGATTGAGACCCTGTCTCAAAAAAAGAAAAAAAGGATAAATAATAATAGTGGGCAACTAAGTGGCCTAGACTGTAGAAGCTTTGGCAGTAACAATAGTCCTGTTGTTGTTGATGTCCTCAGCGTCAAGGGCTTTTGGAGTCCTCCTATTGTCATTTTCCCCACAATGGAGACACAGCTGAGGGTATTCCTCTTGGCATCAGATCTGACATTGTCTACAGTCAGCTGTGGTGGTGCTGGGTTCCAGGTGTAGGTGCTTGGAGAGGCTGTGGGACTGGGTTCCTAAGCTCAGTTAGGGTCTTGTGAACTTATTGTGGCACCTGAGTCTTGAGTTACAGGTTCACTGTCTATGGATGTACAGTTTTTAGATAATTCAAGATTGGCAGGCTTTTAATCAGATCACAAAAAGAACAGACCTTAAGCATAAGCTTGGTCAGGTTTCTTAAACTTAGGCTTATAGTATAACCATCTGTAATATATCTCTCATTTGACCCTGTGGGCCATAAAACAAAATTTATAAACTAGATATTGTGGAATGCATTCTCACTACCATACTCTACTCACAAAGAACCACAATGGACAGGAATGGGTTTTGTTTTGAGTCTTCTTTCTACTCTTGTATTCAAATTTTCTGCCCTTAATGATTTTGTTCAAAATAGACAACATCATTAAACAAACAAACACACAAACAAAAAAACTGTCCTTCCTACACTCTTCAGTGTGTCCTTTGTTATTTAGAAAGTTTATTTTGCTTTACTATACCCTTTGCTACAGTATAGTAAAGCAATACTATATGTCCTTTGCTATACCCAGGCGCTATAATCTTTCACCTGGTTTCCTTAACTTTTGTGAAGGTATTTTTGTACATGGGTAACTGTTCAAGATGATGCAAAGGGATGCAATGGAGAGTCCTATTCAGTCATCTTATTTATGTGCATCTCCCCATCATTTTGTTTTTGTTTTTGCTTTGTTTTAGCGCATCCTACTTTCTGACACCACAAAATACCCCAAACTTATCTTCTGTCTTTCAAAGCCCTGGAATTAGTCATTTGTTTTCTGAGATATCATGGTTCTTTTCTTTTTATTTTTTTTCAAAATGGCACTTAGAAACAAATATCTGGGAACTAAGAGTGCTCACCGCTAGTGGGATGTCATTGCTTCAAAGCTGGCAAACACACACACACACACACTCACACTAATTTACTCACATGATGAATTCATACTGATACCTCAAATTCCAATCAAAGACATCAACAATTATTCTGTAAAAAGAAAATAAATCTTGGGGCCCCCAAATCACTAAGCTAAAGGGAAAAGTTAAGATGGGAACTGCTCAGGGCAAACCTGCCTCCCATTCTATTCAAAGTCACTCTTCTGCTCACTGAGATAAATGTGTATCTGATTGCATCCTTTGGAGCGGCTAATGAGAAACTCAAAGGAATACAACAATTTGTCCCTTATCTACTTCAGACCTGGAAGCCCCCTACCAGCTTCAAATTGTCCTGCCTTTCCGGACCAAACCAATGTTCATCTTACATGTGTTGATTGATGTCTCATGTCTCCCTAAAAATGTATAAAAACAAACTGCTCTGACTACCTTGGGCACATATCGTCCGTACCTCCTGGGGCTGTGTCATGGGTATGTGTCCTCAACCTTGGCAAAATAAACTTTCTAAATTAACTGAAACCTGTCGCAGATATTCAGCATTTACATTTTGGCAAACACAAAGGGATTCTGAGTGGAGGTACCCCTGACCTTTGACGAATCTCCTATAGGTGCTTGGTACCAGCATAAGCTAAATTTATAGCTAAATCAATAGGACAATTTGCTGAGGTCTGGGAGCACCCCCCTCCAGAGTGTCACGCACGTCTGTGTGAAGAGACCACCAAACAGGATTTGTGTGAGCAATAAAGCTTTTTAATCACCTGGGTGCAGGCAGACTGTGTCCGAAAACAGTCAGTAAAGGGAGATGTGGTGGGGCAGTTTTATAGGAGGGGACACCCCCTCCAGAGTGTCACGCATGTCCAAGTGAAGAGACCACCAAACAGACTTTGTGTGAGCAATAAAGCTTTTTAATCACCTGGGTGCAAGCGGGCTGAGTCTGAAAAGAGTCAGTAAAGGGAGATGGGGTGGGGCAGTTTTGTAGGATTTGGGTAGGTAGTGGAAAATTGCAGTCAAAGGGGTTGTTCTCTGGCAGGCAGGAGCAGGGGTCACAAGGTGCTCAGTGGGGGAGCTTCTGAGGCAGGAGAGGGAATTTCACAAGATAATGTCATCAGTTAAGGCAGGAACCAGCCATTTTCACTTATTTTGTGTCTTCAGTTACTTCAGACCATCTGGATGTATATGTGCAGGATTGGGCTCAGACGCCTGACATTCCTGTCTTCCATATAAGAAAAATAAAACGAAATAGTGGTAAAGTGTTGGGGCAGCAAAAATTTTGGGGGGTGATATGGAGAGATAATGGGCGATATTTCTCAGGACCACAGGACAAGCTGCAGACAAAACTCCTCAGACACCAGATTAAAGAAGGAAGGAGATTTATTTGGCTTGGAACTTCCCCAGACTTGCATCTCAAAAGCCGAGATGCAATTCCTGTCCCTTTTAAGGGCTTCCAACTCTAAGGTGGTCAGTGTGAGAGGGTCGTGATCGATTGAGGAAGCAGCGGGTAAGTGACGGGGCTGCAGGCACCAGTAATCAGAATGGAACAAAACAGGACAGAGATTTTCACAGTGCTTTTCCATACAATGTCTGGAATCTGTAGATAACATAACCGGTTAGGCCAGAGGTCGATCTTTAACTACCAGGCCCAGGGTGCAGGGCTGGGCTGTCTGCCTGTGGATTTCACTTCTGCCTTTTAGCTTTTGATTCTTCTTTCTTTGGAGGTAGAAATTGGGCATAAGATAATATGAGGGGTGGTCTCCTCCCTTATTCCTCCCCTTTAGGAACCTCACTCATTAGTGGGAGTTCTCACTTTCATCCTCACTACCCATGTCTTCTTGCAAGACAGATTGATAGTGATTCATATAGTACACTTGTGCTGATGTATTTTGATGGACTAAGATAGTAACAAAACTTTTCATTACTTGAAGGAGCAAAGACAGCACACAGGGAAGCAAAAAGCAGGTTCCTATTACTATTATGATTATTATAGGAGTTTTAAATCCTTCTAGTGCTGGAAACCATTTTCCAAACATGGACTTAGGATTAAACCCATGCCACACCTGCACAGGCACATGTGCCAGCTTTGTTATATCTTTAACTATATCTTCAACTACTTGCCCTTGGTCATCTATGTGCAGAGAGCAATTGGTCAGGTTAAACTTTCCACAGACCCCTCCTTCAGCTGCTAGCAAGAAATCTAGGGCTCATCTATTTTTATAAATAGTATTTCTCATCTGGGTTTCTTGCTGGGCTAAAACAGTTAGAGCTCTGCCAGTTTTATTAGTGATTATTTCTAAGACAGCTTGTGACCGTATGAGTCAGTTGAGCATATAGATGGGGGTTCGGTATCCCTACGAGCCATCTTGCATCCAAGTGGCAGGCCCACAGTGCTGTATGATTCTTTCAGGGGGCCACTCATCATCTTTCCAGTCACCTATAGCTGTTTCTCTTTTCCCAGGAAGCGTAGACAGGGAATCTTAGGAGCTCTCCTGTTTTTATGGGCAGTAGGAACAAGGATGGTTTAATGGTGCCAGTAACACAACTAACTGCCCATTGGTCAGGTAACTTGGCATAGGCTCTATGCCCACATATCCAGTATAATCAATCCAGTGGGAGCTGTCTAGTCCTGATGGGACTCCAGATGGGTCCACATCGTTTGCAACTTTGGAAATTTACTAAATGGATTTCTTTCAGTGTGGTTTAAACTCTACTAGGTGGCTGTTTTTGTAGTACTATTATACAGTTTTTGCCCAAGGCAGCCGAGTCTTCCTACAGGAAGGGTGAAGTCCTTCCTCACCCTTGCTATACAGTATTGTCTAATAATTGAGGTTTTTCAGAACCCGGAAGTTGCCAGTCTTTAATCTTATTTTAAAAACAGTCATCATAGGGGGCTCAGATGGGTTATAGCACACATCAGGCTGGTCACTTCCTGGGCTACATATCTTGTATAGCATTACACAAATAAGTTCCTTTTAGAGTCCCAGTCCCATAAAATAATAGGACTGTAGCAACCTTTTGTCCTGCCTCAGTGACTTGATGTACATACTGGGAACAGTCCTCAGTCTGAGGAAGGTCAGTTGAAGGCCTTACTGTACAAGTCCAAATTTTAAGGAAAATAAGTCCTGTGATGAGTTTCTTCATGCTTCAGCCATGCATGGACCAGTCATCTTCTGAGTGTGACTGAGGCATGGCTTGTCGTCTTCTTGAGAGTCACTTTGCAAGGATTGGCAAAGCTACTCCCGTCCATGTACAGCTCCCAGTCTCTTGATGTTCAGTGATGGTCTTGGAGGTTGGGCCTGCTAGAATAAACTGAATCCAACACCTCTACACAGTTATGATCAACTGGGCTCTCTGATACTGGGAGCAAGGTGTTGGGGTTCAGGGTGTTGGAAACTTCAATGGTTGTGCGGGAGTTTTCACAGAGCAAGCTTTGGTATTAGTCTAGCATTCATTAGCCAATGATGTCCTTTGATATTTATTAAAGTCAGCACAGCATGGGGGGCCTTTATGTTTAGGTTTTGCCCAAGAGTTAGCTTATCTGCTTCTTGTGCTAGCAGAGCAGTTGCTGCCAAGGCCCTCAAACATGGGGGCCAACTCTTAGAAACCTGTCTAGTTATTTAGAGAGGTAGGCCACTGGCCTTGGCCAGGGCCCCACAGTCTGGGTCAAAACTCTAACCACCATTTTTTTTCTCTCTCTCTGACATGTATAATGTAAAAGGTTTTGTCAGGTTAGGTAGCCCCAGGGCTGGGGCCAACATGAGTTTTTCTTTTAACTCATGAAAAGCTCATTGCTATTGGTTATAATAGATGTAGTTTATCCAATCTACATTTTTATTAACTGTCACCTACCAAAATATTGACTCAAATCTTGCAGCTATTTGATTTCAGGTTTTAAATTGATCTGGTATTCCCCATGGGGCTTCAGTTGTATCTAAATAGATGTGAGAGTCAAAAGACCCATAATGAGCTTCTCTCACCTTATGATGTCTTATTTTTCTTCCCTCTGGTTGATGAAATGCCAGGGAGAAAGGGGAAGCCAATTGGACCAAAGCACAAGTGTCACTCCAGTTATTCGGCAGAGTGCCCAGTAAAAGTCCACCACAACACCACCACACATCCACTCGGGGATGAACAAGGGCTGACTGATTGATAAGCTCTTGAAAATTCTTAAGTTCACTGCATCCCTTCAGGTCTCCAAGGAACACTATGTTTCCTCCCTGTCATGAGAGACATGAAGCGAACTTAGTATTGGGAGATGGAAGCTGGAGGGCCCTCAGGGGCTGACCCACAGGGTGCCAGACTTTGGGATATAGCAGGGAGAGCTTGGCACGACTTGTCACTCCAGGCTATAGAATCCTGGAAAAGAGCTACCATGCAGCCCATGCCTGGTCTACTGGAGGACCACCTTAGTGGAAAGGGGACAATCTGGGCCTCTGACCTGCCATGTGCACAAGCAAAACAATTGCTTTTGTTTAACATGTGGATAGAAATTTGAACCATTCCAACTAGGCATTTGCCTCTTGGTATCCTGTCTTAATTGCCAAAGTTTGTTTTAAGTCTTTGACTTCTATGATCCTCTAGTAAAATGAATGTATGATTTTAGGAAATTACAAAAACTGGTTGGGGCAGTCCATCCTTGCTCTTTAGTGGTCCACAGACTGTTGGACCAACTACAGCCTAAAAGCTCTACATCACGGGGCAAAACTCCTGGTCATCACTGGGGTCTTTATCGAAATCTCCCTGGATTAAATGGTCCTAAATTACTAATGCCAAGTCTGAGGAGAGTCAGGAGGGACAGAGGTACTTTTCTGAATTAGAGAGCTGTCTTGACTTGGCAAGGGTATAACAAGGCAAGCATTACATGCAATAGCTTGAGGCAAAATTGACTTGATTATGTTAGTAACTATATGGTCATCAATAGAGCGAGGAAAGAAGAAAGAGTAATAGAATAGATGAAAGAGTTAAATTTTTCTTAGTTTTAATTTGGTAGGGTTTTCCCCTGGGACTGTGGTCCATGGCTCTGGAGGGGGCAGTGCTTTGACTTGGGTGTGATGAGTCCATCCCTTTTTTGCTGTACAAACAGCAGTCTCATGGGGTAGCAGCACAAGGTAGGGTCCTTCCTAGGCTGGCTTGAGTTTCCTTCTTTCCACCCTTTGATGAGAAGGTGATCTTTAGGCTGGTGCTGGTTTACTGGAAATTCTAGGGGTGGTACTTCTGCTAAAAGACTTAGTTTTGAGGGAAAGGAAAGTGGAAGATAAGCCAAGTGTATAATTTCTAAGAAATTGACCTTTTGTTTTAAATGTGGGGACATCAACAGTGGACTTTATAGTCTTTGGTGCCTTCTTTACTGAGAAATTTCCTTTAGCACCTATTTTTATTTCTTTCTAGACCAAAGAAAGTCAAACATCATTTTATATTTAATAATGCTTCTTGTATGATTTTTATACCAGAAAAGCTAAATTTCACCTTTATATTAGTGTGTTATTAATGTTAAACTTACATTTCATAAAACCTTGTAGACATATTTATCCAATTTTTAATGTCTGACCATAAGGTACGGTTTCTATAGAGTCTTTTTAACCTTTTAAAATAAGTTTTGTTAAAGAGCAGGTTAGTGCTTTAAGAAATACCTGTTGTGCTTTGATTTTAATGTTCAGTTCACAGAAAACCTGGATGATACTCCTTTAACTTTAGCCAATATGTTTACACATAGAATTTCCTTTACAATTAATGTTTTAAAACTTGCTTAAGCCTTTAAAACAATTTTTTAACCTTTTAATGTAAAAATTCACATTCTTATGCCTCCTTATAATTCTTTTACCAGAGGTATATTTTACTTTCCTTATACACCTTGCACATACACTGTTTCTTCAATAGTTTTGCATTCAGGTGGGCTAATTACCTTTAAATTATACAACATTTCTTGCATAAATTCTTTTTTTATAACTTTTTCTCTTTCATAACTTTCACAGACAATTCTTTGACATACCTTAATTTTCTGACTTACTACAAACATTTCTTTCTTTAAACAACCAGTGAATTTATTTCAGAACAAGAATTTACCATATAACATTCTTTTTACATAAATTTCCCTGCCCCCTTTTCTCTCTCTCTCTCTTTCTTTTTGAAGATGATAACCATTTTTTTCGAAAGCAAATTTCTTTTGTATCTGTGGACTAGACTGTCTAAGGCCACAAGATTAGAAGTTACTATAATACATGTTACACTATTAACTTTTAGCAAAGTTTACTTTTGTTAAAAACCTTGTAAATTTGGGATTTCAATTATCCTTTGCTATTAATAAGACCTGTTGAGTCCAAATTAACTTAGAATTGGTATAGATGGCTTTTTTTCTCCCTTCAATTACCTGGGAGGAACCACCCACAATCCTGTCCTGAAGGGAGTTCCTCCCAGGTCTGGTTGGACCTTTGTATGGTAATTAAGATTTAGATCCCCTGCTAGGAAACCTGCTGGGTTAAGAGAATTTTCAGTGGTTAATGTTAAATCATTTTTTTTTCCCCCCTTAGGATACTTCTGAACTGGTGAGGTGTGCTCACAATGAGGTTTCCTCTGAAACTTATTTTTCTACTTTCTTCTGTTAGTAAAGCAATTGCCACTAAGGATTGAAGGGTTAAGGATTTTTGATAGGAAGGCCTCAGTGCTTTTGGGATATGCCCTTGTTTACACTGACAACAAAGTGGTATTGGAGTGTTATAGGGTTACCAAGAATACCTTTGATTATCAATTATAAGTTTTAAAATTACCTTGGTTTTTAAAGGAATAGGGTACACTGTGTTTTTCTTAACTCCTAGTATATCTCTCTCTTTCTTTCTCTCTTTGACTTTCTTTCTTTCTCTCTTTGACTTTCTGTCTCTCTCTCTTTGACTTTCCTTTTGCCTCTGTCTCTTCCTCTATCTCTCTGCCTCTCTCTCTCTCCTTGACTCCCTCTTTGTCTCTCTACCTCGTTCTCTCTCTCTTTGCCTCTTTTTCTCTGTCTCTTTCCTCTCTCTCTCTCTCTCTGCTGGTCTTTCCCTTCCTCTGCCAGCCACTTATACTGCTGTTCTCTCAACCACTGTAGGGTGGGGGGGTTCTAAAACCAGCTGTAACCAAGTGTCTATGTACGGGAACTTGTCTGGGTGCCCTGGCTTACAGGTTACCTTGTGCCATACCTTTGAAACAAGGGACCTGTCCAGGCTTCCTTCTGATGGCCAACCCACCTCTAATGCTGGCCAGTCTATTTCACACAAAGTTCTAAGTTTTCCTGGTGTCATAGTAACACTGTAATCTCCCTTAAATCCTTTTTTGAAAATTTTCAACATAGTCCTAGTGGGGTGGGCTTCCTTTGTGTCTGACCCATGCTTCCTCGAGACAAAACACCATGCTCACATCATACACACACCACAAATCAAAGAATGGGTAAAAAGGGCACACACACACTTTTACAGTTTACACAAAACTGTACTCAAAACCAAAATCAGAGGATCAAGAAATCCAAGCTAGGTTGAAACGAAAACCAAAGTATCAAGCAATCCAAATCAGGTCAAAACCAAAAACCAAAGTGCCGGTACAGGCATGCTGTGGGTGATCAGGCCACGCTTCCACTCAAATGGAGTGGGCAAGTTCCAAAGACCAGTCTTACCAAGTTTCAGATGTCCAGACCCCAAGTGCCAGTTCCTTCCCGGTGTTCAGCCACCAGGTTGATCCTCTGTGGAGGCCTGCCACATGCTGCTCTGGTGAGGCATCCCACCAGGGCAATTGCCTAGTCGGGAGTGCTCTTTGGATCTGCATCACTCAGACTGGTTGGAGTCCCCTGCAGGGATGCTCCACAGGGCAAGCCTAAGTTGCTTAAGGGGCTGCCTAGACCATCTGCCAATTACCTGGCTTTCCAGTCAGGGAACCAAGAAATGTAGCAGAAAAAGCCACAGACAAAATTCCTCAGACACTGAGTTAAAGAAGGAAGGAACTTTATTCGGCCAGGAACTTTGGCAGACTTAAGTCTCAAAAGCCGAGCTCCCCAAGTGAACAATTTTGGTCCCTTTTAAGGGCTTACAACTCTAAGGGGGTCCACATGAGAGGGTAGTGATGATTGAGCAAGCTGGGAGTATGTGACTGGGGGCTGCATTCACCAGTAATCAGAATGGAACAGAAAAGGACAGGGATTTTTCACAGTGCTTTTCCATACGATGTCTAGAATCTATAGATAACATAACCGGTTATATCAGTGGTCAGTCTTTAACTACCAGGCCCAGGGTGGAGTGCCAGACTGTCTGCCTGTGGATTTCATTTCTGCCTTTTAGTTTTTACTTCTTTCTTTGGAGGCAGAAATTGAACATAAGACAATATGAGGGGTGGTCTCCTCCCTTACTTCAAGAAGAATTAGGGGCAGTGTGGGAACCTAGAGTGGGAGAGATTAAGCTGAAGGAAGATTTTGTGGTAAGGGGTGGTATTGTGGGGTTGTTAGAAGGAACAGTTGTCATATAGAATGATTGGTGATGGCCTGGATATGGTTTTGTATCAGTTGAGAAACTAAACAGAAGACACAAGGTCCAAATAAGAGAAAGAGAAAAACAGGTATTTTAGAACTAAGAACTGGGGGGACCTGGGACATCCAATTAGAGAGTGCTTAAGGGGGTTCAGTGTAATTATTTGCTTGGCTGGTGAGTTTTTGGGTTCTAACCTTGAGTTTTTTTATGTTGTCATATACCAGGCCAGATTGATTTGGGTAAAAACAGCACTGTTTATTTAAAAATATATGTTTTTTTTTTTTTAAGTAAATCAAGGCCTCCATGATTTTGGAGGAAAGAGAAATGCAAAGCCAGCAATTGTTTGTTAAAGAAGGATTAGAAACAGCTAGGAGAGAGTGAGTGAGATTGATAGTATGGTGGAGATAGCTGGGGAGAGGTAGAGGGTGGCATAAGAATGGGAACGAGAATACGAATAAATATAAAAGTAAAGAATATGACTTCATCAAGGTGAAAGAATTGGAGTGTACCTTTCCACTGAAGATCTTCTATCCACTTTAAGAGAAACTTAAGGGTGATGGTTTGAAGTAAAATCAGGAGATATCAGTTAAGATGATTTGGAGGAAAAGTGTAAACCAGCAGTGTAAACAAGGGCAGGGCATTTATGAGTAATTGAGAATGGTGAATAGGAGTATGACTAGACAGAAGATAGTAGGGATGACAAATTTTTGGGGTGCAGTCCAAGTTGGGCTGGTGTCTGGAATGAGACTGGGGCCTAATAAAAAGGGGTGTCTATACAGGAGCTCAAATGGGCTGTACCCTGTAGCATCCTGAGAACAGGCCTGAATTCTGAGAAGTGCAAGTGGTAAAAGTACTGTCCAGATTTTTTTTAAGTTGGTGGCTGAGCTTGGTGAGGTGTGTTTCTAAAAGACCATTAGTCTGTTTTACCTTTCCTGAAGATTGAGGATGGTAAGGGGTACGAAGGTTCCACTGAATACCAAGAGCCTGCGAAACTGCTTGGGTGATTTGACTGACAAAGGTCAGTCTGTTATTAGACTGTATAGAGGTGGGAAGGCCAAACAGAGGAATTATGTCTGACAGAAGGGAAAAAATGACCGTGGTGGCCTTCTCAGACTTTGTGGGAAAGACCTCTACCCATCCAGTAAAAGTGTCTACCTAGACCAAGAGATATTTTAGTTTCCTGACTTGGGGCATGTGAGTAAAGTCAATTTGCCAGTCCTGGGCAGGGGCAAATCCCCGAGCTTGATGTTTAGGGAAGGGAGGGGGCCTGAACAATCCCTGAGGAGTAGTAGAATAGCAGATGGAACACTGAGAAGTGATTTCCATGGGGATAGATTTCCATGATGGAAAGGAAATGAGAAGTTCTAAGAGACGGGCTAGTGGCTTGTAACCTACATGGAAGAGGTTATGAAATGATGACACAATAGAATGGACCTGTGAGGCTGGAAGGAGATATTTTCCTTGGTCTAAGAACCATTTGCCTTGTGTGGGAAGAGATTGATAGGTGGAAGTTTCAGTGGGGGAGTAGGTGGGAGTGACTGATGAGAATGAGAAAACCTGGCAGTGAGGGACAGAAATTGGAATGCTGGCTGCTTCTTTAGCTACCTTATCAGCATCAGTGTTTCCCTGAGTGATGGGATCTGATGCCTTTTGATGGCCCTTGCAGTGAATGACTCCATCTTCCTTTGGAAATAAAGTGGCCTTGAGAAGAATTTTTATTAAAGAGGCATTAAAGATAGAAGACCCTTGCATAGTGAGGAAACCTCTTTCAGCCCATATAACAGCATGGTGGTGTAGGCTATGGAAGGCGTATTTAGAGTCAGTATAAATATTGACAGGTAGTCCTTTTGCAAGAGTGAGGGCCTGAGTTAAGGCAATGAGTTCGGCTTGCTGAGAGGTAGTGGAGGGGGGCAGAATGGTAGCCTCAATGATAGACGTGAAAGATACTATAGCATAACCTGCCTTTGCTGGTGAGTGGTGATTAGGCCTAGTGGAACTGCCATTAGTAAACCAAGTGTGATCAGGGTGAGGAACAGGAAAGAAGGAAATATGTGGAAATGAAGTGAATGTCAGGTGGATCAGAGAGATACAGTCATGGGGGTCAGGTGTGGTATTAGGAATAATGTGGGGCCAGCCTCAAACAGTAAGGTCAAGTTGTTCCAGCAGAAAGGCTACATGGTGTGGTCCTGGCTCTTGTGTAAGAATTTTGACCTCATAGCCCTGTACGTTGACTATGTGTAATGAAAAGGGTAGGGATGAGTTAAGGAGAGCTAGTGTGGGAGCAGATTTTAGGGCTGTTTTTAAGGAACAGAAAGAGGAGTAGTGAAAGGATTTGGGATCTGTAGGGTCAGCTAGGTTTGCTTTTGTGAGTTTATATAAAGGTTTAGTCAGGATGGCAAAACCAGGTATCCAAAGGCGAAAATACCTAACTATGCCTAGGAAGGAAAGGAGTTGTTACTTTGTAGAAGGGGTTGGGGTTTGGGAGATTAGCCAGACATGATCAGCAGGGAGAACGTGTGTGTTTTTATTAAGAATTATGCCGAGATAGGTAATGGATAAGGAAGAAATTTGGGCTTTGGAGAGGGATATGTGATATTCTGTTGAGAACAGATGTTGGAGGAGCAGGAGGGTATCCTGTTGGGAAGATTTGTACGAGAGGCTGTAAAGTAGAAGATTGTCAAAATATTCAATAAGGTGAGATGCAGGTGGATGGAAAGAAAGTAAATCATGAGAAAGGGCTTGACTGAAGTAATGGGGGCTGTTCCTGAAGTCTTGTGGCAGTATAGCCTAGGTAAGTTGCTGAGACTGATGGGTGTCAGGGTCAGTCCAAGTAAAAGCAAAAAGGGGCTGGGACGAGGGATGTAGGGGAATAATGGAAAAAGCATCTTTAAGATCAAGAATGGAATAGTGAGTTGTGGAGGGAGGTATTGAGGACAAAGAGTATACCGGTTGGGCATCACGGGGTGTATAGGCAAAACAATTTGGTTGATAAGGTGCAGATCCTGAACTAACATGTAAGACTTGTCCACTTTTTGGACAGGTAAAATGGGAAATTGTAACGAGAGTTTATAGGTTTTAGAAGGCCATGCTGTAACAGGCGAGTGATAACAGGTTTTAATCATTTTAAAGCCTGCTGTGGGATGGGATATTGGCTTTGAGTGGGGTAAGGGGGTGATTAGGTTTTAATGGGATAGTAATGGGTGTGTGATCAGTTGCCAGGGAGGGAGTAGAGGTGTCCCATACCTGTGGGTTAAGGTAGGAGGATATGAGAGGAAGATGCGAAGGAGGCTTTAGGTTGGGAGGAAGGGCAGCACGGAGCTGTGGCTGTAGTCCAGGATTAGTCAGGGAAGCAGATAATTTGGTTAAAATGTCTCAGCCTAATAAGGGAACTGGGCAGGTGGGGATAACTAAAAAAGAGTGCATGAAAGGAGGTTGTCCAAGTTGGCACCGGAGTGGGGGAGTTTTAAGGGATTTTGAAGCTTGGCTGTCATAACCCATGAGAGTTATGGAGGCAAGGGAAACAGACCCTTGAAAAGAAGATAATGTGGAGTGGGTAGCCCCCCTATCAATTAAACAGGGGATGGACTTACCCTCCACTGTGAGAGTTACCCAAAGCTCGGCGTCTGTGATGGTTTAGGGGGCTTCCGAGGTGATTGGGCATTGTCAGTCTTCAGCCACTAAGCTGAGCAGATCTGGGAAGGAGTCAGTCAGAGAGCCTTGGGCCAGAGCATTAGGGGCTCCAGGAGTGGCTGCCAGGCAAGCTGGGTAGTGTGATTTCCAGTGGGTCCCTGCACAGATGGGACATGGCTTGGGAGGAATCCTGGACTGTGGGCATTCCTTGGCCCAGTGGCCAGATTTCTGGCACTTGAAGCAAGATCCTGATGGAGGAGGTCCTGTAGGAATGCTTGACCACTGTGGCTTAGGCATGTGCAGCTTAGATATTTTGAAGTTCTTGCATGGTGGAGGTGTGGCTGGGTTTTGTCTCACAGCAGAGGCAAGTAATTGTAACTCAGAAATGTGTTGCTATCTGGCTGCCTTCTCTCTATTATTGCATACCTTGAAGGCAAGGGTGATTAATTCCTGTTGTAGGGTTTGAGGGCCAGATTCTAATTTTTGAAGCTTTATTTAATGTCTGGAGCAGATTAGGTAATAAAATACATACTGAGAATAAGACGGCCTTCTGGTACCTCTGGGTCCAAGGCTGTGAAGTGTCTAAGGGTTGTTGCCAAACAAGCCATGGACTGGGCTGGGTTTTTAGAGTTGATAAAAAAGAGCCTAAATGCTAACTGATTTAGGAGAGGTTAGATAAATAAAAAGGAGCATTAACCTTGACTATGCCTTTAGCTCCAGCCACCTCTTTAAGAGGAAATTGTTGGGCAGGTTGGGGATGGCTAATCATGGAATGAAACTGAAAGCCAGACTGGGTGTGAGGAGGGGAGTTGATAGAAGGATTATAGGGTAGAGGAGCGGAGGCTGAGGAAGAATTGGAGGCTGAGGAAGAATTGGAGCCTGATTCAGCCTGACTGGGAGCAACCTGAGGAGGAGCAGTCTGGGGAGGAGGGGAGAGGTCAGATGGGTTGGTAGAAAAGGAAGACTGAAAAGACTCAGCAACATGTGGGGTTGGGACTGAGGGGATAGGTGGGAGGGAAAGAAGGAGGATTTGGGATGAGTTGCATTGGGAACAGAGACTAAGGGGGGACTGATGTGTAAAAGAATGCCTAGACATCAGGCATCTCAGACCATTTGCCCATTTTATGACAAGAATTATCTAGATCTTGTAGGATGGAGAAATTGAAAGTGCCATTTTCTGGCTATTTGGAACCATTGTCAAGTTTGTACTGGGGTCAAGCAGTATTGCAGAAGAAAATAAGGCATATAAGGCATCTAGGTGATTTTTTGTTTTTGTTTTTTTGTGTTTTGGTTTTTTTTGAGATGGAGTCTTGCTCTGTCGCCCAGGCTGGGGTGTGCAGTGGTGCAATCTCTGCTCACTGCAAACTCCACTTCCTGGGTTCACGCCATTCTCCTGCCTCAGCCTCCTGAATAGCTGGGACTACAGGCACCCACCACCATGCCCAGCTAATTTTTTGTATTTTTAGTAAAGACGGGTTTCACTGTGTTAGCCAGGATGGTCTCGATCTCCTGACCTCATGACGCACCCACCTCAGCCTCCCAAAGTGCTGGGATTACAGGCATGAGTCACGGTGTCTGGCTGGCATTTAGGTTTTAGGTCAGGTGTGAGTTGAAGAGGTTTTAAGTTCCTGAGAACACAGGCTAAGGGAGAAGAAGAAGGATTGAAGGGTGGAAGGTTGCCCATAGTGAAGGAGGCAAGCCCAGAGAAAAGAGAGAGTAGAGACACAGAAGGGTTGGGGGCTTACTTGCCCCGCTTGGGGAGGTGAGCTTGCCACTAAGGTGAAAGATCAAGGCAGGCATCCCCACAGTGATCAGACACCTCTGAAACGTGGGTGAATAATCAGGCAGTCATCCCCGCAGTGATTAAACACCAAGGGAAGACTGTCTTCCCGAGTCTGTGACCGGTGCTGGAGTTTTGAGTTCATGGATAAAACGTGTCTCCTCTGTCTTTACCAGAAAAGGAATGGGACTGAAATTAAGAGAAGGGAGAGGTTGAAGGGTGGTGCCGAAATTGAAAGGAGAAAGAGGTTGAGGGATAGTGAGAGAGGTTGGAGAAGAGTAAAAAGAGGCCACTTACCCGATTTAAAATTGGTGAGATGTTCCTTGGACTGGTTGGTCTGAGGACCAGAGGTCATAGGTGGATCTTTCTCAGGGAGCAAAAAGCAGGAGGATAGGGGATTGATCTCCCAAGGGAGATCCCCCTATCGGAGTCACAGCAGCAAATGTCACGCACCTCCATGCGCAGGCTGCACCCAGGTGAAATAAACAGCTTTATTGCTCACACAAAAACTGTCTGGTGGTCTCTTCACACTGATGTGCATGACACAGAGAATCTCTGATATCCCAATATTTGGTTGAGATCCAAAGTTTATTTTGCTGTACAACTCACCCACTCCCTGCCCCCTTTTTTGAGTTTTACTTGCTTCCAACAAGGAAAGCAAGATTTCCTGTTTCCATGATGTTGGAAGGCGGGTAACTCCTTTATGGAATTTGAGCTCATTCCCAGCAGGGAGGATGAGTTTGAGTGTTTTCCTGCTTCTAGGTTGGTAGAGGACAGTCTTCAGCCTGAGACTCATCCCTAGGTAAGTAGCTGAATTTGGATTTTGTCTTTTCTAAAGTCTAACAACCAGTTTGTCTCAATTTCTTTTTACCATGAGTGCTCAGTGATCATGTTGTTGGTTTTTTTTTGTTGTTGTTTCTTCCGGTCTTTTGCCAATCAGATTTGACCAACTCTACCTGACTTGGTTAAATCCAAGTGAGAATTCCAAATTATGGGTAACAAAACCTCTCTAATTTGGTTAAAATTCCTTGCAACTGCAAAAGAGGAAAAAACAAACAAACAAAAAAAGAAACAAAACCATGTGCTTGGTTTCTGTGTTTACTTCCTGTCTTAAAAAAAAAATGTTCTTTTACTTTTTTTCCACCCTTTATCTCCTTCCCTCTCTTGCCATCTGCAACACCAAAAATCTAGAAAAGGCTTCTAATGACTTGAACCCCTAAAAGAATTCGGAACAAAGGTACCAATCACCCCTTTTGGGATGTTCTTCTTTCTTTGTGGAATTTTGAGAGTCATGGGCAGATTCTTCTTAGGTCTAAAGCTCTGGTTTCCTGTATTGAATGACCTGACCTCTTTGGCTTTGGGGATACCAGTGATTACCTTGTACTGTGAGAGGATTTGACCTTGGCATGTGTAATGGCAAACGGGAGCTACAAAGTAGGGGTGGCTGGGCATAGTTTACAGAAAGTGGTCTTGGCTGTTGTTTCTTATTTTCTCCTAGGAAGTTGTTGTTCTAAGGACCCTAATTCTAGTTTGGAGATGCATTCTAAAGGGTCTTCTCTATTTATTTTTTCTCCCAAAATTCATCTTGATTGAGCTTGTCTGTGTGCATTTGTGTGAGGAACTATTGTTTTCATAGGTAAATGAGAGACTGAGTTTTCTCAGCTCTGAAGAGAAAGGTCATTTTGCTCCTCCCAGCCAAAAGGTGCCTCTGGGTGACCAGGGGCCTTGTGGGAGCATCTAGGGGTTTGACCCCTGTGATTTGCAGCAGCCTTGTGGGGAAATCCTCAACAACAATTAATTTGAAAGAATAAGGCTCATCCAGGAAACTCATATGAGGGCTGATGGCCCAGCGTTTTGAGACCTCTCTGAGGTCATAGACCTCTGGAGAGAGAAAATGAGACATGTAAGAGGGTGGAAACAATTCAGTGCTGACACACTGTGGAGTCCTGCCCACAAGCAAGCACACATTGATCCACCACCCAAAAACCACAGCCCAGTTCCTCCTTTTAGGAATAAAAAAAGTGGGAAATAAATGATGTAAGAATGAGGAGTAAACAAAGAGAATGACTCCTCTGTGAGTACTCTGTAAGTTTTATGGCATCTCTACTTGGGAGAGTTTATGTAAAATGGAAGTAGTATGGTCTTTTTGCACATTCACATTAAGGAAAAAGAGCTGTAAGGTCAACCTGCAAAGTATAGAGTTCCTAAGTTCTCTTTTTTCCTCTGTTTTATTTTCTGCCTGCTTTAAGTCTGCTGTTATTTTTCTATTAAGGTAAAAATCACTGTTTGGATCCAACAGGTTTTTTGTTTGCAAGCTGGTGAATTTGTATTTATCTCATGGCTAAAATTCTGAAGTAAAAGCTTTAGGATTTTTGTGTGTGTATGTCTGTGTGTGTGTATGTGTACGTGTGTATATATTTAAAAGGCCTTATAATTTGTTGTTTAATTGGCAATTCAATCCATTTTAATTTCCCTCTAGTTCACTGGACCTTTTCTGTCTGTACCTAATGATGTAAATTTTACTATTTGTTTTTCACCTGATTAGTTTTCTTTAATATGCAAATTTAAGATGACTTAGCTGACAACTGCCTAGGGTTGCCAATAATTGATACAGGTTATTGAAACAGGTTTTCAAGAATTTTAAAGTCTGAGAGGGGAAAAAAGAGTTTTTTATGACTCTATAAGATGTACTTCTATTGACATGCCTAATACATCTATCTATTTATGTGTTGTGTACACAATGTTTCACTACTGAAAATATATAAAAGAGCTCTAATTAATTGGCTTAAGAAAATAAAAGCTCTTGAATCAAATACTTTGTCAGGAAAAAAGAAAGAGTAGTCAAATGCTTTTTCAGGTTTATGTAACTAAAGTAAAATCTTAAATAAGATAGCTTTAAAATTATTGGTAAAGCATAATAATATTAGAAATGTCTTAAGAATTTCCAGCATACATTTTTGTTTGTGCTTATTAATCGATAAATTTATACATATACCTGCCAAATACTATAAGTCATCAAAATTTGGAATAGCGGTTACAAAACTCTAAACCAAGCCCCAAACAGAATGATCTTTGCTTGTGTAATTTCTAATAAATAAGACATTGATATTTGTTTAATGAAACTAGCTACATCTTGAATTTAGTAAGATTACCATAACTTCTAATTTTGTGGCTTTAGGCAGTCTAGTCCACAGGCAGTAAGGTTTGTTTTGGGAAAGGACTGTTATCATCTTTGTTTCAAAGCTAAAGTATAAACTAAGTTCCTCCCAAAGTTAGTTTAGCCTATGCCCAGGTATGGAAAAGAAGAGTTTGGAGGTTAAAAACAAGATGGAGTCAGTTAGGTCAGATCTTATTCGCTGTCTCTGTTGTAATTTTGCAATGGTGGTTCCATAACTTTAAATGATGACTATGACAGTTTTCATAAATAATCTAGGTGAATGATTAAAATAAAATAGCTAGGTAAATGTAATGGCATAAATACTTGTAGACAAATGTCACAGTTTAGAATCTAAAGTTATATTAAATTAAGTAATAGATATTTCATTATTTGGGTATTTTCCAATAAAAATACATTTGTAGGAAAACATTCTTTCTAAAAAAATTGTGTTCTTTTTAAAAAGTTGAACAATTTTTGTCTAATTCAAAGCTTATTTAAAGGTTATATATAAAACAAGGTAAAAGGAACAAGGAAATAAGAGAGGTGTAAAGAAAGTTATAAAAATAAAGAGGTTTTTTTTGGTAAAAAAAAAAAAAAAAGCTTAGAAAGATAAATAATTTTATATGAGAAAGAATCTTGTATGGTAAATTTAGTCCTAGAATAAAATGACTGGTTATTTAAGAAACAGGGATGTTCAGGACAAACCAGAAAGCTCAGGCATATCATGAATGGTCTGTGTAAGTCACAGTAAGAGGATTTATTTAAAAAAGCTTTTATACAATCAAGTTGTCTATAATTAAAGGTACATTATAATGGTCTTTCTAGAGATTGGGCTTGATATTAAAAAAACTTACACAGTAAATTGGCTAGAACAATGAAATTTTCTTAAGGAATTGATTTACTCTTAATAAATTATAAGAGCTTTTAATTTTTTTTAACCCTGATATGATTTGGCTCTATGTCCCCACCCACATCTCACCTTGAATTGTAATGATCCCCACATGTCATGGGAAGGAGCCAGTGGGAGGTAATTGAATCATGAGGGTGGATTTTTCCCATGCTATTCTCATGATAGTGAATAAGTCTCACAAAATCTGATGGTTTTACAAAGGGAAGTTCCCCTGCACATGCTATGCATTCTTGCCTGGTGAAATGTAAGATGTTCCTTTGCTCTTCCTTGGTCTTCTGCCATGATTGAGCGGCCTCCCCAGCCATATGGAAGAGTGAGTCCATTAAACCTCTTTCCTTTATAAATCACCCAGTCTCAGGTATGTCTTCATTGCCAGCATGAGAACAGACGAATACAAACCCAAAGTTCAACTGTTATTACATCTCACCATTTTCAGTTTTCTCTCCTCCTTTAAAGGGCGTGAAGGGCGTGAAGCAGTAACACTCTTCTTTAACTTATTTTCAACTCATATAAAATTTTTCCTCAAGTTTTATTTGTTGTGGCCTAATGCTAACAATGTTTTCTTAAAGATCTAAAGGAAATGTTGTCTTCTGACATAATATTCTGTGCAGTGCAGAAAGTCTTTTCTTTTGCCTTTTGGTAACTGGCCTAATAGATTTTATGGTTTATTGAAACAATTCCTATGTCATTATTATTAAGTTTTGGTTTGCTTAGGAAAAAAAACAGAAAAAAAAATTTTTTATTTTTAAGATTATTACATGCATGTATCTTTCTGTATGTGCTTTTAAAGTATTTGTGACATTGAGTTACAGGGCTTTGACTCCTGGGTCTAAAAAGGACACCAAATCCTACTAGATCTTAAACAGTGTCAGCAATTAAAGCCTCATCTTCAGGCCTGGTAGAAGACGCCAATCAAAATAAACTGCATTCTTAAACATAGGGCTAGAAATTAAACCTATTCAACACCTTAAAGCCCAGAGGCTATCATAGAAGAGGTGGGCATGTGAGATTGTAAGGGCCAATTTTGAGAGATAAAATAAGTTCAGTTTCTCTATAAGTTAATCATTAATGTCAAAGGCACACTGATGCAAGACCAGCATATGGGGCCCTGTGTCAGATTAATAAGGTTTTCTTGAAGCATTAACTGACTTTTTAATAAAGGTTATAAAAGGCTTATGGAAGTTGTATCTTATGATCAAGATTAACACTTTATAGATTGTTCATAAAATTTTGAAAAACAAATTTAATTGGCTTCATGCTGTTTTATTTGGGCTTATAGTTTGGAAAGTGAAGTCTCCTTTCTCAAAGAATGAAGGTTTTTGCCTTTTTTTGGGAAATAACTTGAGTTATCACTTTGGTCAAATGAATGACTTATTTTACAATGACCTCTGATATCAAGTGTTTTAAACCTTTGATATTTTACAAACTTTCCAAAATCAAATTATAAATCATGTATTTTTCTGAGCTAATTAATCCTTTAAGATGTTAGTTTCCCTGAAGTCCAAAGATGACATAATTTGGCTTATTTGGTATAAAAATTATACAGGAAACATTGTCAAATATGAAATAGTGTTTGGTTTTCTTTGGGTTATATTTATGTAAATATGTTATTGGTATGTGTTCCAAAATCATGGGAAACTTCTATAATTCTGATTTAGTATATATTATCAGTAGTAATTATGTTAATTAGTTATGTTGTATTAATTAATTATGGTAATTTAACATAATTATGTTAAATTATCATGTGCCACAGAGGTAACAAATTTCCTTGTCAATTGTGTCTTTAACTATGGCTGCCCTAAACTTTTTGTCATCCACAGACAATTGTCTTGTTTTGGTCCTCTTTAGAAGGTGGTATTATAATCAGTTATGAAGCTCTAACAGGTGCTCTTAAATACAAGTTTCTGATAACTTTGGAGATTGTGACATTAGAATAGAAGAAACACTTTCATGACTCATGGAGAACTGAAATATTCATGAATATGAAGCAGAACAGGAATTAACTACATGGACTGAACCAATAGAAGACTGAAGTAATCTTTTTGACTTTGTGCTTAAAATGTTGCTGATCCTTTGTTTTTTCAGAGTCAAGGAAAATTTTCTTTTGAGCTATTAACAGTTTAGTATATGCCTATGGAACAAAATTTAGAACGTATTTGTTTATCTCCACCTGATTCCTCCAGAATTTGGAAACTATTTGTGAGTATTCATAACTTATGGCCCTACAATTCGTTGCATAAGTGCAATAAGAATCTATTTTCATTTATAACAGGACACAATTGGAGAAACTATTTTACCAAGGCTTTGACTGGAATGGCATGCTTTCCTTTAAGTAATCAAACTTGAGTTATGGAGCCAATACCTTGTCTATACAGTCCCTGTATAGGGTTCCTGACCTGTGCTAAGTAAAGAATGTCACTTTCTGACAGGTCCAGGAGCCCCAAGTTTATCTTGGAACCTCAAAAGGAGAGGAATTCACCCAACTCAGGTATTTGATGGTACAAATCTATGTCTTGGCTTGGCTTTAACAAAGTTTTATCTGAGATTCCTTCTATGGAACAAAGTCCCATCAAAGCCAATTTAAAAGCCTATGTAAAAAATCATTATTCTTGCTGCACTGTGTACAAATAATCAGTCCAAGTATAATAAAGCAAATCAGTCCTACCATGATTTGTCTTTAGTAAAAATGAGAAACTGGAGATTGAAAAATTATGTTTCAAAAAATATAGTACACCTATTGTTAGCTTGGATCAAATTATAATTTTTCTTGGCTACAAGTCTTTCAAATAATGTTTTCCATTTTTTTCTTTCTTTATTTCCCCATTTTTCCTAATTTGGAGTCACTGAAAACTAAGCTGTGCTTTTGTAAAGCTCTGTGAACTGAAGCTAGACAACTCAAATTTCAGAAGAAAATAACAGCAACCTATTTACATACATAAGCAACTTTCATACCTGCCTACTGATGTATGGACTTCAGAGTAATGCGGTCTATGTCTATTTTTCCAGGATTGTTCTTTCATTTGTTGTTGTTTTTCTCCTTTCCTCTCCCTATGTTCTCTTCAGAGGACATGAGATTTCACAACCTGCTAAAAATGAACTTTCATAATAACTCTGGGCCTACTCATCTAGGAATCCATGAGTAATCAGACAAAACCTGAGACTAGAGACTCATTTTCTTCTGAAATTCTTTCTCCAAAATATTTTAAAAAAGAAAAGGGGGTAAATGTGAGAGGAAAATAGATCTTGTGGCCCCCAAATCACTAAGCTAAAGGGAAAAGTCAAGCTGGGAAATGCTCAGGGCAAACTTGCCTCCCATTCTGTTCAGTCACCCCTGCTCACTAAAATAAATGCATATCTGATTGCCTCCTTTGGAGAGGCTAATCCGAAACTCAAAAGAATGCAGCCATCTGTCTCTTATCTACCTATGACCTGGAATTCCCCTCCCAGTTTCAAGTTGTCCCGCCTTTTCTTCGAGTTGTCCCACCCTTCTGGACCAAACCAGTGTTCATCTTACATATGTTGATCGATGTCTCATGTTTCCCTAAAATGTATACAACCAAACTGTGCTCTGACCACCTTGGCCTCATGTCATCAGGACCTCCTGAGGCTGTGTCATGGGTGTGTGTCCTCAAACTTGGCAAAATAAACTTTCTAAATTAACTGAGACCTGTCTCCAATATTGAGGGTTCACAATTCCAAACCTTCCCTTTTTCAATTTATAACTCTTTGATCTGACAGTAATTTTTTTATTTACAATATTCTACCTATTTATTCAATTGTAGTACAAATAAGTTTCAAAACTGATAACTCATGCCTCTGTGAGAAAAAAATTTACTAACTGGCAGGTAGTGTTTGTGTACATTTCTTTTTATCTTCAGCCTTATGGTATACTTATATTTATTTGTGATTGTATTCTATTTTGGGTTTCATTCACCTCCTGGTTGATTTTAATTATGTATTACTTTGGGTGGGGGGCAGTATGTAAAACTTTCCCTTGTGAAAGATGAAAGTCATACTAAAAGGAATACTCAGAAGAGTGTTGCTTCTCACTTGTCTCTACTATTCTCTTTCCACTTTCTTCTTCTTTCCACCTAATTCCCTTCTCCTCCTGCAGATTTAGTTATCTTTTGTTAATGGCACCTCTGTGTGGTACCTCTGTTACCATTAATGACGCAATGTTGACACATTATCAAACAAAGTTCACAGTTTACATTAGGGTTGACTCTTTGTGTTGTATATTCCATGGATTTTGTCAAATGTATATGGATGTGTTTCCACCTTTATAGTACCATACCATACAAACTAATTTACAGTATTAGTTATCTATTGCTGTGTAATAAGTTTTCAGAAACTTACAATTTAATACAAAGCAAGCAGCTTAAAACCTTTGTTATCTCACAAGACTGCAAACAAGATGTTTGGGCCATGTTCTTATGTAAAGATCATAACCCTCTGCTTTGTCCTCCCCCATGCTCCTCCATGGCCTCAACTCCTAGAGGTCCTCTCCATAGACAGTTACAAGACAGCTACCTTCTTCAAGGCCACCAGGAGAATTTCTCATTTCAGTCCGCTAAGGCAGAGTCTACTATAATGTAATATAATCGAGTGACTGACTACCTCACATCCTTTGCTATATTTCATTAGTTAGAAGCAATTCAGAGGTTCTTCCTATGTTCAAGGAGGAAGGATTATTCAAAGGTGAACTCAGTGGAGGTCCCTCTAGGGTGTGTCTATCATAGTAGCTGCATTTGTTTTTGATTGGTTCTTCCTGAAATTCTTTTGCATAAATGTGTAGATATACATATATTTTCTTTTAGCCTCTTCTTTCTTATATGATGAATGGGAGACGATTGATCATTTTGTACTCTGCTATTTTCACCTAGCAGTAGATGTGGGAAATCATTTCATACAAGCAGATAGAAATCTTTTTTCTTTTTTTCAAAATATGTTTACTGTTTTCCTCCCAACTTGGAGAGGTCTTTTCTGGTGGCTGTCTCAGTGGGGTCTAAGCCCCTCTTTCATTTTTACAGTCCTCCATTGTTGAGATGTACTATAATTTTTCCAACCATTCTCCCAGGATAGACATTTAGGGTTTCTCTGCTGTTTTGCAATTACAAATATTGCTTTAGTCAGTGACCTGTACATATGTGTTTTCATAATATTGCAGTTGTATCTTCTGGACAGATTTCTAGACATGGGATTACTGGCTTAAAGGTAAGTGCATATGTAGTTTTGTTAAGTGATACCAAATTCCCCTACAGAATGGTTGAACTAGCTCACATTCTCACTAGTAATGTACGAGACTGCCTTTTCCACTATGCCTTCCCCAACAAAATGTTTTATTAGACTTTCCATTTTGCAGACATCCCTCTTTTAATGAAAAACTGATTTTTCCAAGTCATTGCTGAAATCCTGGTAAAAAATCACTGTTCCTCCAACAAATATTTTTTGAGGACCTACTCAATAATCTAGGTACTATGTGGGAATGCAACTGTGAGCAAAACAAAAACAGTCTCTTCCCTGATGGCATTTCAATCTGGCAACACAGAGAAATGTATGCCAGATGATGAAACCCCACACAGTCACAGAATGTTGTATGCTGGATTGTTCCATGATCCATTCAGTTAATCTGGGAACTGTGTCTCCCAGAATCCTCTTTCCTGTATTGTTCTAGATTAGAGTGGGCCAACAGGTAAATCTGCCCAAGACTTTTAGGGGTAGAAATAAATCAGTGACCTTTATTCTCTGCAAGTCCTTGTAGCCAGAATTCTGGATGGGCTGGTGCTTGGGTTTCTGGGGTGGTTTCAATTGTTCCCATTCTCCTCTGCTTTGCACCCAGCTTTTCTTACTGCCCACTGGTCTTGATGACCAACTACAGCTCTGGTCCACAACCTGATGTTAGGCTGCAGAACCATAGAGCTGGTAGCTGCACTGGGATAACCCCTTCTAGTAGACCTCTCCAGAAGCTTCCATTTGCCATCTTACTCTGGCAGTTGGAGACAGTTTCTCAGATTTCCCTGCAGATCCAACTTGTCCATCTACCCAGTGCTTTGGGACTAGCAGTGACACTTCTTTGGTTGTCTCACTCTCTCTTTTAGACGTTTGCTACCCTAGCTCCTCTTAAAGTTGCAGGAGGTCTATTTCCCATAATAAATCTCTCATTCTTTAATGCTCATAATGTTTCTGCTTCCCTCACTGAACCCTGACTGATATATGCAGTAAGTGCGGTGGAGAACCAAGTGCTACAACAGCATGTTGAACAGAAAGTCTTCAACTAATCTGGGGATCAGATAAAGTTCTCTGGGAAGATGACATTTTTTCTGAGGTCTGCAGGGAGTTTAGGAGTTATCTGGGTATTTGCTGCATCTGGGCTCACTCAACATTTATTCCAGCCGCCGGATATCTCTTCCTGAATTCCAGAGGCTAAAAGGCTAAACACTGCATTTCCTTTTCCCTCTTTCCCCTTCTTTTAAGATTTTATTTTTAGAGCCACTAGGTTCAAAGAAAAATTGAGCTGAAAGTACAAAGGGTTCCCACATACCCCTTCCACCCAAAATACACATCCTCATGCATCATCAGCATCCTGCCCCAGTGCGGTAGCTCCCAATGCCTTCCCTCTAAAGATCTACTCAGAGTGTGGCAGTCTTCCCAGTGTCCCACTCCCTCAGGGGCAGGTGTTCCTCCTGACTGCATCTAGTCAGCCATCTTGCTCCTCTATCCTAGGTTCAGTCTTTGGAACTCAATGAAAGTTACTTTTTATTTCTAGTTTGCTGAGAGTTTTAAATCATGAATAAATGCTGGACTTTGTAAAATGCCTTTTCTGTATCTATTGCTACGATTGTGTTGTTTTTCTTCTTTAGGCTGTTGATGTGACAGAATACAATAATTGATTTTAAAATGTTGGATCAGCCTTGTATACGTGGAGTAAATCCGACTTGGTTGTGGTATGTAATTCTTTTCATGTATTATTGGATTCAGTTTACTAAAGTTTTGTTGAGGATTTTTGCATTTATGTTTTTAAGATATAGTGGTGTGTAATTCTCCTTTCTTATAATGTCTTTGTCTAGTTTTGGTGTTAGAATAATACTGGCCTCATAGAATGAGTTAGGGAGTATTCCTTCTGCTTCTACCTTCTGGAAGAGATTGTAGAAAATT
Source organism: Piliocolobus tephrosceles (assembly GCF_002776525.5). NCBI lineage: Eukaryota > Metazoa > Chordata > Mammalia > Primates > Cercopithecidae > Piliocolobus > Piliocolobus tephrosceles. The sequence goes on along the minus strand of NC_045434.1, from coordinate 202,625,770 downwards.
AATATGATTTTTTCCTTAAACGTTGGTGAAATTTACCAGTGAAACCATCTGGGCCTAATAGTTTCTATTTTAGAAGGTTATTAATTATTGATTCAATTTTTTAAATAGATGCTGGCCTATTCAAATGATCTATTTCTTCTTATGTGAGTTTTGGCTAATTGTATCTTTCAAAGAATTGGTCCATTTCATCTAAGCTATCAAATTTCTGAGCATGCGGTTGTTTATAATATTCCTTTTATTCCTTTAATGTCCATGGAATCAGTGGTGATGGCCCCTCATTTATTTATAATATTAGTTTTTTGTGTGTTCTGTCCTTTTTCTTAGTTGCCTGGCTAGAGATTTATTAATTTTGTTGATCTTTTCAAAGAATCAGCTTTTGGTGTCATTGCTTTTCTCTATTGATGTCCTATTTTCAATTTCATTTATTTCTACTCTAATTTTTGTTATTTCTTTTCTTCTACTTACTTTGGACTTAATTTGCTCTTCTTTTTTTGTTTCCTAAAGTAGAAGCTTAGATTATTGATTTTAGGTCCTTTTTTTGTTTTTTCTAATGTGTGTGTTCAATGTTATACATTTTCCTTTAAACACTGTTTTAAAGGGGTGGGGCAGCGGGGAGGGGAGACAGAGTCTCGCTGTGTCACCCAGGCTGGAGTGCAGTGGCACAATCTTGGCTCACTGCAACCTCCACCTCCTGGGTTCAAGCGATTTTCCTGCCTCAGCCTCCCGAGTAGCTGGGAACACACGTATGTGCTACCACACACAGCTAATTTTTGTATTTTTAGTAGAGATGGTGTTTCACTATGTTGGCCAGGCAGGTCTCAAACTCCTGACTTCAGGTGATTCACCTGCCTTGACCTCTCAAAGTGTGGGGATTACAGACATGAGCCACCGCACCCGACTGCATCTTACAAATGTTAATGTTATATTTTCATTTTCATTTAGTTCAAAATATTTTTAAATTCCTCTTGAGATTTCTTTTCTGACCCATGTGTTATTTAGAAGTATGTTGTTCAATCTCCAATTATTCTGAGATTTTCTAGCTATCTTATGCTATTGATTTCTAGTTTAATTTCCTTGCGGTCTAAAATCATACATTGTATGATTTCTCTTCTTTTACACTTGTTAGGGTATGTTTAATGGACTGGAATATGGTCTATCTTGGTGAGTGTTCCACATGAGCTTGAGAAGAATGTGTATTCTACTGTTGTTTGGGAGAAGTATTCTATAAATGTCATTTAGATCCAGCTGTTAGATGGTGCTGTTCAATTCAACTATGTCCTTACTGACTTTCTGCCTGCTGGCTCTGTTCATTGCTGAGAGGGCTGTTATGTCTCCAACTATAATAGTGGCTTTGTCTATTTCTCCTGCAGTCCGTTTTTGCTTCACGTGTTTTGACACTCTGTTGTGAGTGGCATACACATTAAGGACTGTTACATCTTCTTGAAGAATCGACCCCTTCATCATTATGTAAATGCCCCTCTTTATTCCAGATAATGTTCCTTACTCTGAAATCTGCTTTGCAGAAATTAACAGAGCTATTCCAGCTTTCTTTTGATTAGTATTAGCATGGTATATCTTTCTCCTTCCTTTTACTTTTAATCTATATATGTCTTTATATTTAAAGTGAACTTCTTGTAGACAACATGCAGCTAGGTTTCTGAATGAGAGTCAGGATTTGTAAATAAGACACAATCATATGAGCCTTGAATTCAGAACTGATTTAACGGCCGAGTGAGTCAAGGCTGGAGGAAGTGGTTTTGCCAGTACGGTGTGTAGGAGGGGTGTTAGATTCTGGAGCTGCAGCTCCAGCAGCAACTTCTCGGTTTGACAAGTTGGTTTCTTGATTGTATCAGGGCCAACAGCTTCCTCTGCAGCCCAGTCATGAGGTTGAAGATATTAGTAGCCAAGTGAGGAATGCCTTTACTAGGGTACGCAAAATTGGTTCAACTAAACTAAATGTTAAAGATGATCACATGGGCCAGGTGCAGTGGCTCACGCCTGTAATCCCAACACTTTGGGAGGCCCAGGTGGGAGGATCACTTGAAGTCGGGAGTTCAAGACCAGCCTGGCCAACATGGCGAAACCCCATCTCTACTAAAAATACAAAAATTAGCTAGGCATGGTGGTATGCACCTGTAATCCCAGCTACTCGGGAGGCTGAGGTGAGAGAATCACCCAGATTGCGTGACAGAGCGAGACTCTGTCTAAACAACAACAACAACAACAAAGGCGATCACATGGCCGAGTGTGGTGGCTCATGCCTATAATCCTAGCACTTTGAGAGGCCAAGGCAGGAGGATCGCTTGAGCTCAGGAGTTCAACTCAAGCCTGGTCAACATAGCAAGACCTTTTCTCTACTAAAAAATATTAGCCGGGTGTGGTAGCATATGCCTGTAGTGACAGCTACATGGGAAGCTCAGGTGGGAGGATAGCTTGAGCCTAGGAAATCATGGCTGCAGTGAGTCTTGATTGCCTCACTCCAGCCTGGGTGACAGAGTGAGGCCCTGTAAAAAAAAAAAAAACAAAAAGAGAAAGACCATATGACCATATGGCCATTTTGGGGTCTTCATGCTACTGGAAAATAGACTCAAAGGAGGACCACTTAGTTGGAAGTGAAGTACAAATATGGGAAGAGGGTTATGCATATCAGTCAGATAAATGAAGGGATTACTAACTGTGGAGGTTATCTATGAACTGGCTTGCTCAACACCTATTTCATCTCCTTCTAGTGTACCTTTCTACTCTGCAGAGGCTGGAAAGCCAAAAATGATGACTAAGACTTCCTTGCAGGTAAGCTTTCATCCATTTTAAGATTCTGCCTATCAGATATATTTGCTTGGTAATTGAAATCGGAATTGAGTGAGTGGGAAAAGAGGCAGGACATAAAGCATGGATTTGCGGGTATAGGTTGTCATAGTGGAGGTGTGACTCTGGGGATAGAAGTGGTAACAACAGCTTCATGATTTGATGAGCAGCTCCTTGTTGTGGTAGAAGCAGCCGTTACCTTAACAGATCAGTTCTGGGACGTGACTCTGGGAGTCTTTTCTGGAAACTCAGTCTAGGGCCTGCTTTTCCGGCACACCCAAGGATTCTGGAGAATACTGTAACCACTAGGGCTGCACACAAGGAGGAAATGCAATGTTGGAGGAGGTGGGGAAAACCCAGCCCAATGGAGCACAAAGGGTAAAACACAGGTTGGAGGAGAGCAGGGGCCGGATTGCTATAGGCCACCAGCCTTCTTGGCTTAACCTATGGCACTATAAAGCCATGCTTTTGAAGGTGGAATACTGTTAATCAGCCCTTATCTTTATCTTCAATCAGTTGACTATTACTTACTTACTTACCTTCTTTCTTTTTTTGAGGTGGAGTCTCGCTCTGTCACCCAGGCTGGAGTGCAGTGGTGCAATCTTGGCTCACTGCAACCTCTGCCTCCCGGATTCAAGCGATTTTCCTGCCTCAGCCTCCTAAGTAGCTGGGATTATAGGCAAGTGCCACCATGCTCGGCTATTTTTTTGTATTTTTAGTAGAGACGGGGTTTCATCATGTTGACCAGGCTGGTCTCAAACTCCTGATCTCAGGTGATCTGCCTACCTCGGCCTCTCAAAGTGCTGGGATTACAGGCATGAGCCACCATGCCCAGCCAGTTCAGTGTTTTCAACAGAAAGACATTACATTGCAGTGGTCAGTTTAGGCTAGATGTGAAGAGCACATCCTTTTAGCAGGTGGTTTTAAGACCCAAAGGAAACGAGTGGCTAGTGTTAGAATGACTTTTAGGAGGAGGCCAACAACTCATTTAGGGGCTACATAGAGCAGGTCTTTCTTTTCTTTTTTTCTTTTTTTTGAGATGGAGTTTCAGTCTTGTTGCCCAGACTGGCGTGCAATGGCACACCTCTGCCTCCTGGGCTCAAGTGATTCTCCTGTCTCAGCTCCCCGAGTAACTGGGATTACAGGCATGCGCCACCATGTCCAGTAAATTTTGTATTTTTAGTAGAGACGAGATTTCTCCATGTTAGTCAGGCTGGTCTCGAACTCCTGACCTCAGGTGATCCACCCACCTCGGCCTCCCAAAGTGCTTGGATTACAGGTGTGAGCCACCGCACCCAGCCTAGAGCAAGTCTTTCGTTGCAGCAGGAAACTGAACTGGATGGCCCTTCATGGACCAGGCAGCCTGGTGATTCCGGACCTCCTCCCCAGATTGGCCTCATCTCTCCATTGTGCTCACCTCTCTGTGGGATTTGACCCAGGGATACAAATGAATCCACCTCTTCATCTTTTCCAGAGAGCATACTTCATGCTGTTTTCTACTTTTAAGAATTGTTGCTCCAGAATAGCCATCTCACATCCACCCCACCCTGGCCTGACTGCCCTACTCATATGATAAATCTCTCAGCACATACCAGGCGTGGTGGCTCACACCTGTAATCCAAGCACTTTGGGAGGCTGAGGCAGGAGGATCACTTGAGCTCAGGAGCTCAAGATCAGCTTGGGCAACACAGGGAGACCCTGTCTGTAGAAAAAATTTTAAAAATAAGCTGGACATGATGGCACACATCTGTAGTCCCAGCTACTCAGGAGGCTGAGGTGGGAGGATTGCTTGAGCCTAGGAGGTTGAGGCTGCAGTGAGCTGTGATTGCACCACTGCACTCCAGCCTGGGCAACAGAGTAAGACCCTGTCTCCAAAAAAAAAAAAAAAAAAAAAAAATCTCTAAGCACGATTATGAAAGCAAATTTCTCCTTTGTGGTTGAATTAAACAGGGCTTACAAGAATCCCTCTTTCCATATATCTTACTCCAAAGGCCTTCCCCGTGGGTAACCCACCTCCTATCCTTCCTTCAGCAATAATCCAGTCCTCTGCCTTTTTATAAAGTATTGTACATCTTTGCATATTCTTATTTGTGTATCTGATCTGTCCCCCAAACAAGGGGCTTCTCAAAGCCTGGGGGTCTCTAAGGATAGAGGCTAACACAGTTCGGATGTTTGTCCCCGCCTAGATCTCATGTAGAAATGTAATTCCTAATATTGGAGGTGGAGCCTGGTGGGAGGTGTTTGGATCACGGAGGCAGATCTCTCATGAATGGCTTGGGCCATCCCTTTGGTGATAGGTGAGCTCTCACTCTGAGATCTCTTGCTTGTTCCTGTTTTCTCCATGTGACGTGCCTGCTCCCTCTCCACTTTCCGCTATAACTGTAAGCTTCCTGAAGCCTCCCTAGAAGCCGAGCATATGCTGGCACCGTGCTTTCTGTAAAGCCTGCAGAACCATGAGGCCGTTAAACCTCTTTTCTTTATAAACTACCCAGTCTCAGGTATCTCCTTACAGCAGTGCAGGAACGGTCTAATACAGAGGCTGTCTCTTCCTTCAGACTGAGAATCCCTGGAGAATATGAAATGGTCTTTCCCATCAGACAGGAAACTCCCTGCACCTCATACTCCTCTGTCTCTCTCCGTCACACGCCAGAAAGATGCAAGAAACTTGCCCTTCAGTTTACAACAAATGGGGAGTTCCCAGACACAGAAGATGAGCAGGGACAGCCTCTGAGAGGAAAACTCTGGTGGCTTTAGGGGGACCAAAGCAAGTCCCTACTCCTCTCCTCTCCTGTGCTGAAAACTCAGAGCAGACTGGGCATGGTGGCTCATGCCTATAATCCTAGTACTTTGGGAGGCCAAAGTGGGAGGATGAATTGAGCTCAGGAGTTTGAGACCAGCCTGGGCAACACAGTGAAACTTCATCTGTATTGAAACAAACAAAACAAAACAAAACAACAAAATTCAGAGGGGACAGGGGAGGTGGCACACTGCTGTCCTTCCTGTTCCCCTACCATGTAGCACAGGGCCTGTGGAATGAAAGGGGCTCTGTCAATGTGTGCTGGGTGATGGACTGGATGAATAAATGGTACATCTGTGTGCCTAGGGGCCCCATTCCAGACACCAGGTAGTAAGGCAGCCAGATGAGTTCTAGGCCTGGCCTTTGAGAGACTCTGAGCTGATGGACAAGTTGCTTGTCTGGGCCCCAGTCAACTCGTCACTGGACAGATCTCTGAGAGATCTGTGGCCTAAAGTTTCTAGAGTCCAAGCCTTATTACTGAGAAGATCCATGGACGTGGGAAAGCACCTACTCATGTTCCCTCAGAGAGTCTGTGTTTGGTTTACATTGAAGCCAGGCATAGTGCCATGTGCCTGTAGTTCTAGCTACTCTGGAGGCTGAGGTGGGAGGATGGGAACCCGGGAGTTCAAGGCTGCAGTGAGCTATGATCACACCACTGTACTCCAGCCTGGGCAACAGAGTGAGACCACCTCCCTAAAAAAATAAAAATGAAGATGAAAATGAAGAAAACTAAAAGAATTTGATTTTCTCACAACACATAAGTGCCCTGGTTAGTGCTGGCCGCCCATTCCATCATTTTTTCAGTCGACTTTCTGAGACTATCAAACTGCAGTAAAGTCTCCTTTGGCTCTGGGATGGAGCCAGGATCTTCTCTAGACAAATGTCTCTGAGGCCAGCTGGGGTCAGTGGAAACTGTGGCGAGAGGGATGGGGAAGAGCGGGTTCTATCTTTGCTCACATCCTGGAGTTATTTCTGTCCTGCCCAGGAGAGGCTGCCCACCCTGGAACTGGACACTTCCTTGGCTTTAAGATGTGAAGTCAGGCAGCTGGAAGGACAGACACCTCATCTGACCGCTGTTCTATGGACCAAAGGCAGGATGAGCATGGTGGGTGCAAAGGCTGCAGTTGGAAGCTTGAAACCCTTGCCTGGAAAATGAAGAGCCAGGCTCTGATTTGGAATGAATATGCTTAAAATAAAAATAATTATGCAGAGTTGGAGAAGCTTTTAACACAGATGGAGCTCAATCGTCCCAATGTATTGATGGAGAAACAGGCTTAGCAAGTTCATGGCAGAAATGGGGCTCTAATCCTCTGTAAGGCTTCCCCCGGAGCCATAGCTATCAGGGAACATGAAATCTGTCCAGTGCAACCACCTTCTCTCATCATGTCTGCCACCTGCTTAAGACTCTCCTTCAAGTAAGCAGCGTGTTCTTACTGACCACAAAGTAGCCACTGTTGGGGCGACACTGGCAGTGACCTTGATAGCCTCTAGAATGCAAAATGCACTTGACTTATGCAAATACAAACACTTGGTGGCCCTTTGACTGCCAGGGAGCATTATGGACCCTTGGTTGAGTTTCACTTGGACATATGAACTTCTGATCTCAACTGACTCATTTAGTTGGAGCAGGGAATCCCAATGCCTTTAGAAATAGAAAATGAATATGACTCAGGATGAAACATCAGTGGAAACAGACCTTTCAAAATTGATTAAAAAAAAAAAAAAAACTACTGGTTAGCATAGTCATAAAATTAGATAGTTCTTCCTCCTTATTTAGAAAACAGAATACAGACCGGGTGTGGTGGCTCACGCCTATAATCCCAGCACTTTGGGAGGCTGAGGCGGGCAGATGATTTGAGGTCAGAAGTTTGAGACCAGCCTAACCAACATGGTGAAACCCCATTTCTACTAAAAATACAAAAAATTAGCTGGGCATGGTGGTGCATAGCTGTAGTCCCAGCTACATGGGAGGCTGAGGTGGGTGGATCGCTTGAACCTGGGAGGCAGAGGTTGCAGTGAACTGAGATCGTGCCACTGTACTTTAGCCTGGGTGACAGAGCAAAACTCCATGTCAAAAAAGGGGAAAAAAAAAAAAAAAAAAAGGAAAAAAAAGAAAACTGAATACAAGGTCAGGCGTGGTAACTCACACCTGTAATCCCAGCACTTTGGGAGGCCAAGGTGGGAGGATTGCTTGAGGCCAGGAGTTCAAGGCCAGCCTAGCCAACATAGTAAGACCCTATCTCTACAATAAAAGAAAAAGAAAGAAAACAGAGTACAAAGGGTGGAGTCTGGGTCTCCAATCCTATTCGTCTGTTTGCAGGTCCTGCTATTCCAAGTGTGGTTGTACCTGCCCCATGGGAATCACCAGGGAGCTTGTTAAAAATGTAAAAATCTCAGGCTTTCCCCCAGACCTGGTAGATCACAATCTACATCTTAGCAAAATCCCCCAGTTGACTTGTAGACACGGGAAAATTTGAGATGTACTGCCTGAGAGCACCAAAACATGTCAAACGAAAAATGGACCTGAAACAAAGGAAGAAAGTAAAGCATTTACCATGCTTGCATTGTAATGAGAATGCATGCAATAACTTCAGGACATTTACGGCAATAGGATTTCTTTTTAAATTAATAGATGGTTCTTTTTAGAACAGTTTTAGATTTACAGAAGAATTGTATAGAGTTCCCATATACCGCCCCCTTATCCCAACACATGCATGGATTTTCCTCCTATTAGCATCATGAATTAGTGTGGCACACTTGTTAAAATTAACGATTCAATATTGATATATTATTATTAAAGCCCATAGTGTACATTAAGGTTCACCTTTGTGATGTACAGTTCTATGGGTTTTGACAAATACATAATGTCGTGTATCCACCATCACCCTATCCTACTGAACAGTTTCACTGCCCTGAAAATTCTCTGTGCTCTGCCTGTTCATCCCTCTGTCCTCCCAACCCCCTGGCAACCACTGATCTTTCTATTGTCTCCATAGTTTTGCTTATTCCAGAATGTCACGTAGCTGGAGTTATACAGTATATATCCTTTTCAGATTGAATTCATTTATGTCTTTATGTTCCTCCATATCTTTTTGTGATTTGATATCTTATTTCTTTTTGATAGCTTATTTCTTACACTATTGCTAAATAGCATCCCATTGTATGGCCGTATCACAGTTTGTTTATACATTCACCTATTGAGAAACCTTTTGGTTGCCTGCAGTTTGGGGAAATGATGAATAAGGCTGCTGTAAACATTTGTGTGCAGGTGTTTGAGTGAACATAAGTTTTCAGCTCTATTGGGTAAATAACTTACAATTGCTGGATGGAATGGTAATACTATATTTAGCTTTGTAAGAAACTGTCAAATTGGAGCAGGGTGTGGTGGCATGCACCTGTAGTCCCAGCTACTCAGGAGGCTGAGGCAGGAGGGATTTCTTGGGTCTAGGAGTTTGAGACTGCAGTATGCTATAATCACACTTGTGAATAGCCACTGCACACACGCACAAAATAAACTGTCAAACTGTCTTCCAAAGTGGCTGTGCCATTTTGAATTTCCACTGGCATTGAATGAGAGTCCCTGTTCCACATCCTTGGCAGCATTTTGTGGTGTTAACGTTTTGGATCTTAGCCATCCTCATAGGTAGATCATGGTTATTTTGATTTGCAATTTCTAATGACACATGATGTTGAGTGCTTTTTCATATGCTTACCTGTCCTCTGTACGTCTTCTTTGGCAAAGCGTTCAGATCTTTCGCTCATTTTTTAATTGAGTTATTCGTTTTCTTAGTTTTGAGTTTTAGGGGTTCACTGTATATTTTGGATACAAGTCCTTTATCATATATGTGTTTTGGAAGCATTTCTCTTAGTCTGTAACTTTTGTATTGTTCACAAAGCAGAAGTTTCATATTTTAATAAAGCCCAACTTAATATTTACTTTCCCAGCTCCACATTTAGTGGTATCATGTTGGTAACTTGGAATAGGCCATATTGGGAGCATTTACACTGAAGAAATTGGCAGACTCTACAAACTAGGGATTTCCCTCTTCCTTACAAGAGGTGATTGTTAAACCATTTTATAGCACATGACTGCCTCCTATGAACTTTCTATTGAATCATTCCTGTTGGTCTGACTATTACTTTAGTTATAAGTTTTTTTATGTACCAGAGAAGCTTTTTGTTTTGTGTGCATGTGTAAGATATTGGTCTTTTCTTTTCTTTTCTTTTGATTTAATTGCTCTTGGCAAGGCATGGTAGCTCATGCCTATAATTCCAGCACTTTGGGAGGCAGAGGCAGGAGGACTGCTTGAGGCCAGGAGTTCCAGAGCAGCCAGAGCAACATAGCAAGACCTCATCTCTAAAAAAAAAAAAAAAAATTAGTCAGCTGTGGTGGCACATGCCTGTAGTCCCAGCTACTTGGGAGGCTTGGGTGCAAGGATCTTTTGAGCCCAGTAGTTCGAGACAGTAGTGAGCCATTATCACACCACTGCATTCCAGCCTGAGTGACGGAGTGAGACCTTGTCTTTTTTTTTTTTTTTTTTTTTTTTTGAGACAGGGTCACACTCTTTCACCCAGGCTGGAGTGCACTAGCATGATCATGGCTCACTGCAGCCTCTACCTGTGAGGCTCAAGTGATCCTCCCACCTTAGCCTCCCAAGTAGCTGGGACTACATGTGCGCACCACCATGCCCAAGTAATTTTTGAATTTTGGGTAGAGACGGAGTCTCCCTGTGTTGCCCAGGCTAATCTCAAAATCCTGGTCTCAAGTGATCCCACCTCAGTCTCCCAAAGTACTGAAATATTGAGATTACAGATGTGAGCCATCCCATCCAGCAAGACCCTATCTCTTGGAAAAAAAGAATAATCAAAACATGTCTAAAGAAGAGAGAAGAGGGATTTTCCTTAGTATATATGAAGACTTAAAAAAAATTATAGTAATTAGGCCAGGTGTGGTGGCTCACGCCTGTAATTCCAGCACTTTGGGAGGCCGAGGTGGGCAGATTGCCTAAGCTCAGGAGTTCGAGACCAGTCTGGGCAACATGGTGAAACCCCATCTTTACAAAAATACAAAAAAGTAGCTGGGTGTTGTGATGTACACTTGTAGTCCCAGCTACTTGGGAGGCTGATGCAGGAGAATTCCTTGAACCTGGGAAGTGGAGGTTGCAGTGAGCTGAGATTGCACCATTGCACTCCAGCCTGGGCCACAGAGCGAGACTCTGTTTCAAAAACAAAAACAAAAAAACCAGGTGTGGTGGCTCACACCTGTAATCCCAGCACTTTGGGAGGCCGAGATGGGTGGATCGCTGAGGTAAGGAGTTCGTGACCAGCCTGGTCAACATGATGAAACCTCATCTTTTCTAAAAATGCAAAAATTAGCAGGGCGTGGTGGCAGGCACCTGTAATCCCAGCTACTCCGGAGGCTAAGGCAGGAGAATCGCTTGAAACCGGGAGGTGGAGGTTGCAGTGAACCAAGATCGTGCCATTACACTCCAGCCTAGGTGACAAGAGTGAGGCTCCATCTCAAAAAAAAAAAAATTAACAAATAAATACATAAAAATAAAATAAAGTCAGAGGGGAAAAATTGGTCTGTTCAAGAAAAGGTGTTGGAATCATTGACTTTCCTTATGAGTAAATAAAACTAAATTTCAGCCTCATACTGCACATGAAAATAAACTCCAAATGGATTAAAGGATTAAAGCCCTAAGTGTAAAACCCCCAAATTTAGAACCAGTAGAAGAAAGATATTCAGAAAAATATTGTCAACCTCACAATCAGAGAGTCATGCAGGACTTTGCAAACAAGGTACTAAACGTCACAGATTGATAACTTGTATGACATGAAGGTTAAAAGTGGTTTTTTTTTTTTGTTTTTGTTTTTGAGATGGAGTCTCACTCTGTTGCCCAAGCTGGAGTGCAATGGCACGATCCCTGCTCACCGTAACCTCCGCTTCCTGGGTTCAAGTAATTCTCCTGCCTCAGCCTCCGGAGTAGCTGGGATTACAGGCATGTGCCACCACATTCGGCTAATTTTATATTTTTAGTAGAGATGGGGTTTCTCCATGTTGGTCAGGCTGGTCTCGAACTCCCAATCTCAGCTGATCCGCCTACTTCAGCCTTCCAAAGCGCTGGGATTACAGGAGTGAGCCACCAAGCCCAGCCAAAAGTTTTTATGTTATAAAAATGCCATAAATAAAAGATAACTGGCATACTTACAGCATAGATTTGCAACATATATAGCAAACACTTGTCTTGTTCTCCAATGTCCTGCCTCCTGGAAGCTGCTGATACAGAAGCCTGAGGGAACCCACTCACCCTACCTCCTTCTCCAACAGAGCAGAGCCAGGAAGGACCCGGATGGAAGTTAGGACAAAGAGGCCCAGAATTGGCACAGATACCAACAGACCATTCGTTGAAGAAGAAATCCAAGTGGCCATAAGGTGTATGTAAAAATGCTCAGTTGCACCAGCAGCCAGGGGAAGCAAGTGAAAACAATGATACACAATTTTATACTCATCAGATAGAGAAGAACCGACAGATGTGATATTATCGAGTGCTGGCTATGGTGCCACTAGGAGTGTAAACTGGCACATCCATTGAAGAGAGTATTTGGGGAATGACTAGTAAAGTTGAAAATGTGCACGGCCCTCATCTGGCCTATGTAGTATTCTTACAAAAAACGTTTAACCTGATAATCATGAGGAAGCAATAGGCAAATCCAAATTGGTGAGTATTGGATTCAAGAGCCTCAATGTCATTTTAAAAAACAGACCAGATTAAGTCTGGGCATGGTGGCTCACCCCTGTAATCCCAGCACTTTGGAAGGCTGAGGCAGATGGATCACTTGAACTCAGGAGTTTGAGACCAGACTGGGCAACATGGTGAAACCCCGTTTCTACAAAAAATTCAAAACATTAGTCAGGCATGGTGGCATGTGCCTGTGGTCCCAGCTACTGGGAGGATCGCTTAAGCCCAGGAAGCCGAGGCTGCAGTGAGCTGAGATTGCACCACTGCACTCCTGCCTGGGTGACAGAGTGAGACCTCAGCTCAAATAAATAAATAAATAAATAAATAAATAAATAAATAAACAAGCAAACCAGATTAAAGAACTTTCTAGATTAAAGGACTCCAAAAAGCCACAATAATTAGATGCAATGTCTGATTTTTGTTTGGATTCTGGATCGGAAAAAAGTCAACATATTGGATATAAAAACCATTATTGGGACAATAGGGGAAATTTGCATATTAGATAGATTTACTGTATACTAGAAACAGTATTGTGTTCGTGTTCTTGTCCCCGCCAAGACTGATGAGCTCCCAGGGACTCAGATAGTCAAGATACTTAGCAGATTGTCAGAGCCTTAAGAAGGTTCTGAGCCCAGGACTGAAGTAGGGGTTACTTCTGGCTGAGGGGATTAGCAAAGGCTTTTGAAGTGGCTAAAGCCATGACCTGGATATTTCAAGACTCAAATCCACCGTCATTGGAATTCTCTGGGTGACTGCCCAGCCCCTTTGGCAGGACAGCCAGTCACAGGCCCTGATTGTGCAGGACTTCCTGCCTCTGCAGAGGCAGTGGGGGGCTGAGTAGGGTTCTACCCGGCTGGGTCCAGGCAGAAGTTTTTCCTCCCCTCCTCCGAGTTTGTCCTCATCATCGGTCACTCCCACCCACAGCTTTAAGATTCTGGAGCCCAAGAATTGATTCTCCCTGGATCCGTGGTCTGTGGATCCCAATGTTCCAACTGGAGACGGGGAGCCAGCGAGACCTGGGGCTCCAGGGTCTGCCCAAGGAGGTTGCTCATGGGGGCAGACCTCTAGAGCAGGATTTGAGGCCAGGCCAAAGAGGTTAGTTACTGATGGGGGCTGCACAAATTGGGGGTTGTGGAGGGACGCCAGCTGGGAGGGAGAGACTGGAGAAGGGGGTGTGTGGAGAGCCCAAGAGGAGGCCCAGGGGGAGGTGGGCAGGCACAGCCTCTGTTGAAGGAGTTTCTCTAGGGCTGCTGGGTCTTCACCTGTCATTGCCAGGCCTGGAGAGCTGGCTCTTAAGGAAGCCAGGCCACACCTCAAGGGAAGATGGAGGTTACTGGAAGGTCATACCTAAAATTACGGGCAAAAGCAGGGAGAGCTATGAATAGGCTGAGTTAGGGCTTGTGTTTACGTTAATCTGAGGCCTTGCTTGGATTTCTTTTTAACCTAAACCACAGGCAAATATTCCCCTTTAGGGAGAGAACTCGCCACCATCTATTTAACATCCCTTAACTGTTGAGAGAATCCACTGTGTGCCAGACACTTCGGTACACACAGAAAGAAACCGAGATGGGTGAGATGCCCTTATAGGGAGCTCTTCCTCCTCCCTTCCTCAGTCTCTCTGTCTCTCTCTCGCTCCCCTCTCTGAAGGCGGTTTAGCTTTGGGCTAAGTATACGTGGCCTTGGGAGTCAAACGGATCAGGACAACTCTGAGCTTTGTCACTGACCAGCTCAGTACAGGTTCGAGCCATTTCTTTTTTTCAAGCCTCAGTGTCCTAATCCGCAAAGCGCATATGGTAGTAATATCTACCTCATAGGGCCACCTTAGGGATAAAATGAGAGAAGCCCCATAAAGAACTTAGTGTGGTATCTGGGCTCAATAAGGCATCAGCTATTTTTATTAGCCATTCAACAAACATTTTTTTCCTAGGACACAATCTGTGCCATTTCCTAGGACACAGAGAGTGCCAGATGCTGCCAGGGAGAGATAAATGAGACACTCTCAAGGATTCACAGTCTAGTTTGTTCATTCGTTGATTGATTTCATCAATAAATATGTATCATGCCCTATGCTGAGCACTGGAGATGTCAAAGTATTAATAAAAGACACTGCCCCTGTCCATAGGTGGCTCGTAGCCTGGTGGGAGAGACATTGCAACACAATATGATTGGTGCTGTGAAGAGAGAGAGCACATGGTACTGGGAGAGCTCAGAACGGGGGTTGATCCAGTTCAGGGCAGAGCGATGGATTCACAAGACATTTTGGCAAAGGTAGACCCAGCTTCCATGTTTCCCAGCTCACAGGTGCGCTCCTACACTGGGACCTTTGTATTTGCTCTCCCCTCTGCCTGGAGCTTTCTTCCCCTAGGATGTCCCCATGACTTGCTCCTTCACCTCCTTCATGGCTTTACTCAAGTGTCACCTCCCCAGCAAGACCTTTCTTGGTCACCCTGTTTAAAGTGGCCACTCCAAGCCAGTGCAGTGTCTCATGCCTGTAATCCCAGCACTTTGGGAGGCCAAGGTGGGTGGATCACTTGAGGCCAGGAGTTCGAGACCAACCTGGCCAACATGGTGAAACCCCGTCTCTACTAAAAATGCAAAACTTAGCTGGGCATGATGGTGCACGGCTGTAGTCCCACCTACTCAGGAGGCTGAGGCAGGAGAATTGCTTGAACCTGGGAGGCAGAGGTTGCAGTGAGCTGAGATCACGCCACTGCACTCCGGCCTGGGAGACAGAGCAAGACTGTCTAAATAAATAAATAAATAAAGTGACCACTCCCACCATCAACAGTCCCTGTCCCCATCTCCAAACACACACACTCAGCACTCTACCCTGTTCCCTGCTTTATTTTTCTCCATTGCATCGATCACCACCTAACAAGCTGTACATTTTACTTATTCGCTTGTCTATTTCTGTCTTCTCCCTCCAGAATGCAAGCTCTGCCATGAGGGCAGGGTTCTCAGCTGTGTTGCTCTTTGCTGTATCCCCAGGGTCTAGAACAGCACCTGGCACATAATAGGCGCTTGCTAGATGGTTATCGAATGATAAGTATGTTAAGTTTACAAAGATGAGTAGGAGTTGAGTAAAAGAAGAAAGGTAGGGAAAAACAGATGAAAAGGGAAGAGGGGGAGGGAGAAAGAGAGAGAAAGAGAAAGAGAGAGATTGAAATTAGTGGTTTAAGGAACTAAAAGCCTTCACATCTGGCTTCTTCCCAGGAATGCTTTAGGGGTGGTATAAGGCAGGGCTGGAGTAGGTGCGGGGCCATGTTCTGTGAGGGGAGACAGGTGCCTCTGACTTGGGCGGATGCGCTATGTGCTGTTACAGAGATTAGGAAGATTGACCCAGGAAAAAAGGAGGAAGCCATGAACTCTGCTGGGGAGGTATCAGGGAAGGTGTCTCAAAAGAGGAGGCACCTCCTCTTAGGCCCAGGGAAGGAATTCCAATGTTATTCTAGACATGACGGACATTCTGAAGGCCTGTTCCCACGTCCCCTTTCCTAACAGACAGAAACTAGGTTAGAAACTCTTCAGTGCTTGCACTGGTGGATTTCACTTTGCATTTGGTCCTCGTAGTGCCTAACGGGACCTCTGCCCACAAAATTGCTCAAGAAACATTTGCTGGGTTGGATTGGGATTGAGACAGGTGGAGTGGCCTTGAATTGCAGATGATTCAAGCTCGTGAGCCTGGAACCTTGGGCACCATCTGTGATCTTGCCAGGCAGAGTGACAGCTTCTCCTCGGATTTCTCCCTCCTCAGAAAAAGAAGGGACATTACCATGTGGAAAAACAAGTAGGCTTTAACCAGTTAGAAAAAGAGAGTGGAGAGCATTTTAGGTGGAGGGAAAACAACAGAAACGAAGACAGAAAGGAAGGTTAGTTCATGGTAGATGTCTTAAGAGTGAACAGTTTAATGGATTACATTTTTCAAAGATAAAACATGTATTGGCTATGAAGTTGGTGTGTGGATTGCCTTCTTAGCCAAAGTTATGGTGAAAGTTGAAATTGAGCCTGTTATTAACCAACAGCTGTAACATACGTATAAGCTGCATGTGCATCCTAGGCTGACACCCAGATAGAACTAGCTATGTGTATCTTTACCGGAAGCTGCCAATTTACGGCCTGGCTGAAACCCACATGGGGCTGCTTCTACTTCCAGATTTAATTGGTTCATCCATCCCATCATTCTTTTATTCCACAAATAATTATCAGCCACCAGATATGCATTAGGGGTCGGGTGTGGTGGCTCATGCCTGTAATCCCAGCATTTTGGGAGGCCGAGGTGGGCGGATCACTTGAGGTCGGGAGTTCGAGACTAGCGTGGCCAACATGGTGAAACCCTGTCTCTATGAAAAATACAAATATTAGCCCAGCGTGGTAATCCCAGCTACTCAGGAGGCTGAGGCAGCAGAATCACTTGAACCCGGGAGGCGGAGGTTGCAGTGAGCCAAGATCACACCACTGCACTCCCTGGGTGACACAGGGAGACTCCATCTAAAAAAAAAAAAAAAAATATATATATATATATATATATATATACACACACACACACACACACACATTTTTATATAATTATTTATATAAAATAAAAATTTATATATATAAATATAAATATTTTATGTATATACATATACACACACACACACACACACACACACATATATATATTAGGCCCTCTGCTACCTGGTGATAATATCATAAAGAACAAGATGAACATGTTTCCTGCTCTCAGATACCTATATTCTAGGGGAAGGCATAAGGTACATGAGCCATAAACAAGTAAGTTAAAGAGAGTTAAAGATGATGGTCGGTGCCATGAAGGGGAAAAACAGGGTGACCTTGGGTAGGTAGTCAGGGGAGGCCTCCTGGAGAAGGTGGCATTTAAGGCGAGACCTGGAGGATAAAGAATCAAGGACTAAGTGTTCTAGGCAGGGGGAGCAGGAAATGCAAAAGCTGTTGCTGGAAAAGCTCAGAGAGTTCAAGAATAAGTCAATTCGAGAGCACAAAATGTCAGACCCCGCGGGCATCCTGGAGCCCATCCACTTCTCTCATACTGGTCACCGCTCTCGCAACATATCTGCACGTGACTCCGGCCTGCAGAAAATGTTGCAGGGAGGGGCCCTACAGGGCAGGGAGCACAGAACAGTTGACAGCTGTCTCCATGTTATGGAGCAACTGAAGGGCTCATGAATTTTCTTTGTTTTTGAACTTTGACAAAATGTAATTTTAAAAACATATTTTACAGGATAGAACCGAGGCTTCGTAACTGACAAAGCTGACTTCATGAGCTTTGACAGATCTCGTTTGCATTTTGGGTGTTTCCAACACTTAAAGATTAAGTTCCTTTTCCTGAGAAGTCGAGCGGGGGCATACCCCACCCACTCAGTGCCCACCTCCCATGTGACATTTCTTTTCCTAAAAAGTGGCAAATAAAAAGTGCCTTCCGGGGAGAGGAAACTCACCACTCCCAAGACAGCTCATTCAATTCCCAGGACACATGAGCTGTTAGAAAAACGTTCTTGCATTGAGCCAAAATCTGACTGCTTAGTGCATCCGTGCCTGGTGGGTGTTTGTTCCGCAATCTGGAGCCACATGGGACAGTTTCTGATTCCTCCTACTCCCCACAGCCCTTCAGAGATTTGGAGGCAGACTGGGTACCCCCAGCCACCTTCCAAACCCAAGTCAGCCCCAATTCCCTCTCTTCTGTCCCCTGTGATCCAGACACCTCCTAAGCCTGCTCACATGCAGGGCCAGGACCAGGCACATCCCTCTGGGTGTGGGCTGCTAGGAGCCCTTGTTCTGGGCTCCACACTCCTGCCATCACCGCCAAAGACGACCACTGCTTCTGTGATGTGACAGGTACTGGGTTTGGGGGTCACGCATGTGATTGCTGAACTGTGTTACCCACCCTCTCCTTGTGCATTTCAGCTTTGGGGGTCTTTGGACAGGGCCTGTTCACTCTCCTCTTACTGAACTCAGGTTACCTTGCTCTTGATCAAGATCAGGACAAGATCAAGATCCAACCTCCTTAGCCTGACACTCAAGGGCCTTTGTGACCTACGCGGCTCCATCGCTTTGGCCAGTCCTTCCCACCATTCCTGAATTCCTACTAAACGCTTGAAGAAAGTTTCCGAGCAGTCACTTGGGGGCATGTCCCACCATCCCATTAAAAATAACCAACATTTGGCCGGGCGCAGTGGCTCACGCCTGTAATTCCAGCACTATGGGAGGCCGAGACGGGTGGATCACGAGGTCAGGAGATTGAGACCATCCTGGCTAACACGGTGAAACCCCGTCTCTACTAAGAATACACACACACACACACACAAAATTAGCCGGGTGTGGTGGCAGGCACCTGTAGTCCCAGCTACTTGGGAGGCTGAGACAGGAGAATGGCATGAACCCAGGAGGTGGAGTTTGCAGTGAGCCAAGATGGTGCCACTGCACTCCAGCATGGGCGTCTCAAAAAACAAAACAAAACAAAATGAAAAAAAAAAACCCCAACATTTATTGAGTCCTTGCTATGTGCCTAAATACCTCCTGTGTATCAACTTAGAACATAGAGATGAGACAGGCAAAATTATTTACCCTATTATTCATGATGGTGAACTAAGGCACAGAGCAGTTAAGACACTTGCCAAAGGTCACACAGCTAATAAGTGGTGGTTCCAGGGCACGGGCACCATGCATTCAGCCTCAGTCCATGGTGTGCAGCTTGTATTGGTTTATGAGGGCTGACCAGAGATTCCTCCAGCAGAGAGCAATTGTGAGGCAGACTGGAACTAAGACTGTAAGGAGTAGTTGAGGACTAGAGCACAGTGAAACACATACCCTATATATTGGGGCAGCTACTTCTCGGCAATGGCCAGTTGTTGCCATGTAGGGGTCCAGACCAAGGATTGCTAGATCTTTTAAAGAGAAACTGGAAATGAAAATATGGAAATGTAGAAATGTGGGTTTCTTTCTCTCTCTCTTTTTTTTTTTTTTTTTGAGACCCACTCTCTCCCCTAGGCTGGTGTGCAGTGGCGCCATCTCGGCTCACTGCAACCTCCGTCTCCCAAGTTCAAGCGATTCTCCTGCCTCAGCCTCCCAAGTAGCTGGGATTACAGGTACTTGCCACCACACCCAGCTAATTTTTGTACTTTTTAGTAGAGACGGGGTTTCACCACTTTGGCCAGGCTGGTTTCGAACTCCTGACCTCAATTCAGGCCTGCCTCAGCCTCCCAAAGTGCTGGGATTACAGGCGTGAGCCACTGTGCCTGGCCTAGAAATGTGGATTTCTGTCTAAGATCTCTTAGCATTTATACATTGGCAGCTAATTCCATTTTGTCTTTTTAAAGCACCGTGTAGACCAAGCAAAGCATTTCCTAGGGCTGTGTGGAGCCCTGGCCCGAAAGTTTAAAACCAAAAATCCAGTTCTACTCATCAGCAATTATTGGAACACTGAACCCACTTAACCAACTGTACCTCAGCTCTCACCTTTCTGCCTGGTTTACGAGGAAACCACGTGACACTCTGGTTAGAGCTCTTGTGAAAATCCCAATCATTATATCCTTATTGCGTCTCAACCCTTTTTTGTAAAGAACATAGATTTGACAGACAGATGGCTCAGGTGTATGATTCTGGGTCCTCCTTTTACTAGCTGTGTGACCTTGGACGAGCTACATAACATCTAATCCTCTGTTTCCTTGCTCACACACTGGGATCATAATGCCCCAGGAGATTTTGTGAGAATTAAGGAATACCATGAATGCTGAACTTGCCTTGCACTTGTGGCATAGCAAATGTTCATTAAAGACAGAGTTCTTCCCTCATTCCTTTCTGAGCCATCAGCCTTGTAATCCCCTCCAAAAGGAAATGCCAGAGTGGACAGCATATCGGATGAGTTCTATAACATTCCAGAGACAGGTAAGCTCCCTGTGGAAGGAGGGATCATGGAAGACTTCCTGGAGGAGGAGGACTTGATGTAGGCTTTCTGCCAGTGAGCCCTGGGTAATCCTGTTCCATGTGCCGGTAAACCATTTGACAAGGCCAGGGATATCTCAGCAGCTAGGGTTCTCAGGGTGAGGGAGTGTCCAGGTTTTTCTTGGCTACCCTTGGCAGGGCTTTAGCCCTGGGGCGAACCTGCACGTGATAGACCCAGCAAATAACAGAGAACAAGTGTGTTTATGTGATGTTTAATTTGTTCTACAAATACTTCTTGGGGATCAGACATTGTTCTAGGTGCTGGGATCAGAAATGGATCAGAGGAGAATTTTGCCCTCAAGAAGCTTCCATTCAATTGGAGGTGGAAGTGGCTGGGGCATCTTTAATCACTGAAGTGTGAATGGTTGGATCCATTACCAAGAAAGGGGAACTGGGAAGGACTGAGTTTTGAGGGGACAGTGAGTTTAGTTCTGAGGTTCCCAAGGGTTATTGGGATAGAATATCAGACTCTATCTATCTATCTATCTATCTATCTATCTATCTATCTATCTATCTATCATCTACCTATCTATCGATCTACCTATTGATCTGTCTATCTATTTCTGTGTAATCATATTTAACGTGTGGACTGGGCAATGGGGTTAGAATGGAGCTGGAGCCAGAGGAGTCATGCATTCACTCAGCAAACTCTTACTGAGCACCTACTATGTGCCAAGTGCTGGGTTACAGAGGTGAAGCAGACACACAGCCTACCGTCATGGAGTTCTCAGTTTACTGGAAAGACATAATCACAATAATATTTATGGTAGTTACGACTTATTGAGCACCTACAGGGTGCCAGGCACTGTCCCGGGCCCCTCTGCCTGACTTATCTCATTGAATTATCAGCGTTACTAAGCGAGGCTGGTTCTATGATTATCCTATTTTACTCAGATAAAACTGAGACCCAAAGAGGTGAAAAAGCTGGTTCAGGTGGACACAGGTGGTCACAGCTGAGACGCAGATTTGAATACACGTCTCTCCAATGTTGGATCTTGGATCTGACATTGTGCTTTCTCCTGGTTCCTGTATTCAGTCATTCCTTCATTAAGAATTGTTTGCTGAGTCAAAGCTAGGGCCAAACTGCTCTGTCTGGGACACCCCTGGATGCCTGCATAGACATAAGAGCTAAATCCCTGAACTCAGATGAGCTCAGCCAGAGAGTGGCTGAGACAGAGAAGTGCAACTCCAAAGGTCAAGTCCCACAAACACACCTGCATTTGGGGGGCCAACAGAGATGGGAGGGGGGGATTAGCCACAGGAGGTCAGCTGGCACAGTGCAGCCTTGTGAAGCCCAGAGGGACAGAGAGTTTTGAGAAGGAGGAGGTAGACTTCGAGATGAGTGCCCTGAGGGACCGAGGGGGTGACCCCCAAGCTTGGGCTATGCCAGGCTTTGGGGGTCCCTGAGAGCAAGCTCAAGGATGCAGCAGATGCCAGGCAGCGAAGGGTTCAGAGTGGGGGATGATGAAGGGCAGGCTTCTCTGTTTAGAAATTTGGCTTTTAGAGAAAAAAAGAAGTAGAATTTTCACCAGAGGCAAGGGGTTATTTTTTTCCTTTTTGTGGCTTGGTTTTGTTTGGTTGAGAATGGCGGGGCAGGTGTGTGTTCGTAGGTGGGGGAGGACACTGGTTGAGAAGGAGAAATGAAAATACAGGACGGGGAGAGGATGCTTCCCCATGGCTCTGATCACCGCCAGACACCATCTATGTTTACTTCTGTCTTCGCTATCTGTTTCCCACGAGCCACAAGGGCAGCTCTGTGAAAACACAAGTTCTGTCTCATTCACTGTGGGATCCCAGTGCCTGGCACACAGTAGATACTTCATGAATATTTTTGGTATTGAGTTGAATTCACAGGGTTCTTCTGGGAGCCCAGTTGTTAGTCCTAGGAAGAGAAGGATTCATGGGGGCCTTAAGGAAGGACTTCTCTCTGATGCTACCATGACAAGAGAGAGGGAGAGAAAAAGAAGAGAACAGCAAGGAGAGGCAGGAGCCAAAAATCCAAGTCTTTGGTGGGGTACAGTGGCTCATGCCTGTCATCCCAGCACTCTGGGAGGCACGGGTGAGAGGATCACTTGACCCCAGGAATTCGAGACTGGCCTGGGCAACATGGTGGGACCCTAACTCTATTAAAAATGCACAAAGAGACTGGGCGCGGTGGCTCACGCCTGTAATCCCAGCACTTTGGGAGGTCGAGGTGGGCAGATCACGAGGTCAGGAGATCGAGACCATCCTGGCTAACATGGTGAAACCCCGTCTCTACTAAAAATACAAAAAATTAGCCAGGCATGGTGGTGGGCCCCTGTAGTCCGAGCTATTCGGGAGGGTGAGGCAAGAGAATGGTGTGAACCCAGGAGGCAGAGCTTGCGGTGAGCTGAGATCCGGCCACTAGACTCCAGCCTGGGCGACAGAGTGAGACTCCATCTCAAAAAAAAAAAACAAAGGAATTAGCCAGGCATGGTGGTGCCCACTGTAGTCTCAGCTACTCGAGAGGCAGAGGCAGGAGGAAGGATGGCTTTAGCCCAGGAGGTGGAGGCTGCAGTGAGCTATGATTGTGCCTTTGCCCTCCAGCCTAGGGGATAGAGACAGACCCTGTCTCAAAAAAAAAAAAAAAAAAAAAAGAAAAAATCCAAGTCTTCTCAAAAAAGTGTGTGTGGGGTGGTGGGGTGAGGTGCGGAATTAACAGAAGTAGAAAATGGAGAATACTAGTAGCTACCTATGTCTTGTGAAAACACTCTAGAAGGTGAGCTGTCATTGGTTTATTAGCATTACTCTGCACTTGCTATGGCTCTAAGTTATACATGTATAAATTCATTTAATCCTAACAACAGCTCTTCGAGGCAGGTGAGCTTCAGTCCGTCCTGAGGCGATGTGGCTAGTGGTGAGGAAGCCAGGATTTGAACCCAGGACTTGGAGCTGATACAGAACCTGTAGTGTTACCCACTGGACCACACACTTCCCCAACTGACATTAGTTTATATACCTTATTTTTATTTTTATGTATTCATTTATTCATTAATAGAGACAGGGGTTTGCTGTGTTGCTCAGGCTAGAGTGCGGTGGTGTGATCATAGTTCACAGCAACCTTGACCTCCTGGGCTTGGGCCATCCTCCCACCTGAGCCTCCCAGGGTGAGCCGTTGTGCCTGACCCACCTGTGCCTTGTTTTACATGGTACATTCCTCACCAGGAGCCTCTGCGGCGGGAGGGGCTCATAATTCTCATGTTTTACATGAAGAATAGAGAAATGTAGTGACTCGCCCAGGCTCACACAGATACTAAGTGGCTGAGCTGGGACTCCAGCTTGCATCTCTCCAACTGCAAGCCTGGCACTTTCCCCTTCCCTGAGGGAAGACCTGTAGGAAGTTGGCACGGAATCAGGTGCCAAAAAAGGGCTACCACCTGGACATGGCAGGCAACGTTCTGTGGTGTTTCTACAGGCATCTCCTGAGTCACCCCAGCTCAGGAATGGGGCAGAAAAAGTTGGGGGTTGGCAAGTTAGGAACAACAGGAAGAGGACGGGGACAAAGCTTCAAGTCCGGGAGGACGAGGACAAAGCTTCAAGTCCGGGAGCGGGGCTGCCTGTCTTCCCTGGCCATCCCTGGGTTGAGGCTGAGCGAGACAGGATGAAATCTGAGCAGGAGCCCAGGGCTGGGGGACTTGGCAAAGACCCAGTGTGGTGGGTGGGAGGGAGGCCGTGCCCTGGAGGGGGATTCCAGGGTTCCTGTTCTTGGAGGGGAAGAGCCCTGGATCGTGGGTGGCCCAAGCCCGACTGATCACTAACTCTCCTGATAGCCACCTGGGCACTGTGACCTGCTTCAGAAACCAGCTGCTTCTGTGGTGGTAATCCCAGCACTTCGGGAGGCTGAGGTGGGTGGATCACTTGAGGTCAGGAGTTCGAGACCAGCCTGACCAACATGGTAAAACCCCGTCTCTACTAAAAATACAGAAATTAACCAGGCGTAGTGGCGTGCGCCTGTAATCCTAGATACTTAGGAGATTGAGGCAGAACAATTGTTTGAACCAGGGAGGCAGAGGCTGCAGTGAGCTGAGATAGGGCTACTGCCCTCTAGTCTGGGCGAAAGAGCGAGACTTCGTCTCAAAAAAAAAAAAAAACAACCAAAAGAAACAACTTCTGAATACACAGTGGAAAAAATTCCCCAGGGGTCGTGCCAGGGTGAGGGGAAGTAGAGCTTCCTATGCGAGTTACCAGGAATCTTGGAGCTGACCCATGCAGGAGTGTGGGAGGTGACAGAGAGGTCCTTAAAACCAGGCGGGCTGAGCCTCGGCCTCTTCTGCGGGCCTGAGGACGGAGAAAAGGTCTCACTGGTGAGGAATCTCATCTTTGGGGCTGCTTTGCCTGAGGGAGGTGCAGAGAGCAGGGCCGAGAGAGGGGCTATGAGAGGAAACACCTGTCCCCCTTGGTCAGGGGAGCAGGGCCTGGAGAGGGGTGA
The DNA here is from genome assembly GCF_002776525.5 of Piliocolobus tephrosceles. Classification (NCBI taxonomy): domain Eukaryota; kingdom Metazoa; phylum Chordata; class Mammalia; order Primates; family Cercopithecidae; genus Piliocolobus; species Piliocolobus tephrosceles. Next base: position 202,601,016 of record NC_045434.1, on the reverse strand, counting down.
ACCCCCATCACCTCCCTCACAGACAGCAGGAGGGGTCTGTGCTGTGAGGCTCTGCACTGTGCATTCTTTCCAGCCAGGAGACATGAACTGGGAGGTCTTGGAGCTGCTGCATGTGGACTTGGGGGACCTGTCCCTTGGCGACCTGGCCATGTCCCGGCCTCCACATCTTCCTTTGGGCTGTCCATCTCTATTCTCTCCCCTCTCATTACTGCAACCGCTGCCCTCCTCCGAAATTCTCTCGCGGCTATGCACTTCCTCTCTGTGGTGGTTTGATTAAAATAGCTGTGCCCACATCCTCCTCCTGGGGCCCATTTTGGGCTCGACTGAGTGGAGTGGCTGTCCACTCTTCAGGGCAGCCACTCCACGCCTCTGCCACCACCACCATGAAACTGCTTTTTTACTCTTTCCAGGGTGTTCTCAAATGCACCTGGGAGGTTGGTTTTCTCCAGGTATGGGGAGGCCAACAGATCAAGAAATGATTGCCATTTAAAAGATAGCTTGTTATTTACAGCTCCCAGAAGAGGGCGTGATCCCCACCCAGGGACACGCAGGAAGTGCCAGGTTGGCAGGTCAGGAGGAGCCGAGGGAAGCATCGCCCAGGGCCTTTGCTGTGATCTTTGGGAAAGGCTGGTAGGGCAGGAGACACAGTTTAGGACTGGCCAGTTTGAATCAGGTCAGCAGAACTCCAGGCTTCTCTAGTTGTCCAGTGTCTGGCCCTGGGGTGATTTAGGGCAGGAGAAACCTTGGCTTAGAGTGTGAGGGTAAGGGAAAGGTAGCCTGGGTGTGCCAAGGGACTGGCTGTGTCAGCAGTGGGATGTATCCATACAGGCCTCAGCATCCTCAGTTCTTGCCTCCTCAGGAGAAAGAATTCTCATGCCTATAATCCCAGCACTTTGGGAGGCCGAGGTGGGTGGATCACGAGGTCAGGAGATCGAGACCATCCTGACAAACATGGTGAAACCCTGTCTCTATTAAAAATACAAAAAATTAGCTGGGCATGGTGGCAGGTGCCTGTAATCCCAGCTACTTGGGAGGCTGAGGCAGGAGAATCGCTTGAACCCGGGAGGCGGAAGTTGCAGTGAGCTGAGATGGTGCCACTGTACTCCAGCCTGGGTGACAGAGTGAGACAAAAGAAAGAATTTGACTGAGGGGCATAAGGCAGAAGGAGAGACTGAGGCAAGTTTCACAGCAGAAGTGAAAGCTTATTAAAAAGCTTTAGAGCAGGGATGAAGGGAAGTAAAGTATACTTGGAAGGGGGGCCAACCAGGCGACTTGAGAGATTCAGGGGTTCTGTTTGACCTTTGACTTGGGGTTTTATACATTGGCATACTTCCAGGTCTTGTTTTCCTTATCCGCCGACCTGCTAGCACTTGGGAGGGAGCATGCGCAGTGTGTTTACTGGAGTTGTACGCGTGCTCCCTTGAGGCGTTCTTCCCTTACCAGCCGAACATCCCTAGCAGGTCATATACCAGTTAAACTCTGCCATTTTGCCACTTCATGCGCATGTGTGAGCCCACTCACCCAACTCCTGAGATCTGACTGGAAGCTGCTGACCACCAGCTTCAGCTGTTCCTGTTTATTGGGAGACTGCCTTTCCCTGGTGCTGGCTGTGACCAGTTATTATTTTAGAGAGACGGTTAACAACTGCCTGCCCATCACCTGATGGTTGCCTGACATTCCTGTCCTGCTCCTGTCTGACCAGCTACCTACTGTCACAGTCGGTCTGCACGTGAAAGGCATGCTCACAGAGGAGCCATGTGAGGTGTCTAGGAATTAACTAGCCCTGTCAGGAGCAGGCTGTCTCTGGCCTCCAAGATGTCAAAGCGTCCTAAAATACAGAAAATCGAAAGCATGTTTAGTGCCCAGGGATGCTCAGAGGCAGTGGAGTAGAGTCAGTCAAGGAAATAGATTGACAGTCCTGGTCACTTAATCTGCCTGAGCCTCAATTTCCTTATCTGTAAAATCAACAACTGTTACTCATTCAACAAGTGGCTGTTTAAAAGGACAGACACCAGGCCTGCCAAGGTCATTGATGGGTTGAGAGAGATAGTGCATAGTGTTTGGCACACCAGAAATGCCCAGCGAGTGGCAGTTGGTGTCCTTGTGCTGCAGGCTCCAGGGAGCGGCAGAGAAAGATTGGTGTGGAATGATGGTGTCTAGGGCCATTTCTTTGGCTGTTTGGAGCCCTTGGAGCAGAGGCTATGGGTGGACAGAACCCTCAGGAATGTTCTTGGGATTCAGAGTTGCTGCCAGACAAGGGTTGTCATGGAGGCCAGCTGTGGACAGAACCCTCAGGAATGTTCTTGGAACTCAGAGTTGCTACTGGACAATGGCAGGAGCCCCAAGGAGTCTGAGGCATATTTGGAGGCCAGGTCTTGGGAGGTGCCAGGGGTTCAGGCAGAGCTCTGGCACAAGCGACCATTCAACTCAGAGACTTGAGACAACAGAGCACTGAAGGGGAGAGCCCCGGGCCTGCCCAGCTGTGGACAAACAAGGACTTTGGATCCTGGGAGGAAGGGAATCAGGCAGCTGCCGGTAAGGAACCTCCGAGAAGCCAAATTAGAATCAGGTGCTGGCCTGAGACACATGGAATTTCCTGGACTCTAGGCTGGCAATGGCTGTTTTTACCAAAGACAGATTCTAAGGAGTGAAGCCAAGGGCTCTGGCCTGAGAGGTAGAGCACGAGAAGGAACAAGCACAGACCCCTCAAAGGATTCATGCTTCTGGGAAGGGAGGCTGTGTGGTGCAGTGAGGGGCACAGAAGGACGGGGCTCAAATCCGGCCTCCACTGCTTAATGGCTGTGTGACCTCTGGCAAGGTCCCGGAGCTTTCTGAGCCTCTGTTTTCCCAGGGGCAAAATGAAGACAGTGATACCTACCCTGCAGCACTCTCATGAGCCCCCCAGGTTGACTTATTCTTTAGGGAGACATAGTGCCTGGGTCCTAGGAGAGCGTCTTAATTTTATAAATTCTTTTAAATCAAGAGGAAAGAAATGAACATAATAATAATGAACATATAATAAATCCAGCTTGGATTATGTTTTTCTTTATACCAACATAGTTGTCAAAAATAATCGTGTGAATATAGAGATAAATATAAAGATACAGCAGAAAGATAGCTACAAAGGCAAAAGCACTTGGGGCCCATAAGAGCCATAACCAGGCCCTGAAAGCCACTGGCACATTGTGGGTGCCCAGGCTTCACTGCTGAGCACCTACTCTGGGCCAGGCACTACTCTCAGTGTTAGAATAGAGGGGTGCATCCGCCCAGCCTCTGCCTGCAAAGAACCATCAGGGTAAACATCCTTGAAAACAGGCAACTACAGCACCATGAGCTAAAAGGAGTATGAGACATAGAATCATCGGCTTTCCTCCTGCCCTCCTGCTGTGGGCGTCAAGTGCTGTCTGTCCAGGAATTGGTTTCTTCCGTCTTGCATCTTTCATCAAAGGCCATGTCTAGGTTATATCAAGTCCTGCTTCTCCACGTATGCCACCAAATCTCCATTTAAGAATCCTGCCCATTCTCTGGTCCCTTTTAGCCATGTTGCCAACAGGGTGAGTATGTCTGGGGTGTGTGTGGCTAAGAGTGCACTGGTAGCAGGGACAGTGTACCTGCAAATGCTTCCATTATCCCCTCTGCCTCCAGGGCCCTCAGTGGACCTATAGTTTTTGTGCCTCGTCTTTTCTGGCTGGACTCACCTCGTTTATTGCCCACCATGATGGGGAGTGGAATAGGCGGGGCCTGGTGGGGAGCCGGGGTGGGATCTGAATGGGCCACGGGGAGCATTGCCTGATAGACCTGTCGTGGGATGTGTTTTCTTTTCCAGAACCCTAGAGATGAAGGGCTTCCTCCCACTGGCTTGGTTCCTGGCTTGTAGTAAGTGCTGGCCCCATGACCTCCGAATGAACTTCTACTCCATGGGAGTAACAGGGTAGTGAAAAGGACACCAGCCATTGAGGTTGTAGAGACTTGGGTTTGAATCTTGGCTCTGCACTGACTTCATAGACGTCCGCAGGCACCTTCATGCCTCCGAGCCTCTGCTTCCTCATCTGGCATGGGCTAATGCAGTCCATGCCTAAGGCATAAGGCTGTGGCAGGGTCCTAGGAGATATTGTACCTCAGCTGTGTAAAGGTTTTGGACATGGAAGTTATGTGGCTGGCAAATGTACGAGGCAGATTTTTTCCTTGTATGCAAATAAAATAAGATTTTTAAAATCCCCAAATCAATCCAAATAAAAATCAAAACTCTTATCTAAATATCCCAGCCTATGATTCCCGGGTCATTCTCAGCTCAGGCTTGTCCAGCTGGGAAGTGACTGTACAGATGGCTTTAGTCCCATCCTGCAGCCCCGTGATCGTATATACAACAACCCCCTCACAGGCTGTCCTGCTCTTTGATGTCTTGCCAGATCCCTGGAGATTCCTGGAGATCCCAGGAGGAGCTGGAGGCCTGGTGCAGGAGAGAGCCTTGGGCTCGCTGTGAAACCCTGGACAAGGCACCTTTTCCCTCCATGCCTCAGTTTCCCGTTTGTAAGATGAGGGAACTGGCTTCAGTGATTTTTAAGAGTCCTATCCTGCTTTTGGATTCTCTGCCTTATGTTCTAAAGGGTGTGAGGGGAGGGAGTGGTGGGGAAGAGGATGTATTGCCAAGAGAGACAGGAAACTCCTGTTTGCCTGCTTCAAGCAGATACATTATGAATCACACCTTATATGTCATGGTCACTTACTTTGTGTCTGCTACCGTGCTCAAAATTTACATACTTAATCTTATTTTAACCCTCATGATAACTCCAAGATGCAGCTGCTAATTTTGGGTCGCCATTTTCCAGATGATTAAACTGAGGCTCTGACTCCATTCAATACCATACTTTGAATTAGTGGCAGAGCCAGGATTTGAACCCAGGTCTGCTCATTTTTCAATTCCAAACTCTGAACCAATTCTCCATACTGCTTGCACCTCCCTTCCCACTAATTGAGAGAATAAAAAAGAGACACACAGGTCCCTCCAAGCCCTGGGTGGGAGAAAAGGTAGGAGATGTTGGGCAGTGGGCCTAAAGCAGGGCTGGGCTGCCTGGGTGTCACCTGGGGACATGGGCTATCTTCCAGGTGTGCCTGCTGTGCAAGGAGGCTTGCTGGACCTAAAATCGATGATCGAGAAGGTGACAGGGAAGAATGCCCTGACAAACTATGGCTTCTACGGCTGTTACTGCGGCTGGGGCGGCCGAGGAACCCCCAAGGATGGTACCGATTGGTGAGCTGATTGCTATAACTGCCCTTTGGGCTCCAGGTTCTGCACCCATGTTTTCTTGTTCAAATACATATCAGTTCTGGAAGATGAGTATTAAAGTACCATTTTACAAATAAGAAAACTGAGTCTGAAAGAAGTTAGCCGGAAATCCCAAGATCTCAGTGGCCTAAGGTGTCAGTTGCTCGACTGTAGCGTAACAAGTGGTCCTCAATGTAGTAGCTTATACAGCACTGGTCATTTACTTTGCTTATGAATCTGCCATTTGGATAGGGCTTGTGGGGTGGCTTGTCTCAGCTTCAGCTTGGACAACTGGGGCTGGACAATCCACCTTCCAGATGGCTCACTTCTATGGCTGGCAAGTGGTCAGCATCTCCTGGCCTAGGAGCAGGTCAGAGACCTCAATTCCTGTCACTTAGGCCTCTCCAAGGATGCTCAGGATCCATCCCAGCATGGTGACTCTTGGGTTGCAAGAGTGAGTGTCCCCAAACTGCAAGACCAAAGAGTATGCTGTTTTATAGTCAGCCTCAGAAATCCCACTATGTCACTTACACTGTCCTCTTGGTCAAGACAGTCACAAAGGCTTTAAGAGGGAGGGGATCTAGAGTCCACCTCTTGATCGGGAAGTGCTAAAGTTCTAGAAGAACGTGTGAAATGGGAGATTTTGTTCCTTGGAAAGCCTACCCAGCTGGGTTAACAATTCCGATACTGCTAGACATATATAAAGGAAAGGGATGATTAAGCAAATGAAGGACAGATGGTTGGGGCCAAGTTTCTCACTGTTGGAGTGGGATAAGCCAGGGCAGGAAGCCAGAATGATCTATGTGCAAAAGGACTAGAGTTGGAGGCATCAGTATGGACTCCTGTTTAGCTTATTGTAGATGCAGATGTTTACATGTGGAAGTATGCATAGGTAGTATGCATAGATATTGTGGATATATTAGTATCATACTAATATAAGATGTAAGTAATAGGAGAGAATGGTGTTTCCTCTGTTAGATCTTCTCAGTTTTTCTGTAAACCAAGAATACTTTTTATGTGCAATATGCTACACCTAACATACAGTCATCCCTCGGACTGATTCCAGGACCCCTGTGAATATCAAAATCTGCAGATGCTCTAGTCCCTGATATAAAATGGCACAGTATGTGCATATAACCTGTGTGATCATATACTTTTTTTTATACACATGGGCAAATAGAAACATTCTTTTGCTATCAGTGGAGAGGGTCTAAAAGAAATGACACCCCAGTAGCAACAAGCACACTTAATGCCTAGATCTAGTTTCTAATGTCATTCTTCAATAGAAGGTCCCTTCCAAGTCATATATATATATATACACACACATATATATACACACACACATATATATACACATACACACACACATACACACACACAAATTATATATAATATAAATTATATCTATAATATAAATTATATATATATATACATATTCATATATATATATAAAGCCAGGGTTCCTTGAAGAAATGGCCAATTCTAGGACCAAGGCAGAAAATATACAAGATGAACCTGGAACTTCTTTTAGTGCCAAAAAGTAAGGAAGTGCTTAAACAAACTCAAACAAAACGAAAGCCCACATTGATGGGGATGTGACAAGGGGCACCTGTGTTGACTGAAAGAGCCCCCAGTGGCCAACACTGGAACAATTTAGCAACAAAATGACCCCAAACTCCAGTCTTACGAGAAAAAAGAATATCAGACAAATCCCAATAGTGGACATCTTATAAAATATCTAACCAGTACCCCTCAAAACAGTCAAAAACAAGGAAAGCGTGAGGAACTGCCGCCGCCAAGAGGGGCCTAAAGAGACAAGACAATGGGCCAGGCGCGGTGGCTCACGCCTGTAATGCCAGCACTTTGGGAGGCCGAGGGGGGTGGATCACCTGATCACCTGAGGTCAGAAGTTCGAGACCAGCCTGACCAACATGGAAAAACCCCATCTCTACTAAAAGTACAAAATTTTCTGGGCGTGGTGGCGCATGCCTGTAATCCCAGCTACTCAGAAGGCTGAGGCAAGAGAATTGCTTGAACCTGGGAGGCAGAGGTTGCAGTGGGGAGCTGAGATCGCACCATTGCACTCCCGCCTGGGCAATGAGAGCAAAACTCCATCTCAAAAAATAAAAATAAAAAAGGACAAAACAATGAAATGTAACATGGCATCCCTGGTGGGATCCTGGGACAGAAAAACGACATTAGGTAAAAACTAGGGAACTCTGATTACGGCTTTTTTTTGTTTGTTTGTTATTACAATTAGTAAGATAATGATGTACTATTATTTAGTGAATAATTTTCATTAATAATGTATCAATATTGGTTCACTAATTCTAACAAGGGTATCATACTAATATAAGATGTTAGTAATAGGAGGAACTAGGGTGTTTCCTCTGTAAGATCTCAGTTTTTCTGTAAGCCAAGAAAACCTTTTATATGCAGTGTGCTACACCTAACATACAGTCATCCCGTGGACTGGTTCCAGGATCCCCGTGGATACCAAAATCTGCAGATGCTCTAGTCCCTGATATAAAATGGCATAGTATTTGCATATAACCTATGTGATTGTATCCCCCCAAGCTTTTTTTTTGTTTTTTCTTTGAGACAGGGTCTCACTGGTTACCCAGGCTGGAGGGCAATGGTGCGATCTCAGCTCACTGCATCCTCAACCTTCTGTGCTCAGGTGATTCTCCCACCTCAGCCTCCTGAGTAGCTTGGACTACAGGCACGTGCCAACATGCCTGGCTGACTTTTTGTATATTTTTAAATAGAGACAGGGTTTCACCATGTTGCCCAGGCTGGTCTCAAACTCCTGGACTTTAGTAGTCTGCGTGCCTTGGCCTCCCAAACTGCTGAGATTATAGGCGTGAGCCACCGCACCCGGCTGTGATCATATACTTTAAATCATTTCTAGACTACTTGTCATAGCTGATACAATGTAAATGCTATGGAAGTTGTTGTCATATTGTTTGGGAATAATGACAAGAAAAAAGTATGTACATGTTTAGTACAGACACAAGAAAATAGGCCTGCTTACATTTTCCATCCATATTGGTTGATCCACAGATGCGGGACCTGTGATATGAGAAGTTTATTTCTGGCTCACATAACAGTTCAGTATGAATCACACGTTGGCTCCTCCCATCTTGTAGTTCTGCCATCACCTATGGCTTCAGAATCCTCAGAATACTGGGTCATCTCCATCCAGCCAAAGGACGGAGGCAGAGGGACAGTGGAGTAAAGTGTGGGAGGTTTGTCTGGGCAGGTCTGGAGGTGGAGTGCATTAATTCCACCTACCTCCCCTGGCTGGGACCAAGTCATGTGGCCACACATACCTGCAAGGGAGGCTGGGAAATGTAGTCTAATAGTGAGACCAGGAGGAAAACGAGGGTCCATGACCTGCTGGCTCGAAATGAGGAACAGGAAATTACTCAGTCACACTACAAGATCCTCTCTGCCATATTGCGTCCACCAAGGTGGCCTCTGCTAAAGTGACATGGTTGAATTTTTGCTCCTATTAGGGACGGGGGTCAGGAGGGCATCCCTCCCACTCGGGATCTAAGTCTCTTGCATGGACAGGTGCTGTTGGGTGCATGACCACTGCTATGGGCGGCTGGAGGAGAAGGGCTGCAACATTCGGACACAGTCCTACAAATACAGATTCGCGTGGGGCCTGGTCACCTGCGGTAAGGCTGGGGCTTCCCATTCAGGCCATTGGAAGAGCACCTGACTTTAAGTTCAACTGCCCTAGAGGACAGCCAGCCTGTATCTTGTTGAGGGAGGAGGGGTTGGGTACAGAACTGGGATGAGAGGAGCAGGATTACTGCAGCTGTATCAGTCCCCCAGGGTAGGGCTGAAACATCTTAGCATCCACCGGGTGCAAATGCTTGACATGCTTCCTTTTCCTTGATTCCCCCCAAATATACCTGTAGAGTAGGTGTAGTCTCCTCCATTTTAGACATCAGGAAACAGAAGCTTGAAGGCCTGCCAGTGTACACAGCATGATTCAGGCTCAAGGCCTCTGAGTTCAAGGCTAAGTCTGGGGATGGTTCTGCTCTGTGAGAATGAGAGTTCCTCCAGAGCAGCAGCTGCCTCCATCATCAGACTGGGAGTCCCCCAGAGGAAGGAAGGTGCTTCCTCTATCAGACTGGGAACTCCCTGAGGGCAGGAACTGTCTCCTGGACTGAAACCTCACCCTGAGCAGCAGCGGCGCCCCTTCCATCAGATTCTCTATTCCCCTGATTTAGGAGCCATGCCTCTTTCATCAGGCTGAAAGCTCCTTGGAGCAGGAAGTCCATGGGGTCTCTGCTGAGACTGGCGCATGCTCTTCCCGCCCTCATTCTGCTCTTGGTGTCCTGTTGCAGAGCCTGGGCCCTTCTGCCATGTGCAGCTCTGTGCCTGTGACCGGAAGCTCGTCTACTGCCTCAAGAGAAACCTACGGAGCTACAACCCGCAGTACCAATACTTTCCCAACATCCTCTGCTCCTAGGCCTCCCCAGCGAGCTCCTCCCAAACCAAGACTTTTGCTCTGTTTTTCTACAACACAGAGTTCTGACTTGGCTGGGTTCCTGAGAGAGGCTCCTAAGTCACAGACCTCAGTCTTTCTCGAAGCTTGGAGGACCCCCAGGGCCACACTGTACCCTCTAGCAAGTCCCAGGAGAGTGACTCTGGTCATAGGACTTGGTAGGGTCCCAGGGTCCCTAGGCCTCTACTTCTGAGGGCAGCCCCTCTGGTGCCAAGAGCTCTCCCCCAACTCAGGGTTGGCCACGTCTCTTTTCTTCTCTGAAGACAGCGTCCTGGCTCCAGTTGGAACACTTTCCTGAGATGCACTTGCTTCTCAGCTTCTGCGATCAGATTATCACCACCGCCACCCTCCAGAGAATTTTTACACAGGAAGAGCCAAATTGACTCTCTAAATCTGGTGTATGGATATTAAATAAAATTCATTCTCAAGGCTAATAAAAACCACATAGACATTTTCCTCTGCTGTGGGGGATCGCTGGTGCCTCCTTCTCTACCGCTGGGGTAATAAACCCAAAGTTATCTACGTTATCTCAGAGACAGAAAGGAAGATTAGTAAATGCAGGGTTTTCTGGGATGAGCTTCAGGCTTTCTCTTGGGCTTATTTCCTTAAACCTTGGGGTCCTCTCCAGTGTTGGTCTCATTCTTCCTCGATGGGGTGGGGGAAAGATAACTGGTGATTATGCCAGCTTCAGCTTCCAGGCCAGAGAGGGTGGCATTGAGATCCCAGTGCTGGTTTCTTCAGCTGTGTGGTCTTGGACCCATTACTGAACCTCTCTGACTTTCAGTCTATTTGAGAAAGAAACTGTCTTGTTCCTTGTAATGTAAAATGAGACTTCTAAAGCCCACCTTGATACTGATATGGGGAATGCTAAGATTCTAGGATTTCACACAGCAGGAATTTTTTTTAAACAGGTGTCAGCTATGGGGTTTACTTTTTACAAAGTAAGGACATTTAAAAAACCAACCCGTCTATCAATTCATAAAAGAAAGGATGTTTGTTCTGATACCAAGACTGCAAGAAGAAAGGATGTATTCCAAAACAAAGGAATGTCCTTCCAAGAAAGTACCTATGGCTTCTTTATTCCGACATACCCCAAAATAACTGCATGATAAATAAGGTCTATATTTAAAAAGCTCTAGTGTTGAATGTTTTCAAAATAAAATTTAATTTTATGAGATTACCCTGAATGCACCAGTGCTTTAGAAAAGTTTGATTTAGACTCGGTGTCTATATTTGACAATGCCACACAGGGAGGGACTTAAATGCCGAATTTGCTCATGAAATATTTAAAATCAAAGCCATTTCCCAGATCCAATTTTGAATGGGTATGTGGGGGAAATTGAAGGCTTCACTCTAATTCCATTTTCCTTCAGTCGTGATATTCTGGATGACAGAGAAGAGAACCCAGTCCAGACCTCTCCCGTCTCCCATGAGAGTCAGGTGGGAGGCAGGGCAGTGTTTTGCTGGTAAGTTCTGCAGGAGGTGGCTGTGGGCAGGCCCTTCTCATTGGCACATCCCAGCTCAGAGTCCCAGCATCCACACAGGAGCGGGATGCCACAAGGTTATGAAGGCAACACTATAGGCTGTCATGGATTTGAGCTGGAAGGAATCATGGAGAACCTTCATTTATCTACCAAGAAATTGAGGTACAGAAAGGTTAGGAGACCGTCCAAAGTCACACAGCACATCAACGCAGAAGTAGGATTCAATCTCAGATCCTAGCTTTAAACCCTGAACCCTGGGCTCTGGCCACTGTCCCACATTGCCTTCAATCCCAGCCCACAAAAGGAGCAGTTCAGGGACTCATCCACATTAGGGGTTCATCGGGGGAGCCCCTGCATTCCAGCTGAGGACCAGCTCCATGTCTTCTCTGCTCCAACTGCCTCTTTGGATTCTGGAAGCTGTCCCCAGGTGGTCAGTCAGTCTATGGCTCTGGGCTTCATCCTCAGTGGAGAAGATCCCATTGCTGTCTTCCACCTTGGCTGCCGTGAACAGTTCTGGGGACATGAGAGCTAAGGGAGCCTCAAAACTTGGGGAAAGGCATTCTCCTTGACTGTTGCATTTGCTGATCCCTTGGCTGGCAGGAGAACCATCAGGGAGGTCATCCCCTTTTAAGAGAGCTAGTGAAACATACAGACCAGATCGCAGTGCCTCTCTAGCTAGATCTTTATACATCCTTAATGGACAGATTGCCCTGTACATAACAGATCCTTTACTGTCATGTGAATTGGGCTTCAGGCACAAATGTGAGCCTCCAAACATAAGTAACATGATCTCTATAAGCATATGTACAGAGGGATTGGGCAGCGGGAGCTCCCTTGTAGTTGTTACCAAACTGAAAAGGCCTCAAAGGTAAAGGCCACTGATCAGGATGGAAGGGAGGAGGACGGAGCTAAGGTGGGCTGATGAAGTAGGAGGTATATGGAGTTTCTTCTTCTTCTTTCTTCTCCTTCTTCTTTCTTCTCCTTCTTCTTTCTTCCTCTTCTTCTTCTTCTTCTTCTTCTTCTTCTTCTTCTTCTTCTTCTTCTTCTTCTTCTTCTTCTTCTT
>NC_045434.1:202551733-202588671 GCF_002776525.5 Piliocolobus tephrosceles | reverse complement strand
TTCTTCTTCTTCTTCTTCTTCTTCTTCTTCTTCTTCTTCTTCTTCTTTCTTTCTTTCTTTCTTCTTCTTCCTTCTTTCTTCTTCCTTCTTTCTTCTTCCTCTTCCTTCTTCTTCTTCTTCCTCCTTCTTCTTCTTCTCCTTCTCCTCCTCCTCCTGCTCCTCCTTCTTCTTCTTCTTTTCTTCTTCTTCTTTCTTCTTCTTTTTTGAGATGGAGTTTTGCTCTTGTCACCCAGGATAGAGTGCAATGGTGTGGTCTTGGCTCACTGCCACCTCCGCCTCCCAGGTTCAAGCGATTCTCCTGCCTCAGCCTCCTGAGTAGTTAGGATTACAGGCATGCACCACCATGCCCAGCTAATTTTGTGGTTTTGGTGGAGACAGGGTTTCACCATGTTGACCAGGCTGGTCTCGAACTCCTAACATCAGGTGATCCGCCTGCTTCGGCCTCTCAAAGTGCTGGGATTATAGGTTTGAGCCATCGAGTCTGACTGGAGTTTCTTCTTTGTGCGGGACACCATGTAGACATTATTAACTGCCCAGTGAGGCTGCTGTTTTCATTCCCATGTGAGGGGTGGGACCTGACACCCAGGGACGTGAAGTGTTTTGCTTGAGACTGTACAGGTAATAAGGAAGAGAGGTGGGAAGGAAGCAGTCTGTCAATCTCAAAGCCATGTTTTGTGGTCTCTTTTTTTTTCCAGGAAAAGGATCTCACTTTGTCACCTAAGCTGGAGCGCAGTGGCACGATCATAACTCACTATAGCCGCAAACCCCTGGGCTCAAGTGATCCTCCCACTTCAGCCTCCAGAGTTGCTAGGACTACAGGCATGCACCACTACACCTTGCTAATTTTATTTTTTTGTAGAGCTGAGGCTTTTGTTGTGTTGCCCCGGCTGGTCTTGAACTCCTGGCCTCAAGCAATCCTCCCACCTCAGCCTAAAACTGTGTTTTTAGTAGAACATCACACAGGGGAAGCTTGGAGCTGGGGCCAGGTCTTGCAACAGGCACCAGGGAAAACATATTTTGTTTTGTTCAGGGTGGGTGTGGCAAGTTTGGATTGTGTAACTTTAGCTAAGCTATGTTTCCCAGAATTCCTTTCCCTGTAGAGTTCTGGGTTAGGTTCTGGTTAGTTGCTGTAGTTTAGGGCCCAAAGAAATGTTTTGTTGAGATTTGGAAGGCAGATGGGAAGTGCAGCCATATTCTCTTTACACTTGGGAGCAGGGCATGGTGTGTTTGGGCTCAGGCCCATGGATCATGGATCTGCTGGCTCACCTTGCTGGGGCGAGCCTGCTGGATTTCTTTGTTTAACTTCTCTGACTCTTGGTCCAGATGTGTGGTTAGCTCTGTAAGTAAGGGAACCAGCTTCCCCTGCAGGGTGCATAGGCAATGAAGCTAGGCTGGAAGGTACTGAGACCCATCTGGTTCTTGTTTGTTCTTTTGGGTTCCATGCATCCTCCCAGGTTCCAATTTGTCCTTGCTGTCTCCTGCCCCTTCACACCCATCTTCCATCTCAGACTGTGTGCCTTGCTAACTTCAAGCTGTAGCACCTGGCACAGGAGAAACAGCCTCCTATGAAGGACTAAGCCAGCAGTCCCATCTGTACCAGGTCAAATCTCTACCAAAAAAATATTGTTGTATAAGAGTACTTTTGCCTTTCTGCCTGAACTCCTTAACCTCTTCAGAATTTGGTACTAGGAGAGTTTTCTGAGGAACAGAGCCAGAAGGATGGGCTCTTTGAATTGCTTCTGGGTCATCTGGAGTTGGTTTTCTTATTTGATTAGAATTAAAGGTATAAACCACTGGTTTTTAGTGGTAAGGGGAACATTGATTGACCACAGCCTGAAAAGATAAAACAGCTGCTTAAATGATCACCTCTGTACACACCTGTTCAAGGGTGACCAAGTCGTTGATGGCACAGAGTGCTTTAGTGGAGACAGAAAAATTATTATGGGTTGGAGAACTTGGAAAAAGAAAGTAATAGTCTCAAGGCTTTAAAATCTCACTCAAGATCCACAGACAGGGCCAGGCATGATGGATTATGTTTATAATCCTCGTGCTTTGGGAGGCTGTAGTGGGAGGATTCATTGAGCCCAGGAGTTTGAGATTAGCCTGGGCAACATAGTGAGGCCCTGCCTCTACAAAATAAAATTGGCATACAGGACATGAATGCTTCTTTGTCTACCTGTATGGAAGACAGATGCCTGTTAGAGAAAGACAGTGGAGTACTGCAAACTTAATCAAGCAATGCCTCCAATCACAGCTGCTGTAGTTTTGTTGCTGCAGCCAATCAACACATCCCCTGGCACCTGTTTTATAATTATTCCACTGCAGAATGACTTTTTCCTTATACCTATTAGTAAAACTGTCAGAAGCATTTGCTCTCAGCTTGAAGGGACAGCAATACACTTACACTTTCCAACTGCAGGACTACATTGACTCTCCAGCTCTATGTCATCATCTAGTCCAGAGGGACCTTGATTATCTTTGCATCCCACAGGACGTCAGCATTGGTGATGACATGTATGACATGTGTGTGCCTTAGGGGGAAAATCCCACAAGAATTCAGGAGCCTGCTACTGCAGTGGCATTTTCCAGGGAGTCCTTCAGTCTGGGGCATGTTGAGATATCCCTTTCAAAAGGTAGGACAAGTCACAGTATCTGGCCCTCCCATCTATTGAGAAGGAAGAACAGTGCCTTGTGGGCACTTCAGATTTTAGAGATATAGCTAATGTTTCAGGTTAAAGTACCACTGAAGTACCACTTCAACCCACTTACCAATCGACCTGAACAGTTGCTTGTTTTGAGTGGGGCCTAGAACAAAAAGGTCCAGGCTGTCATGCAAGTGGCTCTGTGCCACTTGAGTGGTATGACCCAGCAGATGCAATGGTGCTTGACGTGTATATGCACACAGAGATGCTACATGGAAGCTCAGAGGGGCCTCTGTGGGTAAAGCATAGGGCAGACCTTCGGGGTTTTGGAGCAAAGCCATGCCATCAACTGCAGAGGACTACTCTCCTTTTGAGAAACAGTATCTGGCTTGCCAGCAGGTCTTGGTAGACACTGAATGCTTGACCTCAGGTTACCAAGTTATCATGAGTCCTGAGCTGCCTATCACAAACTGGGTGTTAACAGGCCCATCAAGACAAAGTTCAGCATGGATAGCAGCAATTGCAAGTCAAATGGAAATGGTCTGTGTGAAATCGGGCTTGAATAGCCTCTGAAGGCCCAAGTAAGTTGTGTGAGCATCCCTGTGGCCCCAGTGCCTGCCACAAGCCTCCTCCTTCACCTGTACCTATGAGTTCATGGCAAGTTCCCTGTGGCCAGATGCAGGAGAAGGAAAAAGACCCAGGCCTGTTTTACGGATGGCTCTCCACATATGCTACCATTTCCTGACAGTGGACAGCTGCAGCATTGCAGCCTCATCTGGGGTGCTGCTGTTTACATAGAGTGTATTAGTGTTGTTAACCTTATATCTCAATATTCAGGTCAGAGGATATCAAAAGGTATTGTCACTCAACTAGAATAGAAATGAACATTGCCTAAAGATGGATAAAAGGACTTTGTATCCTCTATCCACTTTGGGGAGAGGTTAGCTTGTTTTAGATTGTATACAGGGAAAATCGCATTATGCTTGGCAGGAAGATGATCTTGCTATTGCCTTTGTCTGGAAGAGGTGCATATAGGTGCCAAGTCAACAAGTCTCGGGCGTTTGTATTATTTCACTTAATTAAGCCGAAGTTTCATTTCCTAGAATTCCCTTCCCTGAGGAGTTCCAGGTTAGCATGGGTGTCAAGAGATGTCTTGCATAAGATTTGGAAACTGGTATGGAGTAACTTAATTTTTACAGTCTCATAGTTGGAACAGGGCATGAAATGCTGTTGCAGCCAACGTATGCTGGCCTTTATGTGCTGGCTCATGGCGTTGGTGCGGGGAAGCACTGGGAGCTGCAGCAACTCCAGGTCCTGGCACAGCATCTTCAGATCCTCTTACTTCGGAGCCAGGAGCATACTTGGTTCCATGATGAAGGGCACTGGCTTCCCTTGGAAGACACTGCGTCATCAACATGGAAGACGTGGGGGTAGGCAGAGGCTGAAGGGTGTCATTGTCTGTCCTCGTGGGGCTCTACTCATCCTTGTAGTTCCACTCTGCCTTGCCACTTGGGACATGGGACTGTAGGCCACATGAAACAGAAACAGCCCCACCCACACTGTTTTACTGGCTCCCATAATCATAGCAAGCTAAATCCCTATAATACATCCCTTATTTTATATATAGGTATCTCCTAGTAGTTCTGTTACTTATATCAAATCCTGGTTGATACAGGCTTCCCAGTGCCTATATCAACATGCCAAGATGCTTGGACCATAGCAGGTACTAGGAAAATATTTGTTGAATGAATGAGTGACTGAATAAATAAGTAAATGACTGAGACGCAGCTCCTCGGGGAACTCACATACCAGTGTGGAAACAGAGAAAACCAATAAGTCGAGCAGACAACACAGTGATTGTGGGATTTTGACATCTGCAGTGGGCAGTCTGGATGAGAGCTGGGCTCAACGGTGACCTCCCTGTCCCTGAGGTCTCCCTGGGCTGGGCTTGGCTGGGTAAGGGGATGGGCATTGCATTAGGACTGGCATGCTAGGTGGTGTCCTCAGGGGGCTGAGAGTCTTTAACTCAGTCCCCCAGTATCCCACAGGAAAGTGTCTTCCAGCATGGCTTCCTGCTGAAAATGAGCTTCTAACCATTGTACGTGTCCAGGTGCTGCTGCACACACGAAGCCAAATTCAGGTCACACTTGCAGATCTGCTTCTGGCACTTGCTCCTGGAACCTGGACCAGCCAGGGAAGAAATCTGGAGTTCCCACTTCTGGCCAGACAGACCATCCCACCTCTACCCTGACCCAGGTGTCAAGACCTTCCCAGGATGGTGCCAGAGTCCCTTTCCTTGCTGAATTTAGAAAACCCACAACTATACAGTGTCTTCCCTGGCAAGGGTTTGATATTATCAATCAAGGGTCTGCTGACCACCTTCTCTTTCATGAACTCCAGTTGCATCACTCCCTTCCTCTAAGGCCTTCAATGGCTCCCCATTGCCAAGTTCCTCAGCCTGACATTAAGGTTCTTCGCGGTGGCGGCACTGCCTTTCCAGTTTGAATTCCCAATTATTCCCCACCTCCCAAACCTCCACTCCTCTGCTCTTGCCCTGGTTTTCCCACCTTTCTGCCCCTGCTCTTGCTGTTTCTTCCCCCTCTGGAATGTTCATCCCCTATCTCTAGCTATTAATTGCATTTTTAAAATCAGTAACAATAATAAGAGCTACCACCTGCTGATTGTCTACCAGGTGCCAGGGACTTTCCTACAGGTTATCTCATTGAAACTTTCCAACAGCCCAACAACTACGTGTAATCATCCCACTTAATGAGGGAGTAACTTTCAATTTGAGGCTGAACATGTGCCCTAGGTCTTGCAATCAGAGATGGGCAGAGTGGGGATTTGAGCCTGGGTCCCTGCAAATCCCAAGGCTGGGCCCACTGGCACAGAGCCTAGGCCTCGGTGCTCTCACCACTCTCCACTCTGCTTGGCACAGGGTCTGGCACAGAGGGAGCACCCAGTAAATGTCCATGAGTTAAATCCCATGCATGCCTCTACATGATGACTGCCATCAGTGATGCCCAGAGGGCAGGGGTCACAGCTGTGTCTTCTGGGGAACCATACCCAGGAGTCAGATTTCACAACATGAGAGGCAGAAGTCAACAGGAACTCAACACAGAAAACCTGGTCTGGGGGAAGTCTGGCCCTCAGGACTCCCACTGGGTCTCTTACTGGCCAGAGGCATTTCAAGCACCTTCTGAACTCCCTCAGAAGCACAGAATTAGACCCTCTGTAGCTGTGAGGTCCAGTCCAGTGTCTTGTACCCCAAATTATCCAAGTACGTCATACGTACTAAGATGGGCTAACATTCTATTAACCACAGTTTTGGGTAACTAGAAGTATTAGAAACTAAACGCCGGGCTCGGGGCCGGGCATGGTGGCTCACACCTGTAATCCCAGCACTTTGGGAGGCCGAGGCAGGCAGATCACGAGGTCAGGAGATCAAGAACATCCTGGCTAACACAGTGAAACCCCATCTCTACTAAAAACACAAAAAAGTAACTGGGTGTGGTGGTGGGTGCCTGTAGTCCCAGCTACTCGGGAGGCTGAGGCAGGAGAATGGAGTGGACCCAGGAGGCGGAGCTTGCAATGAACCGAGATTGTGCCACTGCACTCTAGCCTGGGCAACAGAGCAAGACTCCATCTCAAAAATAATAATAATAAATAAAATCAAAAGAAAAGTAAAAAGAAACTGAACACCAGGCTCTAGTCATGACTTTGCACATGTACTGACTTTGGGCAGCCTTCTTACCTGTCATGGGCCTTGGCTTTTCATCTTTACAGAAGAATTGATAGATCTTGTTTGAAAAACTGCAGTCCCCGTCCACTAGTGGGTCATGAAATCAGTTTAGAGGGTTGCATCCAGTGTGTGTGCACCTGTGTGTTAATATATCACAAGTAATAAAGTGCTGCTTCAGCACATTATGTGTCTATGCTGGCTGTGTATGTGTGGGTTGACTGGGTCCAGACGTCAATTTTAATACATTTCGTGGTTTGCCTTCAAAAGGATCTGAGAAACCCTCATTCCCATAACCTTTCAGGGCCCTTCTGGCTCTGAAGTTGCGGGGGTCTGAGTGACTTTAGTGTCTTAGCCTTAATTAAACAAACCCCCAAAGGCTCCCCTGGGGCTCAGTCCCCTGGACTCCCCCTCATCCTTCTCTTTTGTCTTCAAACATTAGATCAGAATTGGCCTTGAGGTTGGGTGTGGTGGCTCACACCTGTAATCCCAGCACTTTGGGAGGCTGAGGCAGGTAGATCACCTGAGGTCAAGAGTTCGAGACCAGCCTAGCCAACATGGTGAAACCTGGTCTCTACCAAAAATACAAAAATTAGCCAGACATGGTGGTGGGTGCCTGTAGTCCCAGCTACTTGGGAGGCCGAGGCAGTAGAGTCACTTGAACCCAGGAGACGGAGGTTGCAGTGAGCCAAGATTGTGCCACTGCACTACAGCCGGGGCGACAGAGCAAGACTGTGTCTCAAAAAACAAACACACACACACACAAAATCCCAAAACAAACAAACAAAACAAAAACAAACAAACGGAACTGGGCTTCTGGCCTGGAATCTCCAAGGCTCTGACAGCATCAGTCCCAAGGCGTTCACTGACCGCCCAGCGCAGGAACTAGCCACACAAGCACAGGTATTGGCTTCTCTGTGGGACAGACATCCAAGCCACTGGGTTTAAATCACGCAGAGCTTGTGTTGTAAGGGCCTTAAAATCAGATCAGGGCTCATAGCTTGGCCCTGTGTGTTTCCTCACCGTGTGAGCTCAGACAGGTGATTTCAATTATCTAAGTCTCAGTGGCCTCTGCTGTCAAGTAGGCTAATGACACTTTCCTCACTAGGTTGCTGGGAGTATTTGATGAGACAATGCACACAAAGCATCCAGTACAGGGCCCTATATACAGTAGGTGCTCAATCAATGACACCTGTCATGGAAGAGGACCACCAAACCCCAGCCCAAGAGTTTTGACTCCAACCATCGAACCTAAACCCAAGTCCTAGGGGCCAAGGCAGGTGTCTGGGGCAGAAGGTGGCCCCTCATCTCGTCTTCCCAGGCTGCCCCATGAAACACTGACTACATTGGATGTGGCCACCGGTGACGCTGGAATTGCATCAGTCCCAGTTAAGGGAGCGCTGGTGGGCTGTCAAGAGGGAGTAGCAGCAATCATGGGGGAGACAGCACCTGTGGGGAGATCCAAGCTGGGTCCAGGGCATACAGCCCTGCAGCCGATCCCAAAGTGGCGCATCTCAACACTTCCAGCCTTTGCCTGAGTGATGCCCTCTGTCTGGAAAGCCTGTCCCCTCTACCCCACCGGTAAAATCCCTCCCTCCATGGAGGTTGCCTCATGCACTTCCCCTGCTTCCCCAGCAGAGGTCCTCCTTTCTCTTCTGGCTCCCACACCGTCCTGTTCATTCATCTGCTCAAACACCCGTGGTTAGTGCGTCCACACACATTTATTGTGCCAGGCCTGGACTAGACACTGAGACCACCACATCCCCCACCCTCACTCCCCAACCACCACCACCTGTTAGTCTCCCAGGGACTGACATGCAACAAGCAAGAACTCCACATTGTGATGAGAACAGGAGGCTGGTGAAAGCATTTTGAGTTGAACCAAGAGGCTGTAGTGACTCACACCTGTAATCCCAGCACTGTGGTAGGCCAAAGCGGGCAGATTGCTTGAGCCCAGGAGTTTGAGACCAGCCTGGGCAATACAGTGAGATTCTATCTCTATAAAATATTCAAAAATTATCTGGATGTGGTGGTCGACACCTGTAATCCCAGCTACTCAGGAAACTGAGGTGGGAGCATTGCTTGACCCAGGAGGCTGAGGCTGCAGTGAGCTGTAATCATGCCACTGCACTCCAGCCTGGGTGACAGAGCGAGGACCTGTCTCAAAAACAAAAATGAAAGCAGCTATATCTAAGCAGGAAGGTGGCAGTTTGCCATGAGCCCCTCAGCTCCATCTCCACCAAAGCCAGCAGAGATTGGCATGTGCTGTGTGTAAAGGGTCTGATTTACCATCACTCAGCCTCCTCCTCCCATGGGGGAACCTCGTGACTCCTGTTCAGTGAGCACCTCTCCCCAGTGGCACGGCACAGCCTCCCCTGAGACAGAAGGAATCCAGGCCTAGGGGAGAGGAGAAAGCTCTGCCCGGCTGGGACCTGGTGGATTCTGAGGCTGTCCCAGGGACTGACAGGTAGAAGGGCTGCATCAGAATGACCAGAGCTCTGAAAGGAATCAACACAGATGGTCTAGGGCCTGGACATCTGTATCTGTCAACCAGCTCCCCAGGGATGCAACCGATGGTCAGGTGTGGGACATCGGGAAGGGGTGCAAGCCCTGGGGAGCCATATGGGTCGCTCACATATACTATTTTGTTATTTTGCGCCAAGAGATGAGCAAAGCTTACTTGATCTATTCATACATATCTGCAGGTATACCTGATGACATCCCCAGAGACTGAGACAAGCTTTGGTCCTGGTACACACTAATTCTAAATGTGGGACTGGGCACCACTCAGGGGTAGAGGGGTAGGAGGTGCACCTTCCTAATGAGTGAAGAACAAAACATTACCATCATCATCCCCCTAACGTGGACATTTTATAGCTTTCTCCTTTAAAAATGTACTGAAGCTCGGCACAGTGGCTCACACCTGCAATCCCAACACTTTGAGAGGCCAAGTGAGGAGAATCACTTAAGGCCAGGAGTTCAAAACTGGCCTGGCCAACATAGTGAGACCCCATCTCTACAAAAAAAGAAATTAAAAATTAGCCAGGCACAGTGGTGTGCACCTGTAGTCCCAGCTGTTCCAGAGGCTGAGGTGGGAGGACCGCTTGAGCCCAGGAGATCAAGGCTGCAGTGAGACGTGCACTGCTCTCTAGCCTGGGCAACAGAGGAAGACCTTGCCGCATATAAAATAAAATAATAAAAATGTATTTAAAACATTTTTCATCTTTTGATAGAACATTTTCTTTAAATGTGTTATGCACCTCTTTGCCTTTTTGAACTGAATACAACCCCTATAATTTGGTTAACCTTTTAAAAATAATTTGGGGTCATTGTGTTAATGCCCTGGCAGTGACCTATTCCTGGCCCAGCAAAGAGTTGGGGGGATAGTGAGATAAACCTTACAGAAAGAAAAGTTGGAACTCAAGGTAATCTATGCATCAATTCCAAAATGGTCGATTCTGAGAATCAGTGAACAACTCATTCATCAGATCGGGGCAAGTCTGATTCAGAGAACCTGACAATTCTTTAGTTACCATGTCTCTGAGTCATCAGTTCTAAACTGTTGATCCAGTAAATTCAGAATGTTGCATAATTGTTTTCCTATAAATCAAAGTGAACCAGCTGCTGGACGCTGAGATTACTCAGGTTTCAAATAAACTCGTGGGTTGCAAGCAAGTTATTGCTACATCTTCTGTACAGATTTACAAGAATGGTTACATGTGATTGTCTTAAGAAACTCTAGCTAGAGTCCTATTGAACATCTAGTTGAAGTTCTAAAGACTCAGTTTACAGACTTCCCTTCTACACAGACCTTTTCACATTTTATGCTTTTCAAAGTGTTTTCAAATCCATGATCCAGTTTGCACCTCACAACATCTCATCTTACAGAGTGGAAAACCGAGAGAGAGAGAGAAAAGTGTCTCACCTAAGGTTGCCTCCAAGTTAGTAGTGAAGCCAGAACTTGAACCAGGCTCTCAGATCCTGGCATTTGGGGCAGTCCCGCCAGCCTGAGCTGGTTCCCCGCGGCCGTGGTACAGGGCTTCTAGTGGGACGGGAACTGTGGCTACTCTGTGCGTCCCAGGGTTTTCCTACTGCCGGATACCACTGAGCAGGTCTCAGTGTGGACAGTGTCCCAAGGGCCCTTCACGATGCCCTGGCAGTGACCTATTCCTGCGACCCCTGAATTGTCACATTAACCCTATGAGGGAGGTCCTGAGAACACCCCATCCTAGGCATGAAGAGGCTCAGGCACAGAGGTTAAGGAGCTTGCCCCAGAGCCGTCGCTGGTAAGCTGTATAGAAAGCGTTGAATCCTGGATTCTCTGTCCAAGGCAATGTGTTTTGAACCAGCATGGTTCCCCGTGCTCAAAAAGCTGCCCAGGCAAGGCTTCCGTTCAAAGTGCAGCCAGCCTGGCTGCAGTCTCAAAAGGGGAGCGTTACCAGTCGGTGACAACGTGGGCTGCCCCGGTCCCCCAAGTCACAGTGACAGCCACAGATGAGGTAACCGAGGAGAGGCCACTTGCCCATGCCTTGTCAGATCATTTCACAGAGCTCTAAGAAGCCTCCCTGGGTGAGGACAAGCCCAGGAGGGAAAGAAGGAAATGTCAGTGAATATTACCGCTGCTGCTAATGGTACCACTCATGACCACCACGACCATGGCAACAGCAGCTGCCCTGAGCTCCCTGGTCTCCGAGCTGCCTAGTACTCTCTTCCTGTCATTCCTTCCTTACAACACTTTGTGAAGACAGCGCTAGAATCCCCCTTTTATAGGTAAAGAAACTGAGGTTCGGAGAGTTTCAGTGACTTATACCTAAGATCTCATAGCTGGGAGTCAAGAGACCCCAGAGCTGACAACCCTGGTGTGTGGGACCCTGAGCCCATACTCTTGACTACTACACTAGAGTATTTCTCCTGCCACTTTCCCATGGCACACTTTCCCCAGAGAGTCAAGATGGACAGACTGTTGTGCCTCATGTTTGTTTTTTTTTTTTTTCTGTCATGTAACCTGAGCTTTTTCACTTTGGTCACTTTGGTGTTGATGGGGAATTGCAGGTCAGTGTCAGGGAGAAAGACTTTTCCTCTACTCTTTTTTTTTTCTTTTTTTTTCTTTTTGTGATGGGGTCTCACTCAGTTGCCCAGGCTGGAGTGCAGTGGCACAATCACTGCTCACTGCAGCCTTGACCTTCCTGGTTCAAGCAATCCTCCTGCCTCAGCCTCCCGAGTAGCAGGAACTACAGGTGTGGACCACCACAACTGGCCTTTATTCTCTTATTTTCCTGCACTGGGGCCCTGTGAATGAAACTAACAAAAGACATATTAGCAGAAAAAAAGGCACTCAATTTCTATTAATATTTAGACACATGAGAGCTCACATAAAATAAGTAAAACTCAAAGAAGTGGTTAGGCTCAGGGCTTCCATAGCCTTTTAACAAAGGAAAGTGGGTTTGGGCTTCGAGGGACAATAAATTGTGAGGAAGTCACTAGGAAAGACATGGGGAACTAATGTGAGATAAGGGCTACCACAGTGAGGTCAGTTTATGCAAATTCATCTTCAAGGATAAGAATCATACTTCTCTCCTTGGTGCAAGGCATGGGGGACACATTTCTCGAAGGGAAATTATATTTATTTTTATGGTCACCCTCTGTACGACAAGTGATACTTGTTTCCCCTATGCCAAAGGGGTATAAATTTCCTTCTTAAATAAATCCTTAAATAAATAAATTTAGACCAGGTGCTGTGGCTCATGCCTGTAATCCCAGCACTTTGGGAAGCCAAGGCAGGCAGATCACCTGAGGTCAGAAGTTCGAGACCAGCCTGGCCAACATGGTGAAAACTTGTCTCTATTAAAAGTACAAAAATTATCTGAGCATGGTGATGGATGTCTATAATCCCAGCTGCTTGGGAGGCTGAGGCAGGAGAATCATTTGAACCTTGGAGGCAGAGGTTGCAATGAGCCAAGATGGTGCCACTGCACTCCAGGCTGGGCTACAGAGCAAGAATCTGTCTCAAAAAATAAAATAATAAATAAATAAATAAATACATAAATACATAAATACATAAATAAATTTAGATTAAGAAAAAAACCCCGCTGGGCGCAGTGGCTCAAGCCTGTAATCCCAGCACTTTAGGAGGCCAAGACGGGTGGATCACAAGGTCAGGAGATCGAGACCATCCTGGCTAACACGGTGCAATCCCGTCTCTACTGAAAAATACAAAAAAAAAAAAAAAAAAAAAAACTAGCTTGGCGAGGTGGCGGGCGCCTGTAGTCCCAGCTACTTGGGAGGCTGAGGCAGGAGAATGGCATAAACTTGGGAGGTGGAGCTTGCAGTGAGCCGAGATCCGGCCACGGCACTCCAGCCTGGGCGACAGAGCGAGACTCCGTCTCAAAAAAAAAGAAAAAGAAAAAGAAAAAAAAGAAAAACAAACCCAAAAGCAAATATTCAACCAGACCTCAGGAAGGTGGCCTGTGGCAAGCTGAGCTCTGAGCATAGTCCTCCCCTATCTTTTACTTGACAGATAACGCATCGGAGGCTCGGGTGCAGGTGAGGAATGTGGTCTCCAGCTTGGCAGCCTAGGGAGCCGTGTCTACACAGGATGGACAAACCTTGGTGTGAACAGCTGCTCTGTCATTGGGTTGGCAATGGAGACAGGTCTCTGTCTGCTCCAGGTGCTGTGAGTAGGGGAAGTGGGGGTAGTGGGGGTGATAGAGGAGTGGGGGCCTACACGCCTTTCAGCATGTAATCCCTGGCCAGGTACATCCGGATCTTGGGAAGCACTTGTTAAAAACCGTCGACCAAGGCCGGGTGCAGTGGCTCACGCATGTAATCCCAGCACTTTGGGAGGCCAAAGTGGGCAGATCACGAGGTCAGGAGATCGAGACAATCCTGGCTAACACGGTGAAACCCTGTCTCTACTAAAAATATAAAAATTAGCCAGGCGTGGTGGCAGGCGCTTGTAGTCCCAGCTACTCAGGAGGCTGAGGCAGGAGAACCCAGGAGGCAGAGCTTGCAGTGAGCCGAGATCGTGCCACTGCACTCCAGCCTGGGTGACAGAGGGAGACTCTATCTCTAAAATTAATAATAATAATAAAATAAAAATTAAAAAATTGGTGACCAAAAGAGTCAAACTCTGCAAAATATTTGATGGATTTATTCTGAGCCAAACATGATTGACTGGTGGCCCATGACAGAGCCCTCAGGAGATCCTAAGAACATGTGCCCAAGGTGGTGGGAGTACGGCTTGGTTTTATACATTTTAGGGAGACATAAGACATCAGTCAATACATGTAAGATGTGTATTGGTTCGGTCTGGAAAGGTGGGACAACTGGAAGTGGAGGTGTCAGAGGCATTAGAACAAGACCAACTCCATCTTGATCAAGGGCTGGGTAAAATGAGGCTGAGACCTACTGGGCTGCATTCCTAGACAGCTAAGGCATTCTAAGTCACAGGATGAGATAGGAGATAGGCACAAGATATGGGACATAAAGACCTTGCTAATAAAACAGTTTGCAGTAAAGAAGCCAGCTAAAACCTACCAAATGCAAGGTGGCTCCAAAAGTGGCCTCCGGTTATCCCCCAGTGCTACACTCCCACCAGCACCATGACAGTTTACAAATGCCATGGCAACATCAGGAAGTCACCCTGTGTGGTCTCAAAAGGAGAGGCATAAATAATCCACTGCTTGTTTAGCATATTGTAAAGAAATAACCATAAAAGTGGGCAACCAGCAGTCCTTGGGGCTGCTCTGTCTATGGAGTAGCCATTCTTTTATTCCTTTACTTTTTAAATAAACTTGCTTTCACTTTACTCTGTGGACTCACCCTGAATTCGTTCTTGCATGAGATCCAAGAACCCTCTTTTGGGGACTGGATCTGGACCCCTTTCTTATAACAGAGGCTTCCAAGTCATAGGCAGATTCAAAGATTTTCTGATTAGCAATTGGTTGAAAAAGTTATTATCAATAAAAAGGAACATCTGAGTGATGACAAGGGGTTGTAGAGACCAAGGTTTCATCATGCAGATGAAGCCTCCAGATAGCAGGCATCGAAGTGAATAGATTGTAAATGTTTCTTATCAGGCTTAATAGAGTCTGTCTTACGAGCAATTACAAAAGGGAGGAGGGTTTAATGAGGCATGTCTGGCTTCTCCTTCCCATCATGGCCTGAAAATAGCTTTTCAGGTTAACTTTGGAAAGCCCCTGGCTGAGAGGAGGAGGTCCACAGGATGGTCTCGATCTCCTGACCTCATGATCCGCCTGCCTCAGCCTCCCAAAGTGCTGGGATTACAGATGTGAGCCACTGCACCCAGCCCCCTGTGTCTCTTTAATAAGTCCCCCAGCACCACCCAGCAGACTTCCCTGCAGGACTGGCTCCCCTAACCCAGAGGTTACCCAAGACAATGGATGAGCCTGCTTGGTGTAGATTCCTTAGGATTTATTTACCCAAGAGGGAACAGGATGAATGTCCCTGAGGGGTTGGGTAGCTGATGGAATTTGCTTTGGGTGAGCAAGCCTGGAGCCAGGGACTGCAACCCGCTCTCACTTTGGCCGGGGGCTGAGCTGTGCCTGGGGTGCTCCCATTTCTGACCACCTTACCACCAGGGCAGGCTTGATATGTAGTAGGTGATCAATAGGGATTTGTGCAACAAATAAATGAATTATGAAAGAATGAATGAATGAATGAACCTCAGACTGGCAAAGACATGGGATTTATTTAGATTAGGAGGCTAGATGCACAGGTGGGACCTCAGGCAGCAGGACTTGGAACGTCCCACACTGCAAGTTCTTGTCCTGGACCAGCGTTCAATGACTGAAACTGGATGAGAGGCAGTGAGGAAGGAGCGATTCCCAGGGGAGCCTCGGTTCTCCACCCACCCCTCTCAGTGCTCCTGGATGGCAGAGGCAGCTACTGTGCTTCCTGTTCCCTCTGAGGTTACACTCTGCCCAGTGTGGGAGGTGGAGTGGACACTGAGCACCTGTGGTGCCCATTCACCCCTCCTCTTACCTACCTTGAGGCGCTGGTACTGTTACTGCATTTGACAGCTGTAGAAACTGAAACTCCAAGGGTGAGTCACTGGCTGAGAAGTGGCAGGGTTGGGATTCGAACCCAGGTATCTCTGGCTCCAGGGCCATGTCCCACTCTACCTCCTAGCCACACCCAGGGACTACCAGGTGGGGGTGACGTGTGTCAAAGGCAGAAACCTACCCATTGGTGGGTACAAGCCTCAGGCCACCTGGGATGCAGGGTTCCACCTCCAGGGGGCCCAGCGCAGGACAAAGTGACAGGGACGACTTCTCCAAGACCCTGCCTGTCTTTCCAGCCGAATCCTGCTTCCAAATGCCCATGTTCCTTCCCCACATCCTCGCCTTGCTGTGATGTGCAGGAGGGGCTGGGCTCCTGCCACCCATGACCCTCTGAGGTCAGCCAGAGGGTCATCCTGACCTCAGGGCACCAGGGCAGCTGAATAGCCCATGTCTCCCACTGGGTGACCTGGCTTGTTCTCTAGAGCTCAGAGTCCCCTGTATGTGTGTGTGTGTGTATATATATATATATTTTTAAATTCAAAATAAAGAAGAGATTTTTAAAGCAGTTTGTAAAAGCTCAAGGCAAGGTCAGAGAAGGCAGGCTGAGGAGTCCTCTCTGGTCCCTTTCAGTTTTTGGTTCCTGGCCAAACCTTGCCCACCTTGGGGCCTCTGCTAGGGGAAGCCTCCTCTGGGTCTTGGCAAGATGGGCTCCTTCTTCACCCAGAGCTCAGCTGAACTGCTTCTCCCTCCGAAAAAATGTCCCTGCCCTCCCGACCGAAAGCAACCGCCTCCCACCCTTGGTTACTCCCAGTCTCCCTGCCCTGTTTTAATTCTCTGCTTTACACTTTCTGATGGTTTTCCTAATCAGCATTCAGCAATTCATTTCTCTCATCCAACAATCGGCGAGAGTATGAGTGCGTTGGACACAGGAAGGACCACAACATTCCCAGCATCAAGAACAATGCTGGGGGCATAGGACGTTTCTGTTGAATGAATGAATGAATGAATGAATGAATGAGTGAATAGGGATTGATAGGGAGGCTCCTTCTATTTCTTTCAGCTGGGCTACTTCCCAGCTGTGTGACCTTGGGCTTGTGGTTTTGTTACAAGAAAGGGGTCCGGATCTAGACCCAAGAGAGGGTTCTGGGATCTCACACAAGAAGGAATTCAGGGTGACTCCATAGAGGAAAGTGAAATCAAGTTTATTAAGAAAATACAGGAATAAAAGAATGGCTACTCCATAGGCAAAGCGGCCCGAGGGCTGCTGGTTGCCCATTTTTATGGTTATTTCTTGATGATATGTTAAACAAGGGGTGGCTTATTCATGCCTCCCCTTTTCAGACCATGTAGGGTAACTTCCTGATGTTGCCATGGCGTTTGTAAACTGTCAGGGCGCTCATGGGAGTGTAGCAGTGAGGACGGCCAGAGGTCACTCTCGTGGCCACTTTAGTTTTGGTGGGTTTGGCCGGCTTCTTTACTGCAACCTGTTTTATCAGCAAGGTCTTCGTGACTTGTGTGTTGTGCTGACCTCCTATCTCATTCTGTGACTTAGAACACCTTAGGCCTCTGGGAATGCAGCCCAGTAGGTTTCAGCCTTATTTTCCCCAGCTTCTGTTCAAGATGGAGTTGCTCTGGTTCACACACCTCTGACAGTTTTACTTCTTAGGCCTTAGAATTTTATTTTCAGTTTACAAAATACAGGTTCCTTGGCTCCATCCTAGACCTGCAGAATCATACTGTTTAGGTGTGGGGACTCAAGAACCTGCATTTTAAACTTGCTCTCCTGGGTGATTTTGTCTGCCATAAAGTTTCAGACCTGCTGCTTTTGAAGCCATCCTCAAGAATTGTGGACAGAAATATGGTGATAACGAAGCATTAATCAGGCTGCATGTTGGCTCACTTCCATGTTGCTAAAAGTCACAAAACACTAGATACTGACCCACTTTCATCTCGTGTTACTATAGATAAGATTCCTGACACTACAATTGATTTGTATTTTCATTGTTCCTATAGATAGGATTTCTGACATCAGAATCACAAGATCAACTTGTTTAAGGATTGTTTAGGGTGTTTTTCAAACCCCAAATTCCAGCCACCAGCTTGAAGCCTCTCACAGAGGAACGAGATCGGCCTGAGAATGCATGTTCTTCCTCTCCCTGTCCTGTGACATCACCCTGCACTCTTCCACCACTCAGTGATCTCCACACTTCATCCCACTCCAAAACCCTTAAAAACCCCAGCCCCAAACTCCTCAGGGAGATGGATTTAAGGTTCTCTCCCGTCTCCTTGTTTGGTGACCCTAAGTTTAAACCTCCTTCTCTGCTGCAACCAGGTGTCTCAGCATATTAACTTGCTGTGTGCACCAGGCAACAGACTTATTACAGTTCTAGCATAGGGAGCACACTACCTTGGGTGGTGAGGGTCGCACCAGGACCCCGGGCTTAACATGGCTTTTGCTCACTTTTGCCCAGCCTCCACCACTTCTCTTTGGGGTCGGAGGTGGGTGGGGGGGCACCAACTTTTGCTCCGTTACTCAGACTGGAGTGCAGTGGTGCAATCTTGGCTCACTGCAACCTCTGCCTCCCTGGTTCAAGCAATTCTCCTGTCTCAGCCTCCCAAGTAGCTGGGATTATAGGCACATGCCACCACGCCCAGCTAATTTTCATATTTTTAGTAGAGATGGGGTTTCACCATGTTGGTCAGGCTAGTCTTGAACTCCTGACCTCAAGTGATCCACCTGCCTCGGCCTCCCAAAGTGGCCTCCACCACTTCTCCATGAGTGAGTTACCGCAGGCAAGAAGTTTAACTCATCAGAACCTGTGTCCTCATCTGTACTGTGTGGCCAGTCATACCCACCTAAGTTTTTAAAAAAATCATACCCACCTTGCGGGGTCGTGCAGAATGAAGTGGAAGCGGAAGTGAGAAAATGTATATAAGGTTCTTAGCACAGGGGAACCCAGAAATGGGCATTTTCCCATTCCCTCTCAGGAAGCCAGAAGCCACTATGGCTGAATTTCCCTCCCTTCCTTCTGCTCTGCAGTTCCTGGGCTGGTGTTTGGGGCAGGGAGGGATGCTTACCGCAGAGCCAGGGCCGACTGCTGCTTCATCTCAGGGCTGAATCCTTGAGAAAGGAACAGGGACAGCCTCAGCTTCCTCTCGCCCCAGCCCAGCCCTGGATCCTGGAAAGGGCTCCAGCAGAGGCAGCTCACCAGCAGAATGCACTTTGACCCCACTTCAATGGCCTCCTGAAATTAGGGGGAGTGTTCCTGGCAGAGGGTGAAGGGCTAATTTCTGATCATCCTGAGAGAAGGGCTGGGAGGTGATAGAACATCCCTGCCTTTCCTACCTGCCCACCCACCCCTTCTACCCTGTCCCAACCTTCTCCCTGGTAGCAGGTTCTCAGTAGGAAAGAGATGAGGATTTGGCCAAAAATTCCCTTTCAAGGGTAGGCATTATTGGTTAATTTTACTAATCACAAATTGAGAATCAGAGAAGTAAAACTGTCAGAGCTGTGTGAACCAGAGCAACTCCATCTTGAACAGAAGCTGGGGAAAATAAGGCTGAAACCTACTGGGCTGCATTCCCAGAGGCCTAAGGTGTTCTAAGTCACAGAATGAGATAGGAGGTCAGCACAACACACAAGTCACGAAGACCTTGCTGATAAAACAGGTTGCAGTAAAGAAGCCGGCCAAACCCACCAAAACTAAAGTGGCCACGAGAGTGACCTCTGGCCGTCCTCACTGCTACACTCCCATGAGCGCCCTGACAGTTTACAAACGCCATGGCAACATCAGGAAGTTACCCTACATGGTCTGAAAAGGGAAGGCATGAATAAGTCACCCCTTGTTTAACATATCATCAAGAAATAACCATAAAAATGGGCAACCAGCAGCCCTCGGGCCGCTTTGCCTATGGAGTAGCCATTCTTTTATTCCTTTATTTTTTTAATAAACTTGATTTCACTTTCCTCTATGCAGTCACCCTGAATTCCTTCTTGTGTGAGATCCCAGAACCCTCTCTTGGGTCTAGATCCGGACCCCTTTCTTGTAACAAAACCACAAGCCCAAGGTCACACAGCTGGGAAGTAGCCCAGCTGAAAGAAATAGAAGGAGCCTCCCTATCAATCCCTATTCATTCATTCATTCATTCAACAGAAACGTCCTATGCCCCCAGCATTGTTCTTGATGCTGGGAATGTTGTGGTCCTTCCTGCGTCCAACGCATTCATATTCTCGCCGATTGTTGGGTGAGAGAAGTGAATTGCTGAATGCTGATTAAGAAAACCATCAGAAAGTGCAAAGCAGAGAATTAAAACAGGGCAGGGAGACTGGGAGTAACCAAGGGTGGGAGGTGGTTGCTTTCGGTTGGGAGGGCAGGGACATTTTTTCGGAGGCAGAAGCAGTTCAGCTGAGCTCTGGGTGAAGAAGGAGCCCATCTTGCCAAGACCCAGAGGAGGCTTCCCCTAGCAGAGGCCCCAAGGTGGGCAAGGTTTGGCCAGGAACCAAAAACTGAAAGGGACCAGAGAGGACTCCTCAGCCTGCCTTCTCTGACCTTGCTTTGAGCTTTTACAAACTACTTTAAAAATCTCTTCTTTATTTTGAATTAAAAAATATATATATATATACACACACACATACAGGGGACTCTGAGCTCTAGAGAACAAGCCAGGTCACCCAGTGGGAGACATGGGCTATTCAGCTGCCCTGGTGCCCTGAGGTCAGGATGACCCTCTGGCTGACCTCAGTCAGGAACCCCAAGTGTGAATGCCCCCAGTCCCCCTCAAGGGGACACTGAGATAGGGTGGGGAGGGGGTGGCAGGAGCCCAGCCCCTCCTGCACATCACAGCAAGGCGAGGATGTGGGAAAGGAACATGGGCATTTGGAAGCAGGATTCGGCTGGAAAGACAGGCAGGGTCTTGGAGAAGTCGTCCCTGTCACTTTGTCCTGCGCTGGGCCCCCTGGAGGTGGAACCCTGCATCCCAGGTGGCCTGAGGCTTGTACCCACCAATGGGTAGGTTTCTGCCTTTGACACACGTCACCCCCACCTGGTAGTCCCTGGGTGTGGCTAGGAGGTAGAGTGGGACATGGCCCTGGAGCCAGAGATACCTGGGTTCGAATCCCAACCCTGCCACTTCTCAGCCAGTGACTCACCCTTGGAGTTTCAGTTTCTACAGCTGTCAAATGCAGTAACAGTATCAGCGCCTCAAGGTAGGTAAGAGGAGGGGTGAATGGGCACCACAGGTGCTCAGTGTCCACTCCACCTCCCACACTGGGCAGAGTGTAACCTCAGAGGGAACAGGAAGCACAGTAGCTGCCTCTGCCATCCAGGAGCACTGAGAGGGGTGGGTGGAGAACCGAGGCTCCCCTGGGAATCGCTCCTTCCTCACTGCCTCTGGTCCAGTTTCAGTCATTGAACGCTGGTCCAGGACAAGAACTTGCAGCGTGGGACGTTCCAAGTCCTGCTGCCTGAGGTCCCACCTGTGCATCTAGCCTCCTAATCTAAATAAATCCCATGTCTTTGCCAGTCTGAGGTTCATTCATTCATTCATTCTTTCATAGTTCATTTATTTGTTGCACAAATCCCTATTGATCACCTACTACATATCAAGCCTGCCCTGGTGGTAAGGTGGTCAGAAATGGGAGCACCCCAGGCACAGCTCAGCCCCCAGCCGAAGTGAGAGCGGGTTGCAGTCCCTGGCTCCAGGCTTGCTCACCCAACACAAATTCCATCAGCTACCCAACCCCTCAGGGACATTGATCCTGTTCCCTCTTGGGGTAAATAAATCCTAAGGAATCTAAACCAAGCAGTCTCATCCCACCCTCTTGGGTAACCTCTGGGTTAGGGGCGCCTGCCCTGCAGGGAAGTCTGCTGGGTGATGCTGGGGGACTTATTAAAAAGACACAGGGGCCGGGTGCGGTGGCTCACATCTGTAATCCCAGCACTTTGGGAGGCCGAGGCAGGCAGATCATGAAGTCAGGAGATTGAGACTATCCTGGCTAACACGGTGAAACCCCATCTCTACTAAAAATACAAAAAAATTAGCCGGGCGTGGTGGTGGGCACCTGTAGTCCCAGCTACTCAGGAGGCTGAGGCAGGAGAATGGCTTGAACCCAGGAGGCAGAACTTGCAGTGAGCCGAGACTGCGCCACTGCACTCCAGCCTGGGCGACAGAGTGAGACTCCATCTCAAAAAAAAAAAAAAAAAAAAAAAAAAGAAAGAAAAGGAAAAGAAGACACAGGAAGAGAGGAAGACACAGTGTCTCCTTGGCTGGATGCTGTCACATCCCGCCCTGCAGGCTGGCATCATGGTTGCCAGCTTGGAGATGTGAGGGGAGTCACCCAGAGGGCAAAGCCAACACACAGAGGGTGGCTTGCCAGGAGCAGGAAGGAAATCAGGCCCTGATGATATCAAGCGCTGAAGAGCCAGACTTGGAACCACCTCCTCTCTGATCATCTCATCATGTAAGATCATAAATGCCCACATTGTTCCAGCCCACTGAGTCACAGTTTTTAGCTGGAAGCTTCTTAACCAATACAAACGTGATGTGGCGAGGGAATGGAGCCAGAAGAGGCTGGGGTGAAGCTGTGGCTCTGCCTTTCTCGGGTTGTGGGACCTCGGGAGGATCCTTAATTATGAAATGGGGATCATAATGGCTAAGTCGGCCCACATTAATATTAAGAGAGATGTTACTGCAAAGCCATAGGGAGCTATTGGGCCAAATTTGGTAAACAAATAAGAGTCGTCAGCTCCCGATGGAGTCTCTTGAATAAATGGACATTATGCATCCAATGTCCCTGGGAGAAGACTTGATGGGGAAGGAGGAGGACACTTTCTCCTCCTGATTTCTCTTGGGGGTGACTTTAGATCTGGTCACTACAAAATAATAACAGTAACCATGCCATTAACATTTAAAGTTAACACCCTGTGCCAGGTGCCTGCTGTGCTAAGAATTTAATCTACACTAGTCTTATTTAATTCAAACACAAACACCTTCTTATTTGCTTCTTTTTAAAAAACTTTCAGTCAAGTGCAGTGGCTCAAGACTGTAATGCCAACATGTTGGGAGGCCAAGACAGGAGGATCACTTGAGCCCAGGAATTTGAGGCCAGCCTAGGCAACATAGCGAGGCTCCATCTCTACAAAAAATACACAAGTTACCCAGGCGTTCCGGTGCCTGGTTACTCAGGAGGCTGGGGCAGGAGGATCACTGGAGCCATGGAGGTCGAGGCTGCCGTAAGCCACGATCGTGCAGCCTGGGCAACAGAGCAAGACCCTGTCTCAACAACAACAACAACAACAAAAATTCATATTTTTTGTAGAGATGAGGTCTATGTTGCCCAGGTTGGTCTCTTCTTATTTTCATTTATACTTTACAAGCAGAGAATGTTTACTCCTATAAGGTACATGGTTAGTCACTGATATAAGTGGAATTTTTTTTTTAAACCTAGACTTTACTTTATTTTATTTTATTTTATTTTATTTTATTTTTTGAGACAGAGTGTCACTCTGTTGCCCAGGCTGGAGTGCAGTGTTGTGATCTTGGCTCACTGCAACCTCTGCCTCCCGGGTTCAAGTGATTCTCCTGCCTCAGTCTCCAGAGTAGCTGGGTTTACAGGCGCCCGCCACGAAGCCTGGCTAATTTTGGTATTTTTAGTAGAGACGAGGTTTTGCCATGTTGGGCAGGCTGGTCTTGAACTCCTGACCTCAGGTGATCCGCCTGCCTCAGCCTCCCTAAGTGCTGGGATTACAGGCATGAGCCATCACACCCGGCCTAGACTTTATACGGCAGTTTTAGGTTCACAGCAAAATTGAGAAGGTACAGAGATTTCCCTACCCTGTTCCCCCACACAGGCACAGCTGCCCCCACGGGTATCCCCACACAGAGTGGTGCATAGAACTGGAATTTGAACCCGGTGCCCACAGTCCTTCATTCCTATGACACCACCTCACATGAGTCACCACATCTCGAAACTGCTCAGTCAGCTGAGGCACAGGTGGTGCCACCGGCCCAGAGTGTGGGCGAAGGCAGGTACCTCAGCCCCCTGGCTGGAAACAGCTAACCACACACAAATGGCAGATTGGGAGTCCTCACAGGAAAAAGTTGTCCCTCTTCCGTCTCTTTCCTTAGAAACAGAGCCTCAGACAAGGATTCTTGTGCAAACGCTTTACTGAGGGAGTACTTGCTGGAGAAACCTGTGAGGGAACCAGGAAAACTGAATAGGCCATGGGGTCCGACCAAGCAGAGAGGTGGTTCCAGGAGAGGCCTGGCCTCAGCCTGATCCCAGGAGGAATTCGAGAGTGTTGTTCCGCCCATACAATCCTGCACAGAGGCAGGGGAGCTGGCAGTTGTACCTTCCATAGTGTCAGGCTCTCCTGGCCATGAGTGACAGGTGGCCTCTTGGTGGGAGAGGTGGGGCGGGGGGCAGGCAGCTCCCTGTAGACCAGGGCAATATTTAAGAGAAGGAGGCAGATTGGAGCAGTTGGCTGCCAACACCTGGCCTCACTCAGGGAGAGGGGCCTTGGGCCTGGAGGGGATCTGGGTGGGGTACTCATACCATCTGCTGCAACCTCTGTGTATCCATTATGGGTTCACTCCATTCACAGGCATGAATTGAGCACCCAGTATGTGGGAAAACAGGGGAAACAGAGATGGAACAGACATGGCCTCCGTCCTTCAGGGCTCCTGTTTCGTTGGGGGAGATCAGAGAAGTTCCATTTGCCACTCTAGGCCAAGCTTGGTAAGCGGCAGAGTCATGAAGCATTGTGGGAGCTTGGAGGAGGGAGTGAGCCCTTGCAGTCAGGGAGGAGGAGTCAGCCCGGGGAGACTTCCAGAAAGTAGCCCTTTGACCCCGAGGAGGTGGGGATCAGTCGTGATGAAAGTAATAGCCATTCAGTAGCCCCTTGTAATTCACCCTGAGGCGATGCCTGGAGTCAGGAGAAAGTACTCAAGGCTCTGGTGCCCGGAGCCATATGAGCTGGCGGCTTTGTCTAGAGCTTCACCCAAGAGGGATTTACGGAGCTCCTTGGTTCTGAGCGTTGCTTTGGGCACCAGGGATGCAACTGAGGTTAAGACAGGCATGGCCTCCACCTGCAGGGACTTCAGAGCTTGCCTGGGGAGAGGGTCACACGGCCGGACTGTGCGGGGTTCCCCAACGTCTGTGAGAGGCTTTCCTTGAGGTTTTAAGAGAGAGAGTCACATGGACAGAAAAATTAATATTGCCCTTTAAAGTGGCTGCTCCGGTTGTAGCTCCGAGACTATATTGGAGGGGGTGAGAAAGGACCGGGGAGACAGCAGGTGAGGGACAGCGGCAGACCTCTCCCCCCACCCCGATGCTTTGGTCCAAACACCATCTCTGAGGGCTCCCTTGCTTGGGCTTCTCCCAAGCAACTGTGTCCATCCACCCCAGAGGACACAGCTGCTGCCTCAACTGGGAGGATTCGGGAAGCTTCAGAAGGTTAGAAGGCATTGGTAGGAGGTTCCGGGGGAGGCTGGGACTACCTCCCCACGGAGTGTTTGAAAAGCCAGGCTGGTTCAGGTTAGATACTGATGCGGGGATGCCGGAGCTCCATGCTGAGGAACAGGGTGGAGGGTATGGGTTTTAGCACCCAGGGGTCTGCCCCTGGCAGTGGGGCCGCCAGTAGAAATGCAGTCGCTTCTTGTAGGTGTCCAGGTTACGCTTCAGGCACAAGGCCACCTCCTTGTCACAGGCACACAGCTGCTGCTCACACCAGCTTCCCTTGTCAGCTGTGGGCGGAGGAGAGTTCTGTGTCTGTCCTTTCCCAAGACAGAGCCAGGTATGGGTCTAGCAGCCTCTGAAGGCAGTGCAGTTCCTACTCAGTCATGGAGGTACCGGTCCCAACAACGCCCATTCTAGCTGCATGACCTTGTCCACGTACCATGACCTCCCTGTGTGCCACTGCACCTTCAATTATTTATCCACCCATTCATTAAACAATTATTGAGCACCTACCGTGTCTTGGCAGGAGAGGACTTAGCGATAGGGACATGGGAGAGGGGCAGGTATTAGAGCATCACAGGGAGGAATAAACAGCTATGCAAAGTGAAAGT
Source organism: Piliocolobus tephrosceles (assembly GCF_002776525.5). Classification (NCBI taxonomy): domain Eukaryota; kingdom Metazoa; phylum Chordata; class Mammalia; order Primates; family Cercopithecidae; genus Piliocolobus; species Piliocolobus tephrosceles. The sequence goes on along the minus strand of NC_045434.1, from coordinate 202,563,199 downwards.
GAGGAACTATGCAGGGCTAGGAGATCAGAAAACAGGGTGGAAGAGCCTTTTGAGCTGAGATCGGAAGGGTCTGCTCTTCCTGGAGGAAGCTGCGGTTGGGGAGTGGGGGTGGCAACAGCCTATGAGAAGACTCCATGCAGGAGGGATCACAGTTTCGTTATCTGTGCAGTGGGGATAATGGTAAGAGCTGCCTAGGGGGCTGCTGTGAGAGTTAAAGTAAGAAGACAAGGCACTTAGCCTATAGTAAGTGCTCAATAAATGTTGGATGTTATTGTTACTATTATTACGAAGCCCTCAATGAACAGCGGCTGCTGTGATGAAACCTTTCGATTCCCAGCCCTGAGGACCTGCTACATTTCTATGCTTGTGATGCTGGAAAGGATGCAGAGGCCAGGTGCCCTGGGTTCCAGCCCAGGCTCTGTCAATTGGAGGCAGACACTTCCCCACTATAGTTTTGGTTTCCTGGTCTGTACAATGCAGATAATCAGGGTCTTGCTGATCTTCGACAGGCTGCCCTAGTGATTCCATGTGGTGATGAGGAAAGGAATAGCCAATCGGTAGCCCTGTGTAATTTATTGTGGCAAGCATCCTGTGAGGCTCATTCTGTCTGTCTCATTTTAGTTCTTGCAGTAACTTAATGGGGGTAGATTACAGATGACGATACTGAGGTTCAGGGAGGTTGAGCAATGCGGTCACCAAGCTGGTTGGTAATGGGCCTGAATTCCAGGTGCTAAAGGGGTCAAACCTCCCATGGGCCCTCTCCATACCACCGTACCCATTCTTGCCTCTTCACAGCCCAACTGCAGCTAGTGGGCCCACGTGAAAAAACAGAGAGGTCAAGTAGCTGTACTGTGAAGGCAGTGGGGACCAGAACTCACTTCCTGGGGTCTCCAGCTCCAGCCCTGAGGTCTGGATACTCACAGCAGTGGATGTCCCCCTGGGAAAAGCTGTATCTGTAATGGTCCGTGTGGATGCAGCATCCGTGGGTCTTCAGGTGGTCATAGCAGCAGTCATGGGTCTGGCAGCACCTGCAGCAGACAGGGTGCACAGCTGCATGGGTCCCTGGCCCACTGGGGTCTCTGGCTGCTCCCCCACCGGAGAAGAACCCGTGTCCCCACCTGGGAAGAGTCAAGGCCTGCAGGGCTGCAGTCTTCCTTAAGATCATGATGACTAACATTTTTTGAGCGATTCCTACGTGCCAGACACTTGCCTTATCTATGCATTCCCTCTTAATCCTTAAAACCACCATGGGATGGAGGTACTCATATTACCCCCTCTTCAGAGATGAAGAAACTGAGACTCGGGGAGGTCAAGACACTTGCCCAAGGTCACACAGCCTGTAAGTGGCAGATCGGGGCAGTGTCCCCAGGTGTGGCTGGCTCTCACCACTCCTCTAGCTAACTCCCAGGGTGATTATGAAGATCAAATGAGGTAACAACAAAAAAGGCGGTTGGTGGCGGGGCTTTAAAACCATTGTCCATTGCAGTGGGGAGTGAACGTGGGCATTGCCACTAGAGTAGGGGATGGGAGTGCAAGGGGGTGTCTGGCCTTCAGGGACCCTGGGGAACCTTCCGGAAGGTAAGCTCCAGGAGGGCTGGGACCATATTGGCACTCAGCACTTTCTAGCACATAGTAGATGCTCAACAAAATGGATTCAACTCAACTAAATGAATAGATGGGTGGAGAGAAAAGAAGAGTCCTGGAGGGGCAGGATAGGATTGCCATCCCTGGGAAAGGAGTTACCAGTCCGTGGCATCTTTGGGCTGGCCTCTGCCACCTAGTCCGCAGTAACAGCCGTAGGGCCAGTAGAAGAGAATGGGCATTTTCCCAGTCACTTGCTTGATCATCTTGTTCAGGTTCAGGATCCCGCCCTGGACTGGAATCACACCTGCCAAGCAGCCCAGCAACCAGGAGACGAGAGGAGATGAATTTCAGGGCCACGCCAGTGGGCACAGGATGGCACTCTGCTCTGCCCAGACCAAATGAGTGACCTCAAATAATGATGATAATAAAATGACATCTACTACCGCTATTAAAAATATAGTGACAGGCCAGGCACAGTGGCTCACACCTGTAATCCCAGCACTTTGGGAGACAAAGTCTCGCTCTGTTGCCCAGGCTGGAGTGCAGTGGCACGATCTTGGCTTTGAGAGGCCAAGGTGGGCAGATTGCTTGAACCCAGGAGTTTGAGACTAGCTTGGGAAACATGGTGACACCCTGTCTCTACAAAAAATACAGAAATTAACTGGGCATGGTGGTGGACGCCTGTCGTCTAAGTTACATAGGAGGCTGAGGTGGGAGGGTCACCTTAGCTCAGGGAGGTGGAGGCTGCAGTGAGCCGAGACTGTACCACTGCACTCCAGCCTGGGCAACAGAGTGAGACGTTGTCTCAAGGGAAAAAATGACAATTACTGAGTGCTTACTATAGGTCTTCTTGCGTTTTGATTTCTTGACTCCATCTGGCTAGATAATTACTGTTAAATAAATAAACTTTTTATTTTGGAATAATTCTAGATGTACAGAAAAGTTGCAAAGATAGAAGGTTCCTGTATACCCCTCAGTCAATTTCCTCAAACGTTATCATCTTACTTGTGATTCATTTGTTAAAACCATCATTGGTACAATGAATATTATTTTTAATCCCCATTTTACAGATGAGCGGTTTGAGGTTCAGTAACTTGCTCAAAGTCTTACGGGCTGGTAAATGGAGCCAGAACTCATCACTTAAAACAGTCTGGTTTCATTCTCTGTCTCTGGGCGTTGATTTCCCACTCCACAACAGGAAGAATAATCCCAACTCACCCTTCTTATCTCCAGTCCCTACAAAAATCTGAGTCTGTAATAAAGAGAGTGTGTGGATCTCCTGGGAGGCAGCATGATTTAGAAATCAATGCTCTTTTCATGGATAATTTTATTTCACTCATAATAACTGCTGGTTAGAATTGATAGTAAGGGTAATTTATTTTACTGGAAGAGAGGAATGCATTATGTTGAGTTAGGAGAAATAAAATGTATTAAGTCCATGAATTCACATGGGAGGTTGGGAGAAACAAATGTCAGAAAGGAATGGAACTGTGCCTGTGTGCAACTCCAAGAGATGATTCGAGAATGCAGGCAGCACACGTCCAGACGGAGCCCAGAGTCTCAGGGAGACTGGGCTGGGCAGCCAATCTTCCAGTGAGCCTAGTTATGGAACCTGCACCCAACCTCAGGCAAATGAAGTCAATAGTACACTGTGAGTGAGCCGACTTTGGGGGCTGCTGGGGTGGGAAGGTGATTGGGAGGGACTCATGCAGTGGACAAAGAGTGAGACGACACGCGGTGGCCTCGGGCTGCAACTGAAAGTGACTGGGCCATTGTGTCCCCAGTGTGTCCCCTCGATGTGTGGGAGTCCATGTTGCCATGCCTGTTTGACATGGTGGCTCTAGCTGTTAAGACATATACAAGAGAAGCCTTGCTAAGCTTTGGCTGCACTGGTGAAGGATCCTGGGCCCTCTGGAATCGTACACAATCCATCAGAGATTCCTAGATTCCATGATAAGGAACCCAACTGTAAACAGAGAGTCCACCTTGTAGATCAACCAAAGCCCCGAGTTCAGAATCTTGCCTTTCTTAGGGTACCTCTGTCCTCTTATTTATTTATTTATTTATTTATTTATTTTTTTTTTTTTTGCCCTAAATCTAGCCCTTTCCATCTGGGCTCAGAAATACGTGAACTGAATTCACGCCTGAATGATGCAGCTCTTTCTTGCCATGTGAGAAATACATTCAGCTTTGAAATACATTCAGAATGCTTTCGGGTGGTCTTACTTGTCATAATTTTAAGGTGAGGAGGACCCAGCCTGAGAAGCAGAGCTGGAGCTGTGGCTGGGGAGGTGTTGGTGAACTGGCTTCGCTTGTCAGCAGTTCTTGCCTGGGTAACTTTTCCCACCCTTGGCTGCCACTGACGGGGATGAAGCTCCTTCTCCCAAGGGATGGGCACAGCGGGTAGGAGGAGGTACCACTGCCATCTTTCATGCATGTGCTGTGTGTGAAGCTTAGTATCTGTTTTCTCATTAGAGTCCTTCTAACAGCCCTACCAAGCAGGTTATGTCCATTTTACAGATGAGGATATTGAAAGGTGGGGCGATTTGGCTAAAGTCATACTGCCAAGAGATGGCCGGGCCTGCATTTGACTGCAGGTTCATCTGTGTATTTGATCTCTACAGTGTCTTCCCTCTTTACATGTGAGAGATGAATTTTTGCAGCTCGATTGCAAATTTCCTAATGGTTTTTGCTGTAATCTTGGAGACACGTTCCTCTAGAGAATTTCGGAGTCCCAAGATAATATAAAACTACATTTCGAAATGCAAGTCCTTTCCAAAATCACAATTTTGAGATGGATTAAGGGCAAAAAAGGCCAATTTGCTAGCAACTGCGTTTTATATTTGGTCTGCTTAAGATCAAATGGAAACTGCCCCACCCTTCACCGAAGGTCCAGGGAGCCCTCTTCCCAGGTTCAAGGAAGAGCATGAACATGAAACGGCTCTCAAAACATGGAGTGCTATGCATTCGTACAGGTTGTTCTTATTCAGTGGGAGAGGCAGGGGTGAAGTGACCTGTGTCCAAAGTGTCATCATCATGGGCCCAGCAGGCCCCAGTTCTGGATTTCTAGTTTGAACTTTCACAGCAGTCCAGAGATGTGCAGTGCAGCTTGGCCACCCAGAGCTCTCTGGCTGAAGCTACCATGCTAGGAGACTGGCGGCCACTGAAGGCTCTTTGCAGAGGGGCAGAAGGACTGGGGAGTGGGGACCAGGGTCCTGGGGATCAGAGCAGCAAGCCCCCAATCTAGGAAAGAGAGCACAGGGGTGCACTGTCCTCCCTCCTTCCCTTCCCAGCCTGAGTCCCATCCGTGACTCACCAGCCATCACCACCAGACCACACAGCAGGGCAAGTTCCATGATTCCAGCACAGAGCAGTGAAGGCAGCTGCTGGAAGTCTCTTTCCATGCGGGTTGCCCCCTTATATCAGATGCACCCCACCCAGGCTTGCCCAGCCCTCCCTCCCAGCCCTCACCCTCATAGAGGCAACACACGCTTCTTTCACTTCCACTTTTCTGGCACTGGGGAGTTTTTGTTTAACATATTTTTTTCCTATTTATTTTATTTATTTATTTATTTATGTTCATATATATGTATCTTTTGAGATAGAGTCTCACTCTGTCACGCAGGCTGGAGTGCAGTAGAGTGATCTATAGCTCACTGTAGCCTCGAGCTCCCGGGCTCAGGCAATCCTCCTGCCTCAGCTTTCCAAGTAGCTGAGACCACAGGTGTGTGCCACTAAGCCTGGCAATTTTTTTTCTTTTTCTTTTTCTTTTTTCTTTTTTTTTTTTTTTAGATAATACTATGTTGCCCAGGCTGCTCTCGATCTCCTGGCCTCAAACAATCATCAACCTCCCAAAGTGCTGGGATTACAGGTGTGAGCACCATGCTTTGGCTTCTCTTCCACACCCTTTTTGATAAAAGAAACATACATTTAGTGTAGAAGATTTGGAAAACCTAAATAATAAACTTAAAATCACCTGTAAAGCTATTAAGCGCCATTGACATTTTGGTGTACGTCCTTCTGTGGTCCCGTCGCTGCCTGTCTCTCTTTCTGTCTCTCTTTCTCTTCATACTTTTCCCTCACCAAATTAGGAAAATGTTATACATGCAGTGCTTCGTAGCCTATTTTTTCACTTGCTGATATAACTTGCACATATTTCTATGTCATTAAATATTCCTCTCTAGTAACATTGTGAAAGGCAGGTTCCTGGCCAGGCACGGTGGCTCATGCCTGTAATCCTAGCACTTTGGGAGCCCAATGCGGGTGGATCATGAGGTCGAGGTCAAGACCAGCCTGGCCAAGGTGGTGAAACCCCGTCTCTACTAAAAAATACAAAAATTAGCCGGGCGTGGTGGCAGGCGCTTGTAATCCCAGCTACTCAGGAGGCTGAGGCAGAAACTTACTTGAACTCAGGAGGCAGAAGTTGCAGTGAGCCAAGACTGTGCCACTGCACTCCAGCCTGGGCGACAGAGCAAGACTCCATCTCAAAAAAAAAAAAAAAAAAAAAAAAGGCAGGTTCCTATTTCATTATACTGTTATATATATCATTATAGTGCTATACCGTTTATCTAATGAAACTCCAATGATGGATATATGGGTGGCTTCTGATTTTTTTTTAATAGTCTAGACCGTACAGTGAAAGAAGGCCAAATTTCAGTCAGTTCATGTCCAGAATTGCTTCCACAGGATCTACTCCTAATGCGGACCCACTGAGTCAAAGCACACACACAATTTGAAGGCAGGCAATTGATGTGTGTTGACAACTTACCCTGCAGAAGGTCTGCCCCAGTTTACACGTGAGAATCTTAATGAGGCAAATGGGGTGGAGCCAGCCCAAACTGGGCAGAGGAGCTGATGGGAGGACATGCACGGCCATGGCACAGAGATGGTCAACCACCAGGGTTCCACCGAGAACCTTGTTCCCACACAGCAGAAACTGTTTTGCTTTGATGCCTGTTAGATGGCTGTCTAAGGACAGAATGCCCAGGCTGACCTCTGCTGCCAGCATAAAAGCTCATCTGAAAGAATATGCCAGCAACGGCCACTGCTAGGAGCTTCCCTCTCTCTCTCTCTCTCTTCTCTCTTCTCTTCCTTCTCTTTTAAATCTGATTATTGCCTTTGTTCCTTGACTCAGTCAACCAACTGACCAGCTCATATGTGTGTCAACAATCTACATGCAAAATAATTCAACAGCAAGCAACGTAGATGCCTCTGGCACATTTGTTGATGCACCCCCTCCCATGTAGGCTCAATAATCCTTCCCTTGTGCACTTACCAGTGTGGTACCTTACCCTATAGACAATCCTCTAGACAGGGACTCCTGGTGGGCCACGTGGCTGCCTGGCAGAACCCACGCCACCCTCCATCTGGTATGGAGGGATGAGAGCAAAAGCAGCTACAAGCCCTTTGTTGATTCCAGAAGGCTTTTCCCTAAAGGGAGAGAAGGCACAACATTGATGCTACAAAGCATCCTCAAAAGCCCCATCTTCAGAGTTATCTCGGACACCTCCAGAAGCCCCAGGGCACATCCAACCTCTGATCCCAAGGTTTAGGATCAGACAGATCTGGTTCAAATCCTGGCCCCTTCTCCTACCAACTGTGGGACCCTGGGTAAATTACTTCACCTCCAGGAGCCTTGGTTTCTTCATCTGAAAAATGGGGTCAGCATCTTTCTTCCCTGATGGCTGTGAGATTTAGAGATAACATCCATAAAGCACATAGCACCAAGTCTCACCGATCCAGGGAATGCCATTACAGTAACCACAACACGCCTGGAGGTTAAGAGGACTGGGGAGATGGGATTCAAACCCAGACTGCCTAGGTTAACAGCCTGGCCTCCCTGACATCTGGCTGCTTAACTTGGAGCAAGCTGATTATTTAGCTCTGTGTCTTCCTCTTGCTCCTGTGTAAGACAGGGCTGATGACAGTACCTACTTCACAGGGTTACTGTGAGGATGAAAAGATGAACAGGGTTTGGTCCACAGCTAGAGACCAATAAATGTCAGCTGCAGTGAACCCCATCATTCTCCTCCTCCTCCTTATGATCATCCTCATCATCACTGCTTAAAATAAGTGGAGTAACTAACCTTTTCTTCTGTATTCTCCGATCTGCCGTTCATCCTATCCATTGTTTTTTTCCCCATCTCAGTGCATTTGGTTCCTCTATAAATTTGATCTGGGTCTTTTAAGTATTTTCCGTGCTTCTACTTAACATGCTTAATCTTTCTTTCTTTTTTTTAAATTTTTAAATTTTTTTTGAGATGGAGTCTTGCTCTGTCACCCAGGCTGGAGTGCAGTGGTGTGATCTTGGCTCACTGCAACCTCCACCTCCCAGGTTCAAGCAATCCTCCTGCCTTCAGCCTCCTGAGTAGCTGGGACTATAGGCATGCAACACTATGCCTGGCTAATTTTGTATTTTTAGTAGAGATGGGGGTTTTATTATGTTGGCCAGGCTGATCTGGAACTCCTGACCTCAGGTATCAACCCACCTTGGCCTCCCAAAGTGCTGGGATTACAGGTGTGAGCCACTGACCCTGGCTTCTTTTATATCCTTAAACATAGAGAATCTATAGTAGTTCCCTCTTATCAGTTTCCTGGCAGTTTCTCTTTCCACGATTTCAGTAACCTATGGTATACAGGTCACTGAGGTTTTTGTGTGTCTGTGTGTGTTTGTTTGTTTGAGACGGAGTCTCTCTCTGTCACCAGGCTGGAGTGCAGTGGTACAGTCTTGGCTCACTGCAACCTCCTCCTGGGTTCAAGCGATTCTTCTGCCTCAGTCCCCTGAGTAGCTGGGACTACAGGCATGCGCCACCACGCCCAGCTAATTTTTGTATTTTTAGTAGAGACAGGGTCTCACCATGTTGGTCAGGATGGTCTTGAACTCCTGACCTCATGATCTGCCCACCTTGATCTCCCAAAGTGCTGGGATTACAGGCATGAGCCACCGCGCCCAGCCATGACACCGAGATATTTTGAGAGAGAGAAAGAGAGACCACATTCACGTAACTTTTATTATAGCATATTGTCATAATTGTTCTATTTTATCATTAGTCGTTGTTATTAATCTCTTACCATGCCTAATTTATAAATTAAACTTTACCATAGATTTGTATGGCTCATATATGAAAAAAACATAGTCTATATAGGGTTGGGTCCTATCCATTCTTTCAGACAGCCGCTGGGGGTCTTAGAATGTATCCCCTGAAGATAAAGGCGAACAACTGTAGTTTTAACTTTCAATGTCCTCCATCTACTAATTCCATTGTTTGTGTCATTACTGGGCATTTTTCTATTGTTTGATGGTTTCTTTAGTATAGATTTCCGGAAGTGAAATTTCTGGGTCAGAAGACAAAGATTTTTGGAGGCTGGGTGTGGTGGCTCACATCTGTAATCCCAGCACTTTAGGAGGCTGAGATGGGTGGATCTTGAGCCCAGGAGTTCAAGACCAGCCTGGGCAACATGGTGAAACCCCATCTCCACTAAAAATTTAAAAGTTAACTGGGAGGTCGGACGTGGTGGCTCATGCCTGTAATCCCAGAACTTTGGGAAACCGAGGTGGGCAGATTGAGACCAGGAATTTGAGACCAGCCTGGCCAATATGGTGAAACCTGTTTCTACGAAAGTGCAAAAATTAGCCAGGCATGGTCTTGTGTGCCTGTAATCCCAGCTACTTGAGAGGCTGAGGTGGGTGGATCACTTGAGCCCAGGAGGTCAAGGCTTTAGCGAGCCAAGATCGAATCATTGCACTCCAGCCTAGGTGACAGAGTGACACCCTATCTCTTAAAAATGAAGAAGAAGAAGGAGAAGGAGAAGAAGAATGGTGATGTGGGTTTGTAGTCTCAGCTACTCAGGAGGCTAAGGCAGAAGGATTGCTTGATCCCAGGAGTTTGAGGCTGTAGTGAGCCATGATCATGCCACTGCACTTCGTTCAGCCTAGGTGACAGAGCGATACCCTGTCTCAAGAAAAAAAGGCATTATATAATTTGCGTTTGAATAATTAACAATGAGTATGAATATATAAAGGTTTTCATGCCTTTTTCTTTCTCTGAAAATCTATGTGAATTTGAAACCCCCTTGCTTCTGCCCGTCAGCAGGTCTTAGTATCTATTGGGCCTGGTTGTTTCTTGGGACATCAGCAAGTCTGTGTGTTTTTACTTCCCTGGCAACAGTCAGAAAAACATTGATGATACTGTTAGGCCACAACCTGGCAAGCTCTCAAGGTGGAGGGTGGAAGAAGCAGGAAGGCTATCAGATGCTGGGAGGGGAAACTCTGTTAAAAATAGCTACTGCCGACTGAGTTTCTACTGTGTATCAGGCCCTGAGTTCTTAGCTCGTTTGATTTTCACAGCCACGAAGAAGACACTGCTATTCCCGTATTACAGGTGAGGAAGCTGGAGCTCAGAGAGGTTAGCAGGGTCACACAGCAGGTACACGGCAGAGTTTGGGTTATACCACAGCTCTGCTGGAGCCCGCCTTACTGTGTTGGGGGTACTGCCCTAAGAACGCCACATATAATAAATCTAAGTAGGTACTGTCATAATGTCCATTCCACGGATGAGTCACTGTATCTTGGAGCTCTGCCATACGAATTCTCTTACCCGCCCAGCATAGACAGTCGTGGAAGCCAGAAGAGCTGGCAGAGTCTAGAAATCGGCTGTCCCCACTCTCACTGCGTACCAGAAGAAAGTGGACCCTCTTTCTCACTTCCTAAGAATACCCCCACGAGGTGACAGCATATCCTCTCAGCCCGTGGCAGGAGACCTCCCCTACAAAGCCCTATTGACCAGAAGAGTCCCATTGCCTGGATTCCATCCACCATGAAAGCCTGCCAGAGCGTATCTGAAATGAAGCTCCAAATTCCCAAAGGTTTGCAGGATCGGAGGTAAGCAAAGGAGAAGGGCTTCCCCAGGGCGGGGAAGAGGGAGGAGGGAGAGATTAGCTTTTGTGGGAGAGTGACCCACTTTTCTTCATCTGAACCAAAGGAAGTGGGTTAAACAACTGAAATCCCCCCAAACACCTGTCAACAGCAGAATGGAGAGACCTGTGGCGGTAGAGTCATGTCAACAAACCACAGTGACACATGAGGACATGGATGAATCCCACAAGCATAGAACACAAAAAAGCACAGCGTGTGAGAGAGACTCCATTGCCACGACGTTCCACAACAGTCAAGCTCATGTGTGATTTCACAAGTCAGGGCAGCAGTTCCCCACAGCTGTACATGCTGATTAGAGGGGGTTACTAGAGGTCTTCCTTCAGGGGATGCTGCTGATGTTGTCTATTTGGTGTTGGTTACATGGGTGTGTTCACATTGCAATAATTCATCCCACTGTTCACTAAGGTTTGTGCATTTTCTTGGATGTATGTTACATTTCCATGCATTTGAATGATAATAATGAGGATGATGATGATGGTTTAATTTCTTTTCTTAGTGCCTGTAATCCTAGCACTTTGGGAGGCTGAGGCAGGAGGATCACTTGAGGCCAGGAGTTTGAGACCACCCTGGGCAACATAGCCAGACCTTATCTCTATAAAAAATAAAAATTAGGCCGGGCGGGGTGGCTCAAGCCTGTAATCCCAGCACTTTGGGAGGCCGAGACAGGCGGATCATGAGGTCAGGAGATCGAGACCATCCTGGCTAACACGGTGAAACCCTGTCTCTACTAAAAAAAATACAAAAAACTAGCCGGGCGAGGTGGTGGGCGCCTGTAGTCCCAGCTACTTGGGAAGCTGAGGCAGGAGAATGGCGTGAACCTGGGAGGCGGAGCTTGCAGTGAGCTGAAATCCGGCCACTGCACTCCAGCCTGGGTGACAGAGCGAGACTCCATCTCAAAATAAATAAATAAATAAATAAATAAATAAATAAATAAATAAATAAATAAA